>NC_044245.1:120677070-121014570 GCF_003957555.1 Calypte anna
TGTGTCATACCCTCCCTGACATCACTTTATTTTTTAACCATCATCCAATGGACCGTATAAGATATATAGGGGTTGATGGCTTTGGCTGCTGAATTTATGAGTGGAATCTCTTGCTGAATTGTCCCATAATTGGGTTCTTAAAATAGATTTTCTAAGATAAGTGCAGTTGTAGTTGTGTATTGTAGCCAAGTTGAGAATTTTTTTCATAAATGGGGACCAGGCGTAAGAATTTATAGGGAGAAGTATAAGGGCCAGTGATTAATAATAATCATATAGATCAAATGTCATAATTAGACTGGTAAGAAGACTAAGAGGACAAGAAGAAAATAGAATTTTATGAAATTTCATTAATACTAGATTTAAGCCTTGCATTTCACCATACAAGATGTTTGTAGTTAGAAATCTTGCAGGAGTAATTATTTAATTGTAATCTTTTTACAAAGAGATGAAAGACTCTGTAGTTTAATACTGCAGCTGATATATTTGATGTATGATTAATGAATACATTTATTATAATAATAATAAAGTTCTAGTCAATACATGTGTCTACTTAATTCATACCTGCATTTTTGTAATGACCTGGTAATACTTGCTTAGATTTTATATTTTATTTTCATACTCATATATCAGATGAAAAGTGGTTAGGATTTTCTCTTGGGTTTTTTTGTCTTTTGTTTGTTTGTTTGTTTGTTTAATTCTACACATAATTTTCCCAGAGTTTGTATTTGCGGAAAATATGTTGAAACATTTTGCTAATTAAGTAAAGATATAGCTTAAAGCAATTCAAGTAAAACATTAAAAATATATGCAAAAAAACCCAACTGAATATTGCACATGTTGACACAGATTCTCACATTAAGCAGGACAAAAATACCTGCTCTGGTTGTGGTTGTTGCCAAAGTCCTTGAAGTAGGCTGATATATCTGAAGTCGTGCTGAAAAGCATTACCATTTTATTTAGTACTAGTATCTGGTTATGCTAGTTTCTTTCATTGGTTTAGTAACAGTTCATCTGCATTCAATGCCATTTCTACAGGGTAAAAATAGCAAAAATACACTGAAGTATAACAAGAGGAGGAGTTAAGAGAACAGAGCTATGGAAAAAAAGGCTTTCTGAGTGTGAAGTGGACTTGATCTCTCTCAGGAATTCTCCTCTCAACCCACTTTGTGTCAAGCAACTAGCATGGGTGAAGTTCTCAAGTTCTGCAAACAAACTGCCCTAAAGCAGCATTCAACTGGTACATCTGTATTTGAATTTTTCCCTTCAAACTACCTGCAACAGACTAGGCAGAAGCTTTTTATTTTTAACCTTTTTTTTTTCCTCTTTCCCCTACCTCCTAATCTTTTCATGGGAGTACAGAGAGAGAAGAGGAAGGAGAGGGCAGACAACTGTAGGAGGGGGAGGCAGGCTCTGTAGGATTGGCAGCAGAGGTTCATTCACATGCGTATATTGCACACAAAGAAGAGAGTATTCAACCACTTTGAATAGATCATCATAACCACTTGTCTGGTCAGCTTTTGCCTTAGAGTTTCAAGTTGTAGGGGTCGATGTGTAATCTAGGGGTCTTGTCTAGCTGCCTGTATTAAAAAGTGAGGCACTTAATACCAGCTGCACTAAGCAGGGTGCCTCTATCTGTAATAGTGCCATCAACAATTCTGAAGATGTACTTTTGAGTGTACACAGGATAGTCAGACAGTCTGTTGCAGCACTGAAATTTCCAGTGCTGTCCACAGAGGATTTTATGTTAAATACAGTAATCTATTACATCAGCTCTAGTCCTTTAATCAGGAAGATATTCATTCATTGATGCCTCCTAGTCGAGGCAAATTAAGTTTACTTTGATAGTCCTTTTCCCCCTCCTGAAATAATTAGGAAACAATCCAAAGTTAGACTCACACAACAGTACCAAAAGGTGTTTTGGGGGTAGGGTGTGTTCTGTCATTAGTTTATTAGATTTTTTTTTTTACAATTTTTCTTTTATTTCCTCCTTTTTTTCTAAAAAGAATTATTGATTGTATTTCATCTAATGATTAAATATAAGAAAATCATTAATTGCTCTTTTTTCTTTTTTCTTTTTTTTTTTTTTTTTTTTTTTCCCCTCAGCAGAACATGCAGGAAAGGAAGGCTGGTGTAAGAAACTGCATTCCCTGTCTTAAAAGAGGGCAATTCTCTCTCTACTTTGAAACAGAGAGGAACACAAGAAAGTGTGCAGAATCTGAAGCCCTAGGAAGCCAAGTTGAGGTGTCTGAGGATCTAGAGGAATTCCTTTAAAAGCAATAAATGTTGCTGTCCTTTGTCAGCATAGTTTCCTAGACAAATTTGTTACTGCCGCCCCCTATGCCCTTCTCGTCTACTCACCTGAATAAATCTAAAAAGAATGGAGGAAACTAATTGCTGCTTGAATCAGAAAGTCTCATGTAAATTTACTCTTTGTGATACATACCATAGATACAGAGTGTGCTGTGCCCTCCTCTTTTCACATACCTTGCATCCAAACACAATGTGCATTATTTACTTAATCATTCAGTGAAAAGCTGCCAAGGACAGATGTAAAAAGCAGAGAAAGACAAACACAGTTTTTCCTTTCCAGACTCTCTGTCCCATTTCTATTTGCTTTTTCTCCTCTCTCTTAAGGCTTAAGACTGTAAGCATCAGATCCATGTTATAAAAGCTCTCAAGCTTGGAGGCTGAGAAGAATGTGGAAACTAATAATGACATGGCCTTCAGTGCTTTGTTTGCAATGAACAGCAACAACAAGAGATTCGTCCAATGATCTAAGCCTGCTGGAAGCACAGCACCATTTCTTCCCTTGAGATGTGAAGCAAGGACTGTATTGAGAGTATGTTCTTTCTTTTTAGACTAAGGTGTTTGAATCCTACGACAGTTTTAAAGCATGAGACAGTACAGCATCTCATCTAGATCCATACACATTTGGCTTCACCCTCCCTTCCCCACACACACAGGAGATAAGAACTAGAACATTAGTGCTACAGCCAAAAGCAGCAGCCAGATACTACCCGCCTTTACCTTTTTCAGGTTCATCTGCAATAATTTGGCTTTTTTAAGGAACAATATCAGACTAAAACCACAAAGTTTATTCTCTGTGATGTAATAGTGAGTTTTAAGCTTTCAAGTATCAGGAACAGGACTCCTAAGAATATTCTGTACAGGGGAAGGCTTTCCATCTGATTTCGAGGTGGCATATGTCGGCAAACTGCTCAGCTCCACTGCTAGTCCCCAGAGTTTGTTAAGAGGAGAGCCAAAGTTTGAAACAGTATTCTTGGCACTCTGTTGGTTCCTTTATGCCAGGGTTCACAAGAGAACTAGAGGAAGCAGAATGTAGGTTTGAAACGTGTTCAAATGCTTTCTCATGCCTGTCTACTACATTTTCTCTTCACTTTACTTAAATTGTTGTCTCTGTTCCATGCAACTGTGTGATTTTCAAAGGATAAAGATGAGAAAGCTATTGTTCCCACCATTAAGAACTTGCATGGATCTCTGCCTTCTTTTTTATCTACCTTTTATTTTTACTGGATAGTTCTCTAACACTTTTGATCTGCTATACTTGTCTGCTTTGAATTTCTATTTCCTTGTTTGTCTTCCCCAAACTACTGTTCTGTTTTCTTCCTTATCATTCACATCCTACCTGAAACTAGTCTGTCTGAAAGTGGGATGTGTTTTACTGGCTCCTGCAAATGTTTGTCCTGTCTTTCATCTCTACTGGGATTCACTGTTCTATCACCTGGGCTCTATCTCTGTTCTTCCCCAAATTAGGGTCTGAAATAATTAACAAATGTATGTGCAATGTTGAATAGGCAAAAGGATGAATCTGAATGTAAAACTAGGCCCTTCACTAGAGCCATCCTGAATTTTTAGGCTTATATGGTAGATACTGCAAAACAAATCAATAAATGAAAGAGTTTTTTTTTTAAAAAAAGCAACAGCTTAAAAAGTAGTTTGCCTGATAAATCTTCTTTTTCATGCTTTTATTTTGTGGCCCTGATTATTTTATTTTCATCTTTGACACAGGATATCACATGGTAAGAAATATATTTTTAATATTTACTGCCCCTCTAGTAATACCTCATAAATTATAGGGGAATAACATAAATAACTTTACAATTTTACATTTTAAATAATGGAGTTCTAATTAAATGTATTTTGATGCCAGTTTAAGATCACCATCTTGTGAGGTAGGGATCCAAGAGCGGACTGGGATACTATTATCTCTCAGGTACTGAGGTAACTTTGTTGCTGTTCCAGATATCTTAACCATAACTATAATTTCTATATGTTATTCCATTCATTAAAAATAACTAACTAAATAAAGAAATAGATAAATAATAAAGTCTTTTATTTTTATTTTTATGAGAGGTACTTCACTCCCTCAGTCATATCTCTTGCTCCCTGATCGACTCTCTCCAGTAGTTCCTTGTCTCTCTTCAGCTGGGGAGCCCAGAACTGGATGCAGTATTCCAGCTGCAGCCTCACCAGGGCAGAGTAGAGGAGGAGAATGACCTCCATCAACCTACTGGCCACACTCTTCTTTATGTAGCCGAGGGTTCTGTTGGCCTTAGAGGCAATAAGAGCACACTGCTGCCTCATGGCTAATTTACTATCTATCAGGAACCCCAGATCCTTCTCTTCCAAACTGCTTTCCAGCAGGTCCACCCCTAACCTGTATTGGTGCTTGGGGTTCTTCCCTACACTTACCCTTATTGAACCTTATCAGGCTTTCTGCCCAGCTCTCCAGACTGTCCAGGTCATGATGGATGGCAATGCAGCCCTCTAGAGTGTCAGCCACCCCTCACAGTTTTGTATCATTAGCAAACTTGCTGAGGATGCCCTCTGTCCCCTCATCCAGGTCATTGATGAAAATGTTGAACAAGACCAGACCGAGTATTGACAAGTGGGGGACACCACAGGTTACAGGCCTCCAGCTCCACCCAGCTCCATTGACAACCACCTTCTGAGTTCTGTCACACAGATAGCTCTCAATCCACGCCCCTGTCCACTTCTCTATCTCTTGAGTTCTTGAGTTTCTGAATAAGGAAATACCATGGGTTTTGTTCTTTATGGATCTAGTACATGAGTTTATCCAGAATCTTAAGTTAATTAAATTAAACACCCTGAGTTAACTAAGTTAAACATTGCATACAGGTGGGAGTTAGTGTATGGCTACTGCTCTCACAAGGTTACACAGCTTGCCTATTGATTTTTCTTGTCAAATTCAAGGTATATTTCTGAACTATTAAAACCAAAGTGGCATGAGACTTTCACAATAGCTGGAGTCATTTAAAGGACTTGAGCTGATATCTTGTAAATCTGAGAGGAAGGATTGGCAGCAGAGTTTCCCTGAAGGTACCTTCAGCTGTGAACTTTTTAAAACTATCTGTGTAGACCATCAGGATGCTCCATAAAGCATTTCTATTTCCTTATACTTCTGGAAGAGAGGGAGGAAAGGACTGATAGTATTTAGGACTGATAGTATTAAAGGCTGAGGGAGGCAGCCTTTAACAAAAAATTGTCCAAACAATGTCAGGCAAGTTCTGTTGTGAATATGTATCAGAATCAAAATAACATGTCCTACAAAGATATGGGAGTACGTAAAAACATTTTAGAAGTTACTTTGTACTGTTTGTGTTGATAATATGTTACTGTGTTCAGGGGAATTAAAAAAAGAGAGAAGGAAAATCTTCCCCAATTCCCAAGACTGACAAAGCTTAACTGCTATGGGTTACAGGAATTTAAAGTGGGCTTGGCAAGCCATGGATTTGCTGACACCTTTACAGTGCTGTCTATTGACTGATGGAGTACCAAGTGTAGAATAGACTTTCTGAAGATGCTACTCTATCAGAAATAGAAGACAAAGAATATTTCTTGACATCACTACTTTTTTAAGAAATGTAAAGAGATACCATGAGGAAGAAGGAGATAGGACAAGCAAAACAACTTAACCTGTTAGATTTTTTTCTTTAACAGAAAGGCAAATTTCCAAGGAAGAGTATCATAATGTCATGCTTATTTTGCAGAGAGATTTTTTAAGGCGAGGAAGCAGGGAGGAATGTGCATGCAGTCAAGTTTGAGTAGATATGTTAATGTGAACAAATGAAAGAAATATAGATACACAATATAAAAGAAGAAAGTGGTTGTAAAACAAGGGAGAAAAGGTAAAAAGAAGAGGACAGAAAGGAATACTCAGTATATGAAAGGAACGTAGGAGATATGTGGAAGAAAAATGAGATAAAGCTGAGAAAAGAGTTAGTATGAGTTAGACTAAAATGAATTTAATTTTTTTTAGAGAAGTACTGTTATTAAAGATACCGGACAAAAGCATGACAGATGATTATAATAGTTTCTTTCTAAGTTTTTTTGGTATGTGTTTGAGTCTTTTTAAATCCAGTTGTGTTGTCCATACTGGATAGGAATATGGCAGTACTGAATTTTTCACAGAAATTAATATGTGTAGTCCTATTTTGTGTCAGGGTAATCAAACCAATAACTAGCAGTCATCTTACAAAGGCCAAGAACTTCCTTGGGGATATGCAAATTATTAGGAATTATTTGGCCATCTCCATTTTCACCAATAGGTGGCAATATTAATTTTTTCATTGACCTCTGGAAAGATCTGTTTTTCTAATTTTAAAATAATCATCTCTGAGGTAATTCAAATATTTTCTTTTATTTGTCCTGCTGCAAGTTCAATTGATAGAAGGTGTAAACATATTCACAGGTTTCCTGATAATTTTTTTTTTTTTTTTTTAATTTTTTTAAAAGGGCAAGGAGCATGAGAACTTCTATCAGATCACTAAAAGTCTAGTCACAATGCATTTGTAGCCCAGCACCTCCTTTTTATTTTCCAGTCCAATTCATTTTTTTTTTCTTTATGGTAGTGTTTAATATTGATTCTGATCTTCCTTTTTGTGTTTTCTGATTAATTTTCCTTTTCAGATGCTTAATTAGAAACTGGAGATTTTATGTGTATAGGGAAAGATCTACATTCCCGCTTTACAGTTTTTTCAGTGCTGTTCTTGTTTATATGTGCTCAGTATCTTAACAATCTTATTTGTCATTCAGTATGAGTTTTTCTTAGCATGTTACTATCTTAAGGATCAGTTTTCCTGAAGCCATTGTCAATACTTGGCAGTGTTTTCCCTTGAGTTTTAGTCAATTGCCAGCACTTGACTTTCTAGAGTGAAGCTGATATGGATATAAGACATGACAGAGGTACTGTAGGTGATTCTTCATTTTCAAAATGAATTTATTTCTGTCCTATGCTTTATCAAGGTCTCTCTCCACACCCATTAAGTATCTTCCATTTGCTGAGAAGTTAAAAATCAGTATTTTTACATGCAGAAGTATGACAGTCTTGATTCTATTGAGCCAAAACTCACACAGAGTTAACTGGAAGCTTAGTCTGAGAAAAGACTAAAGTATTTGGCTCATGACAAAGATGGCACATGAAAATGTAATTTCTTAAAAAGAAGAGGGCTCCATCTGAAGCAATACAATAGCATTTATCAGTAAAATGAGCTACCTGAAGGTGACATATTATAGTGGGTTTTGTAGTGTTGTATCTTTCAACTGATGTATGGTAGCAGTTAAAATGATTGTCAAAACAGGAAATGTACAGTACCAGAAAATATCTAGAAAATATGCACAGAGTTTTTATGAATGTTTGGCTTGGCTTTGTTTATGAGCTCTTTTTCATCAGGCAGCTTTCTTTGTGTCTCTTGAAAATCTCTACAACAGTTTTCATTGCAACTCACATTGAAAAGTGTTATGTAAACTCCAGTAATAACACATTCTTTCACTTCCAGCCTGAAAGTCATGTCAGGTTCCTCAAATCTCAGCTCTTACTTGAAATCCATGGTGAATTTAGTGTGTGCAGGGGATGAACCATGGAAAAAGTCACAGGTAGCAACCTATTTATGCTGAAACTGGTCAAAATCAGAAAAGCTCACCCCATTAGAAAAAAAAAGAAAAAAGAAAAAAAAAAAGAAAAAAGAAAAGAAAAAAAGAAAAGAAAAGAAAAGAAAAGAAAAGAAAAGAAAAGAAAAGAAAAGAAAAGAAAAGAAAAGAAAAGAAAAGAAAGAAAAGAAAAGAAAAGAAAAAAAAAAGATCTTCAAGAACTTCTACCATTCTACCAGCAGAAATGACACCTTTTATAAATAAAGGTGGCACACAGATTCAGCTGCTGCTTGGTTCAGATATTTCACTGTTTGTGAGATGTTTTTGCTTCTCAGGCTAGATGTAAATGTGCAGCTTTTTCTCTTCTGTCTCTAAGAATCATCCATGGAAGTAATTTCTTCACTACAGTATCATATCTGATATGATATGATCTGATATGAACAGAGCTGATATGAAGCACTCCCAGTACAGGTTCTCTGAGATACAAGGTACTGCTGTGCATTAGCCATGACCAAATTGTACCTTTTAATGACCACTATTGCAGCTGAATCAACAAGCAATAAGCTAGCAAAATTAAGGTATTCAACCTCTGATCCTATGTGTAGTTTTGTTTTTGCCACCCATGCTGATGCCAGTAAAATACAGACACATGAAACTGAATGTCAAAATCTCTAGCTGTGACTATTTAAATAGTACTTACTTACTGTTTAATTAGTATTTGACCACACGGTGTTTCTGAGGAAAGCTGAAAGGCTCTCACAGGTCCTTTGACTTCAATTTTTAAGCCAGAGCTTCTCTAAGAAGGCTGTGGGGTACCTTAGATTCAAGTTGATGACTTACTGCATGCTGTGGTTTAGTCCAAATCAGGACTAAAGGCTGGCTAGAAGGAAGACTGTCAAGTAACTGCCTCATAATGAAAAGTAACTGTACCACATTTCAGGCAGCTTAAAGATAAAAGTGCTCCAAACCCACCACATCTATTTGTAGTAAAGTCACAAATAAAAACAGCATCAAGAATGACCTATGAAGAACATCTTATGGATTTCCTAGGTAACTGAAATATAAAAGGGTCACACTGAAGAAACATCTAGGTCATTATTCTGTCTCCAACAGACCCATAGCTGTTTAGGAACAGGAAACAGAGTTTATGTGAAGTCACCCTTCCCATGGAAATCTTTCTTAACTAGGTGTTCTTCCCTGACCAAAAAGCCACCTATTAAGTGCATCAACCCCAACAGGTCAAAGCATCCACAGCTGCATGATTACACTACATATACATTTATATGTATATACTGCTTCATGTTGTCAGATAGATTTATTTTCTTTTACTGCCAATAACTGCATGCTGAGCTTCAAGAACTTATTTCTTCAGTTCATTATACCAGAATAAGAATGAAAATGTGACTTTCCTGTGGCTCAGATTATTCCTCTTAAGGACCTACACACAGGGCTGGATTTCCACTTCTTGAGGTACTTGAAGGAATGGCTGATACACACTTGCATCTCGTTCAACAGGCTTCCCAGGGAAGTGGTGGCATCACCAACCCTGAATGAGTTCAAAAAGTGTGTAGATGTGACTCACCCAGATACGGTTAATTGGCATGGTGGTGTTGGGTTTGATGATCTTAGAGGGTTTTTCCAACTTTAATGATTCTGTGATTCCAGGTCTCCCATGGGCATCTATGCAGATGGTTTAACTGAATTTTCTCCAAAATAGCAATGTCTGTCTTTAACTACTTGTCACCTCCACCAGCCTGTGAGTATTCCAGGGCAACTCAGAACACCAAGACAGACCTCCAAACTACTCAGTTCAGAAGTGGGGGTGGTGGCCTTCTTCTAAACTCTAATTTGCAGCTGGGACAAGCTGAAATATCCATGATTTCCCTTGGTGCCATTAAACTGGGGCCCAGATTTGTCTAAGCTTGGAAACATCTCTTCATGTCCATCAAAAGAAAATTAAATGAAGGAAATAATGAAAGACTTTTAAAATAATTTCTAATACCTTAAGCTGTGTGTCAGCTACATTCCTAGACTATTTGAAAGAAATGTATGTCAGACTTTTATGAAATCAGTGGGCTCTGAATCTGGCCGTTAGTGTTTTAGACAATAAACTTTTCCTAAAAGTGACGAATCACCAACAGATGTTTTCTATTACTTTAGTGTAGCTTTGTTATAATTCACTAGAATTGGTTTGATTTTTGCCATTTTCAACAACTTTTTTAGTGTGTTTATAAAGCTAATAAAAATATTTATCAGGGAGAAAATGTTACTATGCCACATCTCTATTGAAAAATTAGTCAGAAGACCAGGGCACATAGCCTTCCTAAAAAATTATGACAAATAACATTTTTGTATAAATAAAGCTGTTTCAAACCCACAGCTTCTTGAAATAACAACTTCTAGCATAATTAAATGTTAAAACAGAATGGAAATCTGGCATTGAAAGAAAGAGGTAATGTTTCATCTGCAAAGAATGCTGCTTTGAAACTTTGGATTTAACTGCATATTTAAGACTGATGCAGTGGCAGAAGTTGTAAAAGGTAAAATGTAGGTGGTGGGACATTGGTTTAACTCCTCTGTTTCATTATATTTTAAGCTTTTCAGCTTTTTGTTTTGTTTTGTTTTGTTTTCTTCCTGGTTGTGGGCTGACTGGAAGCTGAAATAAATTCCATGATTTAGAGCAACATTAGAATGAAAGAAGACAGTGTTAAACTGACCAGAGGACAAACACTTTCCAGGCTGTTGTTCCAAATGCATTCAATACCACTGTTAGGTAGTTTTTCTAAATTGTCAGTATACATTTTCCAGACCTTAATAGCATCTCATTGCTTAGATTTAAACTACAGAACCATTGTCATTATACCAATGGCACTGCACTCCTTCCTCATTGGTGTTTACTCCCTTCAAATATTTGTAGACTGTTATTTTTCCATTTTAGTCATCATGACAACTGGGCAAATACTTCAGAAAATTTTAGCAAATATTTGTGGAGTTCTGAAACTGAGCTCTGTATCCTGCTTTTCTAAGCCACTGTATTCTTTGTCGTCTTCCTCATTTTGGAGAAATGAACTGCTTTTTCAATAACACTTTCTTCCATATATGTTAAAGTTATCTGTATTTTCTCCAGTCCTGCGTGTAAACTTTATTTTCTGTATAATCTTTATTTCCTCGTTTTCTGAGGTTTTTTTAATCTCAGACTTCTGAGAATTTTTAATGTACACAAATTTCCCCCTTTTGAAATAATTGGCAAGACTGTTGAGCCCCCTTTATAGACATATTTTGCCCCTCAAATAACTAGTCAGAGAATACCTAAATGCAACAAATGCAGTTGTAATGTTTCTGCTTGGAGCTGTGCATTTCTGAGTGCAGGCATATTTCTTTCCTATAAATGAAATAATGAAGCTGTGATGCATTGAGTGTGATTAGCCAAAACCTGATAAGCAGTTTTTATTTCTGCACCTATCAGTGATATGATGTGATATGATTAACTTGATTGTAAAGTAGTACCCAATTATGAATTTTTACAGTTCAAATGAGATGATAAATTATATAAACAGGCTCCAGGTTTTGGGTTGGGGTTTTTTTGGATTTTCAGTTTTGTTTTTGCTTTTTTTTAATATTTGCTTTTCAAACCTACATGGGGTGAATACTAAGCCCCAGGTGAGATGACTTAATGCAATTCACTAAATAGTGACAAGGCTCCGCTTGCCAAGAAATGCGCTGCATTTTATATTAAACAAAATTAAATAAATAAAGTGTGTTTGTATGTGTGTGTGTGTGTGTGTGTGTGTACATAAAGTAGGGGCTGTGCAGCATGCCTCCAGCTCTATTGTATTATGTTTAGTTTATTTGCTTTGTAGGGACTCAACATTCCCATCATTTTTTGTATTTGCTTGATTCTAGAACACTACCTATTTCCACCCTAAAGCAAAATCTAGCTACAGTCCAATAGTTTCAGCTCTGAAATATATTGTGTCATGCTTAACAGTGAGGATCACATCAAGTGCCACTCTCCACAGTGAAGAGAACAGCAAAACACAGAGCTCCCGGGGCTTATCTTTTTCTCCCCAAAAATATTGAATTTCTATCTGTGGCCCACAGCCTTCGCTTTCAAATCCTACAGATGCCTCTGGCAGGAAAATCTGGTAGGAGGAATATAGTCTAAGCAGAGGCTTAACACAAAACCTGTTCCTCCTTGGCAGGCCGCCATCATTTCTAGAGGGTGAAGAGAATTAAAGGTTCCTAAACTCTTCTTCTTAAAAGTTGAAGCATTATCTGGCTCAGCCAAATTGACACCAAAACACTGGAAGATTTTCTAGGTTTTGTTTTGTTTTCACCATAAGTAGATCAATGTCCTAGAAAATATTTGCAGTCTATATACTCCTAATGAAACTGCATTGCTGTTAGAGAATTGTATCAATATTGTTTTGCCATAAATGAGGGAATGATGATATAAGATAAAGATTTCTAGCTTTCACAGCCTAGCACTTGGGATTATGTTAATTGCTGTAGAAGAATCATTTATGTGAAAACTTTAGATTATATCTTTGCAAAATATTTTTTAAAGTAAAATGCTCTTGTATTTCTGTTTGGAAACACACATTTTATAACTTTAACCCATGCTCTGATCATGCAGGAGGACTCCCCAACCCAAGTCATTGATGAAACTTTTTACTCAGACACATCCATGATGAATATCCAAATCCATGATGAATATCTTTAACTGCAAAAGGTCTTAAGCTGATACTTTCAGGCCAAATGACTTTTTTACCCTGGCCTAAAGACTATCCCAACTTCTAAACTAGGCCACATGGGACAGAAAGTTCCCTCAGAATACAATGTCTACATGTCTTCATTAATGTGTCACAAAATAGTGGCATAATTGATATCAACGTGTCTTCTAAAATTATATCTAAAAAATTTTGAAATTTTGTTTTGAAAGGCTGTAGCTTCATACATGCTCTTTCAGCATTTTACAAACCCAAATAGCTCCTCTATAAAGCCAAAGCCCCTACCTCTTGATGGTATGGGATAATTAACATGGATCTGTACAAGTTAGGTAACTGTTAAAAAAGGCTGTATACTCCTGATTTTGTTACCACAAATATTATTTTTAACTTTGCCTGAATTCTCACAATCTGTTATTTTTACCTTCTCCAGAATGGGTCAGGGGGAATGTATGCATATGTGAGGGGGAAAAGACAGCTTTCTAGAATCAATATCACCTGCTTAGGTCTTTATCAGATGGTGTTGTAATCTGAAGACTCCATCAGATACTTCAGGCAAATACTGTGACTTAAAGTGATGGAGTCAGGGGTAGGTGCCCTGAGTGATGGGGAAATAGCATTCTGTTGGGACTCAGTGAACTTTCTTTCTGGTTTGGGGTCTGATTGTGTGGTTTTCTTCTATAGAAGGAGGACTGGGGCTGGGGTGGGTGTTTCAGTCATAAAATTCACATGGCTTCAAATACTGACATCAAGAATCTGTCACTTTTTCTCGCTTTTAGCAATGTCTCACTTTGAAAATAGCCCCACAGGAATTATTGTAGTTTCTAATCAAAGGGAGCAAAGAGTTCAGAAATCAACCAGAAATTACAAAAACTACATCATCTGCTCACATTTATGAATGTAATATGTTAAGTGACCATCCTTCCTCTCTGGATTTGGGATCTGATCTGAGTACTATAACACTGGAACCTGTTCCTTCTTTGTTTTGAACATATTTATATTTTCTGAATTTCGTTTACGGGAGCTGAATTTTTTCCTCCAGCTCTTTCATTTATACTGATTTTTTACAAGAGAAGATCCCTCTCTGTGGTCAGTCCTCTCCATATAGATTACTATATTTTGGGTTTTATTTATTAATTTTTATGATCACAGATTTTGTAGTTCCATATTCAGTGAAAAAAGCCTAAAATGCTACAATAAAAAAAACCCAACTGTTGTAGTATTTGTGCTATTTCTGGTTTTGTTTAAAAGTTAAGGGGATTTACATGGAAAAGGGAAGGAAGAGTATGTCATAACTTCTGTGCTAAGTGAAAGGTTTTGTTTGTGTAATTCACATACTGTATTCATCATGTTCAAGACAAATGATAAACATTACATTTCACTATTCCCATAAAAATTAGTACTCTGCATCTCTAATTCTACAGTGGACTGGTTCCTTTCATTTTTCCTACCTCCTTTTCTGGCTTCATGCCTAACAATTTCGGTGGCTTTTTTACAGTGAGGTCACTATGCTGGTGAATAAGGGAAGCAGCTGACATCATCTACCTGGACTTGAGCAAAGCATTCAACACTGTCCAACACAACATCCTAGTCTCTAAATTGGAAATTCAAATGTTGAATAGAAGGGCACTCATAGAATCATAGAATCATAGAATCATAGAATCATAGAATAGGCTGGGTTGGAAGGGACCTCAGAGATGATCGAGTCCAACCCTTGATCAACTACCGCCACAGTCACTAGACTATGGCACTGAGTGCCATATCGAGTCGCTTTTTAAATGTCTCCAGGGACGAAGAGTCCACCACCTCCCCAGGCAGCCCGTTCCAATGTCTGATCACCCTTTCCGTGAAAAAAATTTTTCTCATATCCAATCTGAACTTCTCCCAGCACAATTTAAGACCATGCCCTCTTGTCTTACTGAGAGTTGCCTGGGAAAAGAGACCAACCCCCGCCTGGCTCCATCCTCCTATCAGGTAGTTGTAGAGAGCAATGAGGTCTCCCCTGAGCCTCCTCTTCTTCAGGCTGAACAGCCCCATCTCCCTCAGCCTCTCCTCATAGGATTTGTGTTTGAGTCCCTTCACCAGCTTGGTTGCCCTCCTTTGGACCTGTTCCAGGACCTCAATATCCTTCTTGAACTGAGGGGCCCAGAACTGAACACAGTACTCAAGGTGTGGCCTTACCAGGGCTGAGTATAGGGGAAGAATCACCTCCTTGGACCTGCTGGTGACGCTGTTTCTGATACATGCCAGGATGCCATTGGCCTTCTTGGCCACCTGGGCACACTGCTGGCTCATGTTCAGCTTCCTGTCAATCCAGACTCCCAGGTCCCTTTCTGCCTGGCTGCTCTCCAACCACTCTGTCCCCAGTCTGTAGCGCTGCATGGGGTTGTTGTGGCCAAAGTGCAGGACCCGGCACTTGGCCTTGTTGAAGCTCATCCCATTGGAGTCAGCCCATCTCTCCAGTCTGTCCAGGTCCCTCTGCAGAATCCTCCTGCCTTCCAGCTGATCAACACTTCTCCCCAGCTTGGTGTCATCAGCAAACTTGCTGATGATGGACTCAATCCCCTCATCCAAGTCATCAATGAAGATATTGAACAGGACTGGGCCCAGCACTGATCCCTGGGGGACACCACTGGTGACCGGCCGCCAACTGGAAGCAGCCCCATTCAGTACCACTCTCTGGGCCTGGCCCTCCAGCCAATTCTTAACCCAGTGGATAAGTGGATAAGGAACTGGCAGGACGTTCACACTCAGAACTGTGGTCAATGGCTTGATGTCCAAATGGAGGCCAATGATGAGTGGAGTTCCTCAAGTGACAGTACTGGGACCAGTGCTGTTTAACATCTATGTTCATGGCATGGGACATGGGATCAAGTGTACACTCAACAAGTATGCTGATGACACCAAGCTGTGTGTTGTGGTCAACATACTGGAGGGAAGGTAGGCCATCCAGAAGGACCTTGACAAGTTTGAGAGGTAGCTTCATGCCAACCTCATGGAGTTCAATAAAGCCAAATACAAGGTCCTGCACATGGGTTGGGACAATTCCAAGCACAAATGCAAGTTGGGTGCAGAATGGTTTGAAAGCAGTCGTGGGGAAAAGGATTTGGGGGTGCTCGTTGATAAGAAGGTTGACATGAACTGGCTGTGTGTTTGCTTGCAGCCCAGAAAAACATCTCTGTCCTGGACCACATCAAAATAAGTATGGCCAGCAGGCTGAAGGAGGTTATCCTTTCCCTTTACTCTGCTTATGTGAAACCCCACCAGGAGTACCGAGTGGAGCTCCCAACACAGGAAGGATACGGAGCTGTTGGACCAAGTCCAGAGGGGCACCAAAAAGATGATCAGAGGACTGGGTCACCTCTCCTATCAAGACAGGCTGAGACTGTTGGGGTTGTTCAGCCTGGAGAGGTGAAGCCTCTGGGGACACCTTATGGCAGCCTTCCAGCAGTTGAAGGGGGCCTACAAGAAAGCTGAGGAGGGATTAATTACAACTTATGCAATGACAAGACAAGGGATGGTGGCTTTAAACTGGAAGAAGGTAGATTTAAAGTAGATATTAGGAAGAAATTCCTTATTGTGAGTGGTGATGAGATGCTGGCACAGGTTCTCCAGAGAAGTTGGGGATGCCCCATCCCTTAAAGTATTCTGATCCAGTTGGGATGGGGCTTTGAGCAACCTTTTCTAGTGGAAGGTGTCCCTGCCTGCTGAAAGCATCACTTAAAGCCAAGCGTGCCAAGATTGTGAGTTTCAGGACTGAGCTGAGCCTGTGCTTCAGGACTCACCTTTTATTGGCCCCCTGTCCTGCTCATGCGCAGTGGGGGCCCACCCTAATCAGGCACAGGTGGGCTTGACACAAGGTCATGCTCACTCCCTGGCAATTAGTGGCACCTGGTTGCCTCATTTCACTACATCAGCCTATGTTAGGTGAGTTGGAAATAGATGATGTTCAAGGTCTTTTCCAAGTCAAAGCATTCTACAATTCTATGCTTCTATCCAACAGGACTCATAGCATTATAAATTGGTCTTTCTGCTTCACCACCCTAGCATTGCTGTCTAACTTAGATACTTGCTCTGGGAAAATTTGGCCTTTCATTCCTGAAATCAGTTGCTTTCACTCCTTTTTCCTGTGGTGGTTGCTTGTGTGTTTTTGTTTTTGTTTGGTTTGTTTGTTTATTTCTTGCTTTTCAGTTTTTATTTCCTGATGATGCTATCATCATCAATGAGCTATGATGAACAAGATTGGTACTATTTATAGATTCTGGGCTTATAGCCAGCTATTTTTATGCCCTCAGTGCTATTTAAATCTATTGTTCAGTTATAATTGTGGAGGAGCTTCCTCTCATTTTGCACCTAGAGTGGTGAGCTTTCTGAATCTAACAACAACAAAATGGTGGTTTTAGTCTTGTTCAACAAGTCCATAAATTGGAAATAGTGGAAGTTGTTTTGCTTCCTTTGTTTTTGTTGTGGTCTACAAACTATCACTTAGTTTGGTTATTAAGATGGATCTTGTGTTTCCAATTAAGAGATGGCATTTTAAAAGTTTGATTCAAAGGGGGTTCATTTAGAATATCATTCCTCTTTTATTTGATAAACTACTATGAACATTTGTAATAACAATATACTATTTACAAATTCTTGACAAATAGGGATACATATTCAGCATGCTACATGAACAAGTGCTCCTGAGATTGCTGTATTGTTAATACAAAGAGAATACCTTTTTTTTTTTTTTTGTGCACTATACTGAAATAAATCCCATTAGATTAAGGGTATGGCTCTTGCTTTTGTTCCCATAGGATTTTAGAGTTATCCTTTTGTGTCTCCACACTATTTATCTGATTATAGCTCTCTAAAAAAAAAAAAAACCAACAAAAAAAACCCCACAAAACAAAACCTTCACAGTACCTTCTCCTTCTTCTCTTTAAATTAAGTCCTTCAGAATACAATGAGGATATCTTGCAAGGCTATTGCTGACATAGTAAAGCTATTTAGTTACCTTGAACTGGTGCACCATCACTCTAAATCTAGTAAGTAAGATACAGAAAAGTTTAATGTTATGTTTGTGACTTAAACCAATACTAGAAAAGAGATTTGATATTTAGAGTGGTTCACTGCTTTTAAGTTAGTATCTTCTGTATGCACAATATGTTCTTAGACAAAGAAGCATGAGCAGAGGCAAAAGCGTTTCATATTGCTGGCAGGCTCCTTCCACAGCCTTCTGAAGCTCAACCTTTATTTATCCAGGTGTAATTTGTGTTTCTGGCTTTGCAACTGCAAGTGAAAGATAATCTCAGGCCTTGCATCACAATCTCCTTGATTTGCAAGTACACTTAGGTAGCTGCAGAGGTAAACACTGTAATGCTTAACACAAGATGAAGTTTTGCCAGCCCCTGGTGACACTACTTTTTATTTACCAGAACAAAGTGAGATTGCCATTTTAGAATATGACTTCTTTGTTACAAACTTAATGCTTTCTGAAAGTGCTAACTAGAACTCAGATTTGCTCTAGCAGAGGATGTTTATTTAAATAATCATGCAGTTTATTGATTTTGCATTCAAGTGTTAATACTATGACTTGTATAAACTACTGCAGTATGTACATTTTGAAATATTTGTCCAATTTCTAAAGGATGGGCAAAGTTCTTCTGATGTGAACAACAATGAATTATATCTTTTTTCAACTGCTGTTGTTCCTTCTTTACAACTGAACTAATGCACAGTCCACAATGTGAGAAAATCTAAAGATTCCCTTTCTTTAGAAAGTAATTGGAAGAGAGGTTGCTCCTCTTGTAAGTCAGGAAGTAACATGAAAATGTTGCCCATTTACTGCTGAAGAAGCAGACCTGGAATGGAGAGTAGACATTTGCAAATGATATAAAAGAGAGAGGAGGATTATGGGGAGAGCAGAAGGAGGGAAGAAAACCAGAGAACTCTACAAGGATTCATGTTAGTGGCTGAAGAAGGATTAAGCACCAGATGTTGAGAATTACTTTGTACATGAGTTCTAGGTTTTATTCTTCTACAATCAACCTGAGAGTTTTGAGCAGAGGTCTTAGCCATGTAAATTAGTGTTAGGATGAAGTGTAATTATTGATATAATGAAAGCAAAGAATAATATGTGGCGTGAACTCCACAAGAAAAGGAAATACATCTGAATTTTGTAGGAACTAGGAGCCGTGGTCTCCTGAGAGTCAAGATATTATTTATGTTTCTAATAAATCCACAGTGCTCAGCCTCTGCAGATACTAAAGTACAGGTTGCCTCTCACAATGGGAACCTGATTCTCTGATTGCAGCTATCTTGTCTTACTGAAAGGCAGAAGGCAAACAAGGCACAGAGATGTGAGAGACAAGTTTCAGAACCACCTGGAGACATTTGTGTTTTTCTAGCTAATATAATTTTCTTGGGTATGCAGGAAATTACTATTGCATACCTTCAGGAAACTGCAGCCTTCTCTATACCTAAATCTATTTGGGATTCACAGGTGAGGTTTCTGGGTAACTCTATCCCCTTATGACTCTGCTTTATTAGGTGTGGTCCAATGTTTTATCCAGCCTTCCACATGAAACAAAAAGGCTCACAGCTGTTGTCATTAAAAAACTTTTGATGGGGTAATAAGCAGGTTTAAGGTAAAAAAAGTGGGTGACACAGATTTTTGGTCCTCTTCAGCTTGAGAAGACGTAAACCGTCATATCTTACCTTCTTAAAGTAAGACCATCATAACAAAATAACCTTCAATAGGACATTTTTTCTGTCTTTCATTTGAAAAGGAGTCATTTTTGAGTAAAAGAAAATGAATGTGGGACTCTGAGCCCTGGAAGGGCAAACCCCAGAGAAAGGGCTGTTGCTCCTGCAGTTAATAGGACAGTTCTTTGGAGACCCCATACTTCCTAGGATGTTTATGTGTTTTCCATTAAACAGCTGTCAGAAACTATATATTGTTGTCACCTTCACATTTCCCTTCATCTGTGTTTCAAAAGGAAAAGCTAATTATCCATTCATGAAGTCAAAATGTGGACAATGATGCCTGGTAGAAGGCTTGGGGTTCAGCATCTAGCCAGAAGGGCTAAATTTGTGGGTGAATTTGGGTTTCGGATTCAGCTCTCCTATCATTCTTTTACCATTCAGCATGGACCTTCTCTGGTTATTTTGAATCCCAATCCTAATTGAGTGCATAATTTTCCCTGGGGAATATACAGAGATTTTCATGTGGCTAGAGCTGGGGACTAGACACCCAAAAATTTGCACAATTATAAAGAGAGTAGTACTTGCATACATGGTATCCATAGAAATCAAAGCTGAAACCAGTGCTTTATGTGTGAGTACATATCTTATAGATTAGTGTTTCAATCAGATGATACTCACTACAGAACTTTTTTGAGTTCCACAAAACCTCCCCAGAAATGGAGAATGGCAAATCTGAAGCCTGAAGTCTGGGTCTGAACTGGCACATGTGAGCTGGTAACAAAGGGAAGGAATACCCATAAATATTGAGAGTGAGGATTTGGGGAGACTAATGGATTTTTTTTTTACTTGACTTCAAATTGATTGTGACTTTCCTTAGGTCACTTCAGCTTTGCATGCTGTGTAAAAGAATATCTTAAAGAGCCCCAGTCCTGGATAAATTTTACATAGATATCCACTTTTAATCCCTTAACTCTTGTGCTTGGGAGAAAAATGTCTTTAAGGCTCTGGAGTACTTTTACACCATAGTTTCATAGTTTCCTCTTGTTCTAGCAGCAGTTCATCAAAAGCAGTGAACTTCCAACAAAAGGAGTTGCTTTGGAATTTTCTGAAACAAACTTAGATTTTTCTGCTTTTGTATACACAAATATAAAAATAGGTATAAACTGCCTGCCTCATTACTACACTGCGTCTTTTGAATCATAATTAATTAATCTTGGAAAGGATGTTTGCAATGCTCAAATGGAAAGAGAAATGTGTTATTATTATAAACAATTAATTTTCAGTGGTTGTGTAGGATTTCATGCCATGAGAGTCTCGTTGATTTTAATGGAAGTCACATGGCTAAGTCCACTCACTGTTGCAAATCTGCACTGTTTTGGGATTATAAAATTAGATCAAAGAATCTCCATGTCAGCTGTGGTAAATTGTGTATCCTCTTCTGAGTAAATGGGAGCAAAAGTGAAATGCCCACTTAAAACAACCTGGTCATACTTGTCTGGCAAGCTGTTGATACAGTCTGCGTTTACTGGTCTAGTAAAAACTGGACCAATCAGAGGATTACAATAAAACCTTGATGGAAGGGGCTATTTTAATAGACATACTCACAAAATTATTTTCTGGCAAGTTGTAGTAAAGAAATACCTGAAATTGGATTGGTTTGTAATGTCAATATCTTATTGAAGTCTTGGCAGGTTCTGAAGTACCATGACCATATATTTTGTTAATGGCTCCTTATTTTAGAGAAGGCTGATAAGGGAGAGATTGCCTCTCTTCCAAGAATGAAGTGGAAAATATGATGGACTCAACTGGGTAGCTAGTACAAGTCGCCAGTTTTGATTCAACTAAAACCACTTTTGCTGGTGGGAGATTAAATCTTGAGAAGCTATTATCCAGCTGCCAGGCAAAGGTATGTTCTGAATAGGCAGAACTGGGACAGAACATAGGACATGCTCAAAGCACATTCAGCACTTTTGGAGCCTTGTAACTTTCCCTTTCCACTCTTGTACAGTCACTGATTTTGCTCCTTTGCTCTGGTCCAGATATTTCTACTCTGTGTAGTGAGAGGCAGGGGCTACACTGCTCTCACTGGTCTCCAGATTGTGATTGCCTGTCCAGAACTTGACTTTGAACATTTCAGATGGTACCATGCAATACTTTTTTTCCAGAAGCAACCATATTCTGGTAAAACTAATCTCTTCAGAACTCTTCTTACACTAATACACTGATCACAAAACCCTGTAACACTGTAATAAATTTCCTCAAGGTGCTCAGCCTCCATCAGTGGCTTTATTTATCAATAATTACTTCTGTCATAGTGCTTCCTCTGCAGTATTTTTTTCATATATGACTCTTAACTCTCCTTAACTTTGTAATAAGTTAATGTGCCAATGCTGTAATGTTATGGAAATGCTACAAATAAACATCTACTGCATTAAAAATATTCTTTTTAAACATAAATTATTTATTTCAATTTGTACAAACTCTAACATAATTTTGGAAACTAAAGTCAAGATCCTCTCTCAGTACAACACAAGTGGAACTATAGGTTGCAATGTTGCCTTAAGATGTATCATCTTGGATAGCAACAGGAAAAAGCTTTCCACTTTTGTCTTAGGTTCTGGAATCCCAGCCCCATTCCTTCCATATTGCTCAGAAAACCATGCTGTTACTCCATGTGCATCACAGAGAGTGATGAGACAATAAAAATAATTAAAACAACATCCTTTATCTTTAGCTTCTGTCCATCCCAGAAATGGAACTAAGCCATTATTTTTGCCCTCTCTGCTCTTGCTTCTCTTCTCAAAGCTGGATGGGAACAAAGCTACAAACACAAATATATTGGAAAGGAATTTCCATTTGAGATACTTCGCTAGAAGAAACTATTGGAAATCCATGGGGAGCAGTGGCTGTCATATGAATCACAGTAAAAAGTGCAAGTTAAAGATTCTGCATGAGATTTGGCTTAGTTTAGCATAAATTTAAAGGGTGTAAGAAAATTAACCTAAATGCTGAAACTCTGAGCAATGCCTTTGTCTAGTGTGTGGTTGTGGAGGATGAAGGGAAACACTATGTTATTCTGCCTTTTGAGATATGAGACAGGGAATGGCATGTGGTGGATTCATTCCTACTTCTGTCCACTCAGCCCTGTTCAGTGCTGGGTGTGAGAAAAATGAAGGCCAAGATGGGATAAAGATTGAAGTTTTCAATTTGTATTTGCCTTAAATGATGGCTCCTGAAATGGCCTGAGGTAGAGTAAATGTAAATTAACTTCATAACAGGTTTTCTTAATGAACCTTTTTGAAGTATTGCATATTTTTATATTATAAAACTGCCACTTTGTATGTGATCAGATGTAGAACTGGAGATAGTAAAGCAAACCAGTTCCATGAATAAATGCTCTGAAATTGGCTGTCTTGCTATGGTGGATTAAATATTTGCTATAGCCGGATACACCTGCTGGAAAAACCAGGCTTTCCTGCTGAGTATTACAGCAACATGGGGATTGACCAGGTGGACCAGAGCATTCTTAAATTTCTATGTGCTTGTAGTGTACATCTAGGCAAAATACTACTTAAAAGTTTAATCCAATAGATATGTAATAGATCTAATCCAGTGCTGAAGGGATAACAAAGAAGGTCACTGATAGTACCAGTTTTCTTTTTCTTCATATTTTCAAATATATATTTATGACATAAAGCATTTCTCATGTTGCACCTGCTTATTGAAATATCCAGAAGGGGATATTTTTCCAATATAAATTAGGGATTTTTTACCCAAAATTATTCCTTGTTTCCCTTCCTTGTGATTTTATTTAAGTGTCCTATAATTTACAGGCATTAGAAGTATTCTATACACTGATTAGTTTTGAGAAGTTGATGAAAAATCCAACTTTATTTATTCAAATGAAATGAAGAATTAGAATTAAACCTTTTCAAAACACTAGCTTCAATGGATTTAGAACTGATGTTAGCCTTTTGTTGTAGAATGCTCTCGAATGTTCCTAAAAGGTAGGGGATGTGACCCCTTTGCCGTGCCCAACCCCATGTTTGAGGGGCCAATTAGATCGGCCCATAATCCTGTGCTACCTGTACCAGAGATTTGCTGTGCTATAGGTAAACACACCAGGTGTCCAATAAAACGTTACGTTGTAGTGTTGTGGCCGAGGTGTGGTCACAGAAACACTATATAAGTAAAAGTTACTGCGCAACAAAGTTGAAGCTTGTTTACCAGCCATATTGGCTGCATTAGTTTTCCCTCACCGTTTTCCAACAGCCTTTCTTCTCTGCTTTGTAATATCATGTTAAAGTACCCTTGCTTTTCCTTTTTATAAAAACATTAGCTCTCTTTTAAGCAACTTGTATTACTGGCTACGATTTGAAACTTTGGGACTGTTTCCTGTTTCTGATGATTTTTATGTCAATCCACTTGTACTGACTTTTTAGTTTCTTAAACATGCCCCTGCCTTTATTTCCACATTCTTGAATATATTTTAGCTTCACACAAAGTTTTTTTTACAAGAAAAGCAGACTGTATAATGCTAGGATGGTTATCTTCCCAGTCTTGATCTTTTATATTAACTATCTTAATGAAACATGCGAAAAATTCCAGTTAGAATTCCACCCTTTGGAGTAGCTACAGAAAATATAATGATTGTTTCACAAATGTCTTATAAATTAAAAAAATTATTCAAATACATAAACTGTCTTTGAATTTTATGACCTCTGAGTCATCCAAAATACAATTTGATTGCCTTGGGGTACATTGAGCTGTTGTAAAATACAGGTTGCTTTCATGAAAAGAAAGGAATCATAGAAATGTGTGAGAATTTAATTTTAATGCAATTTAAAATGTAACCTTGCCAACTGCAATATATATGTTTGTCATTTCTGCTTTTGACTTACACTAAACAGCACTTTGGTTATTACATAGGTAAAATATTCAGTGTTATGTTATGGCTACTTGCAATCATTGATTAAACTTTCCAGTGTTCATGAAGGCTGACAGGGATTCAAAGGAGGAAATGTAAAACTTGAAGGTACAGCAGTATAGTGACATTTCACTCTATAAAGCTGCCAATATTTTAATCCTGCACGTAAATCATTTTCATCAGCTCAATTCCATATCTTAATTTGTGTAGCAAACAAAGTATTGGATTGCATTATGTTTAATAATTAAGAGTGTGATATCAATTTCCATATATTTTAAGTTCCTGAACAAGAAATAGAGTTAACATTTTTAGCTTCAATTTGTTTGCTTTACAAAGTAGGAATGATTGAGGATTAGGTCTAATTTTCATGCTGTGATCAACCAAAGTTTCATTATTTGCTTTTATAGAACCTCTAGTTTCTCTGCTTAAGTGATGTCTTCGTCAATGATCATGTTGTATTCATTTAGAGTGATGATTGATATGGTAATAGAAAGAGTGTGATTGAAAGCAACCTTTGTCAATAGGAAGGCCAAATACTCAAACAGTGTATTGGTCTGAGTTTGCTCATTATTGGAGACCTTTCATAGTCATATTGACTTGCTGTCCAAATGTTGTTACTTACCTGATGCTTTCATTGTTTAAATGGTATAGACATCGGTATTGAACATGACTTTTCCCAATATTTGTCCTAAAATACACACATGGCTCAATTATATACTGAAAATCCTTAAGGAAGGTCTATTTTGAAGGTGTTAAAGTGTTATTTGGAGTATATAAACTAAAATTTTGGGGCAGACAAAACCAAGGTTCTTTGCTGGTGATGTTAATGTAATGTGTTCTGTACTGATTTTCTATTTCTTGATGTTAGAAAATTATAGGAAGTTTGCTGTTTCTGAAATACTTTCTTCACAGCTTCAGAAGTCTAAGAAATCATCTTTGTGAAAGAGCATTTCAGTGTCAAAAAAATACTAATTTTCCTTGAAGCATGTATTTTACTGTTCAAAAGCTTTTACATTCTCCTTGGACAAAGTCTTCTGGACTCATTTTGGCCCTAATCATGTCTTAAATATAACTACAGGGTGTGGTCTTGATTTGAAAGCATTTCAGGAATATCAGGAAAATGCAGTCCCCTGCCCTCTTCAGGCTCATTGTACTTTGAAATTTGCCAGTAGACCAGACACCACTGAACTCTTGAGCAAAATCTTAGCAATATAATATCAATCAAGAAACAATTTGTTATTCAAAGATAGAAAGTCTTTATGGGATTTTGGAGTTGGATTATGTCTTATGACTTTCAAATGCACCATAAATAGCAGCAGAAAACTAAGATCGCTCTGTGAGGACATAGGACAGAGCAAAATCATAGGTTAGGTATAGATTTAAATGTGATGGATGGCTCTTCCAGCTAACAGACCATGTAATTACTACACTGAAACAATATTATGACTCTATCCTTCCTATCTTGTCCAGTTCATTTACAAGATATCTCCCCCAAACTCAAAACTTGCTTTTGATAAACTGCATCATTGAAAAGGTCTTCCGTAACTTCCTTTCCCCCTCCCCTCTTATTCCTAAAAGTGTCTAGTTCTATTGAAAATCTTTCTAAGTCTCTGCTGAAAACCCACCTAAAAGTGAGATGACAATATAAAAGAATTAACTTTAGATGTACAAAAGATTGGAAAATTAAGAAATTGCAAAAAACTTTTTCTCTTTTACTCTCTTATTACATTTTCTCTAAATAAAGACACTTGACTGGAACTTTCACTCATAATTTAAAATTTATGGACTACCACAAGTGATTATGTACAGCACTGAATCAAGATTTGCTTACATATTTTTCAATTACATGTATAGAAGCATTTGCCACTTGCTGAAGTCTTCTTTGGTAGTTCCTTCAGAAACTGAAGCACTACTTTGCATGATCGGCAAGCTAAGGCTACTGATACAGCAGATACACTTTTAAAAATTGCTTTTAAAGGTTTAGATTGATTTCCTTTTGAGGTATCTGTTCTAGCCATGAAAGTGTATCTGCTTACTGTAATTTGATGAGCAGTGTTTTCCTTCTAAATCACCTATTGCTAAAAGTTCCATCAAGATATGGCTTTTTGTGAAGTTTCTAAGTGTCACCTGTCATCCTTGCTCTGACACATCACTGCCTCCACAGAGTTCCTGAACTTGTGACTCTAACCATCATCAGACCACAGATACATTAGAAGACTGACAATAATGTGCATGCAGCTATCCCCTGAGCAATTCTACCTTTCTGTATTAAGGTCTGAGAAGGGATGATGGTGAATATTTTGACAAAGGATGTTTCTCTTCTGTAAGTACCATAATGCTCTACCTAAATCCCTGGAAGTACATGCAGATCTGGTGAATGCCCAAGGTAAAGTTTCTTTCATTCATTTCTTTCTGAACTGAGCAATCCCTTCAAACCCATTGTAGACTAGAAAAGTCAGATATATCCTTGGTGGACTGTATGCAAAAATAGATTTACTTCAGGGAGTTCAGAGTAGCATTGCTTAATTTTTTTTATTTTTATTTTTATAAAGGTAAATGAAGGTAAATGTAAAATGCTATGTAAATGCTATGTTTGCTTCTTTGGATTTTTGCTTTACTTTTGGTAATATTCCCTTAATTAAAAATAAATAAGAAAATTCAGACCTGCAGATGTCTATAAAAAAATCTCAAGAGAGAAACATTCCAGCTTCCTACAGAATTTAATTTATAGGTTTTGAATGCTGTGCTGTAATCAGCATATTTATTAAAGACATATATACTCCTTTCCAAAAAACAGAAGTAAGTGTAAGTATCTGAACAGGTTTAGACCTCCCTTTCTTATAAAACCAATGAGGAAACATGTCTGTTTAAATAGAAAAACAAAGTAAACCAGTCGTAATGTCACTATATTCCTGTCTACAGTTCTCTTGCCTTGCCAGTTTATATTGCATTGAAGAACTTTTTTGCTGCCTCCATTCTAACATCAGATATACAAACTCAAATTTACCATCATGTAAAATCTAAAATTTTCTGAGATTTAAAATGTCCACTAAGAGTGATAAGATGGCATAACCAGTGTTGTGACTCCTTGGCTTTACACAGAATTGTAGTGTTTACTGCTAAATTCTTAATAGGCACATCCTGTTCTAAATGAATGAGAGAAACATGGCATCACACTCTCTGAGCTGTGAGGGAGAGCTAGAAGGAGAGAAAACTTATAGATACTGAAATATACAGGAGGAAGATAATGTGAAAAGCAGACATGAAAGACAGTTCAGCAATGTTGAAAGGACCCTGGAGAGTACAATTAAAAACAAAGAAGAAGAAAATGTCCCTGATGATCGGCAGGCAACTGACTGAAAATGTTCGCTTTTCTTTCCACAGTGATAACAATGTTCCTTTTCTCTGCCCTTTGGGAACATATACACAGTATTGGTGGGCAGGTATGATTCCAGGCTTCTCTTCTGACTCGTCAGGCACAAAGCTTACTAAACTGGAAACTATTCCACTTATTGGGATTTTTCCCAAAAGTTCAAAAACAAATAGGAAAACAGGAAAATTCAGTTCATAACATCTTTATTCTTTGGTAATATAAGCCAGCATTTGCTATTTTTTACTTGATAATAGTTACTTTCTATTTTGTCAGTCAGTCTGAAATTGGGAGACTTTGAACTGCCTAGCATTTATGAGTAACCTCTTTTGGTGTTGAGGCAGGAAAAAAACAGCTCTTGTGGGATTCCCACTGGTGAGAGGCCTTATGGAAGAAGTGGTGTTCCCTTGGCATGGGTTGCACTGTGGGGGAAGTTGACGGGAATCTACTAGGCTTAACCAAAATAAATTTGCACATCTGTTTTATAACTTTACATCTTACCATAACAACAACAACAGGAACAAAGTAATTTAATGAAACAGAATAAAATACTCATGCTGGTAAAATGTGGGCAGTCATGACTCAGGACAGAAGTCACTCTAGCTGTGCAACAGTATGCTATGGGCACTAAAGCCACTATGATCAGGAAGACTTGAGAAAGCCGTTCAGATTGTGAAGGAGTTTATTTTTGCAAGGGCTAATAAAGTCCACAAAGTTTGCTTTTACTGGTGAATGCGTTAGGTTCCTTTTCAAAAGAGATGAAACATTGCAAGGACTAATGAGAGAAGATAGAGGGACCTTATTGAAGCGTATGTTTTTAAAAAGTGAAAAGACAATGAAACAGTGAAATGTTTCTTTCCAGATATGACCTTATTCCAGAGGACTGTTCTGGGGAATGATAACATGAATGTGAGGAAATCTGGTAGATCTGATGTTATCTGCAAAAATCTGAGATCTTCTTCCTGACTGCATGTGCAGCACTGGTCACAATGTGACTTTGATCAGTACTGGAGTACCTGCACACAGTAACATCTGTTAGTAGGTATAAAGATCAGTAGAGGTGTAAGACAGTATTCAAGAAACATTTTGGGTGAGTGGAGACAGCTAATAGGAGAATGTAAATGATGTGATGAAAAATAGGAGTGTAGTTTTGGAAAAAACTGATTAATGCAGACGAAGAAGAAGAAGAACAACAATAATAATAACAACAAGAAGAAAAAAAAAGCAGGAGGTTGAGGATTTAGAATATTGAGCAAGTGAGTCTGAGTCTGAGAAGGAGTCTTTTCAGAAGAAAGGATTCCCAACTATGTTTTGCATTGAGAATGACATAGATTAAAATTTGGAATGTAAAGGGACTGGAGAGAAAATGTGTTCACACAGTAAAGAATCTAATAATGGAGGAAATCTTGAAACATTGAGAAAGTGCATTGGGAGTTAAGAGTAACGATGAAGATGCAGAAAAAGAAAAGTTAGGAATAGAATAAAAATAAAATCTGAAGAATTGAAGGAATTGAAAACTTGTACAGCCAAACATAGTTAAATCAAAAGACAGAAAGTTTGAAGTAAAATTAGAGACATGAGAAATGTAGGAATTAGGAGCAAAAGTTTTATATGTTTTCTCTTAAGAAAAGAGGATTAAAAGACAGAGAGGGACGGCTGGGGCATTCCCCAGCTTCCCTGCAATAGATGTTGACAGAAACACAGATGATGAATGCATGGGTTAGTTTAAGGTGCAAAGAACCAGACAGAGTAATATGAAAGAGGGGCAAAGAAGTGAAAGATATGGCTGAAATTAGAAACCATAGTGATAACAGGTGGGAGTGAGGCTAGGGAGGAAAGGATGAATCTTGGAGCATCACAAAATGAGAGAGGACAATAGCTTGGAGATCATAAATACAAATGAGTGACAGGCTGTGGAAAAGTAAGGGGTAGTGAAGGAGAACAAGAGGTGATCTGATAAAAAAAATCATAAGAATGTGAAAATAAATAAAATTAACTGGTTCTGATTTTTTTCTTTGTTTTCCCATTTAAATAAAAAACGTGCTTTGTCATATGATAAAATTTTCTTCATTCTTTAAACTCACAATTGAATTTTAAGTTTTATTTCGCACTTCCAAATATCTCTAAAGGTTTCCTCTATGTAAGATCAGGAAAAAAGAACTGTCTCCAAAGAAACTATCAGGGACTGCAGTAACCAAAGAAAGATTTTCCCAATAGAGAGCATAGCTTGATGTTTGCAGCCTAATTAACCTGAGTTTAGCTTTATGTATTCAATGCAAGTGAAAAAAAAATATTTTATTGGTGTCTGCCTGCCTCTGGCACATCAAGTTCCACCACTGTATGCTGATACTATTTACTAATATTTTTCCTTGATGTCATGTGACTATAATTTTCTGTGTGTCTCAGATCTTTTTAACACTGCCCAAAATGCAATGGCATCAAGATATAAATACTAATAGAGAAAGTGCACCATGGGGATCATCCGTCATAGCACGAACATAATTGCTATATATACATGAGCACTAAACAAAGAATCTTGGTTTTCATTTGAGATTTGATTTTTTACCAGAATACTCATTCCCTAGATTTTATTTTTTATTACCTTATAGCATATGACACATGCAACATCTAAAATGACGCCCAAATTGCTACTTGCTACAAATTAAGCTAAAGATCTGTGTCTGACCATCCTCAACCTGTGAATTGAGCTTTCATGGATGGATAATTTTATTTCAAGTCACTTCTTTTCATTACAGTTGCCCTAACTATGGATTTCATTTCAGAAGATCTTAAAGACGTGAGCACAAGCAGTTTTGACATAAGTTATATGAATAAGTGTCATGGTGGGGGAGTTACCTCAGATGTGAGATCAGTATTTGTGCAAATGGCAGTTCCACCACACAAATAAATACCTTAGTGACATGAATATCCTAAAGGGATTACAGAAGAGCTGGAGAGAAAATGTACAGAAGTCCACGAACACAAAAGGAATTATTGAGAAACACCAAGTTCTCAAACGAAGCAAAACTTTTAAAGTGTGATATTGCACTCAATGCATATGTCTTTAATATGTGTGACTTGGAGATGATATGCTGTTATTAAAGACTTATTATGCCTGATGTGTGATGCACAGAGGCATTTTCTTTGGTGAATTAGAATTTGCTGTCATAAATCCAGTGGCAGCAATGAGACACATCACTATCACTAACATTCAGAAGCTTTTAGATATAATTACCCTAAATTAATACATAGACATATACAGGACACAAGAAAATCTTTATCTATTTGTGTCCTTCACGAAAAAATTCCTGTTTCCTTTAATGCTTTATACTGCTTGTGTGTTTCAAATTTAATCCTGCATATCAAAAGAACACCTAGTCTTTATAGCTACACTAAGTCTTCATATCATTAAATGTGTATTATTTTAGACTTATTTCTGTGATGTTTGTGCATACTGTATAAAGAAGCAAAGGAATAGAGAAGTAAGAATTTCTTCCTTTTTTAAAAGGAATTTTAACTATTCAAGATATCTGAGAACTGTAGAAAGAGCAACTAAAAGGAAAACTGCAAATAGTTTGGGCTGACTTCTCTGTTACAAGATGCATATTCATTGGAGGAAAAAAAATCTGAAAAATCTTGTAAATTGCATATACAAGTTAGAGATGCTCTGGCTATCCAATTCAGTTTTAAAACAGACAGCTTGGCATTGCTTACAAAATTTTAGAACTGTCAGACTGTTCCTAAGAAATAATGTAAATGCAACTTGTGAAAAGGCTCCAGACATGGGAAGCCACAAAGAGCTGCACAGACTTACGAAGTTTTTACAAGTTTTCTTTAAAATTATAGGAAAAGGAAAAAAATCTCTTTGTTCATAACTCTAGAAGATCTGAAAAATCTTCTCTCTCTTTTTTTACACAGCTGCACAAATTATTAAGTAAATTATCACTGCATGATTTCCTCCTTTTTTTGCAGGTTTTCATGAGGATCCAACCAAATATGGCTATTCTCGAGGATGCTATCCCCATTTCTGCAAACTATATATGTAACATATTATATAATGAAGCCTAGAGATCTTCTTCAAGACCAGGCTTGCTTTAGCTTGCAAACTTGCATATACTGTCTGTGGTAGATCAATCTGGATGTTATACATCTGTCTGGGCATGCACAGGTAGTCAACACTCAAACTATGACACTTTCATGAATATAGGAGGAAAATAAAAAGTGTAAGTACACCACTGATAAATGCTACATAGACCGAACTCCCTGAAGAGTTGTAGAAACATTCCGTAATGAAGTAGTAGATAGTTTAACTACAGCTGCTTCTAGCTTAAAATCTATACTTAGCAATCACAAAACCTAGAAACACTCCTACCTAAGATAACTTACCATTATTTGTTTTGCACAAATCTCTTTCTGAAAACTATGGAATTTATCAATTCATAAAGTATGTTACAACTGGACTGTGTTAGTAATTAGATTTTTTTAAAACTATTTTCTCATTTCATAGAAAAAAAAAAAAAGCCTAAATGTGGCTTTGTCTGTTTTTTGTTCTGGTTTTGTTTGTTTACTTGTTTGAGGGTTTTAGTTTGTTTTGGTTGGTTCTGGTTTTATTTGGTTTGTTGGTTTGTTTTTTCTTAAGGATTTTCTTTTTAATAGTAAATGTATGATACACTCACTACCTGTGTATTTTCCTTGTCACATGCTATACCTGGTTCACTTTTTAATTTGTCTGAGCTTGTCTTATCATCAGAGTTGTAGTCTGTTATTGATTAAATAATTCATTTAGTTGTCCCCAAGATGACAGATCTGCTTATTGTCACAAGAAAGTTGATATACTATACTTTGTTTACAAAGGTTGTACAGCAGTCAGAAAGTAATGTATAACTACAACATTTTTATAGATTTTACATATTATATGCATTTCATTAAACATTACATAAAAAATAAATGCACATTTATTTGATAAAAATTGAAATTGTCACTGAAATAACTCACATCTATTGTATGTACTCAAAGTAAAGAAAAACAGGAAAAACTCATGTGGTGAATTAGTATATGTACCTTTTATAAATTCCCTTCAACTTTGCTAATATCTCACATTTAACTCTTTCAGCAGTGCTTTGGGTATGAACAGAAATTTCCTCCAGCCTTCTAGTTTCCTTATGATCTTATGGTATTTTGCTTATAGACACAGACACAGACACAGACATACCAATTTTGCCTCTCTGGATTAGTTTTCACGTGTATCCAATGGGTTAAGAGGAGTTTATCTCATTAATCCTGTGCTTTAAAATATAATCCTGTTCCTACTTTGACACTACAATTGAAGTAGGCATATTTTAAAGTGACAGTTTTAAGAAATACTATTCTTTCTTCATCCTCCCCCTTCTCCACTCAGAATCCTACCCACAACCTGGATTAACATATTAATTAAAAAAGTGATCATCCTCACCATCATCCTTTCCAGCTAGAAATCTCTAACCAAACCCCTCTTTTAGTCTCTGCTTATGGAAGCCACACTCTTCAGGGGCTATTTTAGAAAACAGTTCCACAGGGGATTTGAAGCTTTGGACACAAGGAGCAACAAGAAGGGAGATCACCAGACTGAGAGGTGTGCTCAGCACCCCACTGTCATCCTGCTGAAAATGCCCTGTACAGCAAAGAATTTTGCAAATAATTATTGTAACCAAAGACTAGGCATGGTGGCATTTTTATGTTGGAAAATATTTCCTTTATTTGGACCTGATGTGGTTCTTTGTGCTGTCAGCTAAACTGGAATACAAAAGCCTTGATTTCAATTTAATAAATTAATAGAAACAAAGCGGGAGTGTTGTAGCGATTATCCAAAGTCTCCAATTTTTATTTTTTTTTTTTAATTTTCATGGCCTTTTTTTTAATATATTTTAGAGGTGTTGACTATTTTGTCTTTAGAAAAAAAAAAGAAGAAATGAGCAAATATGCAAAGTAGCAAAACCACGTGCGTTAATCTCAAGTGTAATGCGATATGTAGGAACAAGAGTTCAGAGCACTACAAAATTTTCAGAAAGAAACGTGCTTAGACTTCAACAGTAAAATACTCATACTGAAAGTTAAAAAGTTTGGAAATGTACTATTTTACTTTTCAGGCAAAAATATTCAAAGTATCCTATTTATGTATTTATTGTGTACTAAATTTCTTTGGATGTACCAAAAATTTGCCGTTTGATGTTCAGGGCTCTATTATAATTCACAAGCCTCTGTTAATTTCTGGGATTTCTAAAGCAGTTAAATTAGGAGATTTTTATTTTCTTTATAACTCAAATGAAAATGCGCAGCATTGGTTTATAATGATGTATGTTTATGGATGTCTATGTCTTCTTACATACCGAATATATATTGTACCAAATATGCATATTAACTAAACATGTAAATAAGTATTTTGAAACAATAATAGCTACCTAAGTTTTTGTATAGCATGTCAGCATTTCCTTACAGGTTTTTAAGGTTATTTTCCTTACAAAATTTGATGCATATTATTCTGTAGAACCCTCTAGTGGGTTCAAATTATACATACAGATTTTCAGTTTATATATGTCATTTTTATAAGGCTTCATACACTTTGTTTCAGTAGAAACAATGATTCATACGTGAGGAAAAACTTTAAAAATACATTTTCATAAAAAGGGCACAAATTATTGATAAACACATCTATGTTTGCAGATTGGTTATTTCTCAGAGGTTATTTGGGGTCATAATTGTAAATCTCATTACCTTGCTTGAAGGAGAAGGTCTCTTTCATTATTACGGTGCTGAGGTCCATATCCCTGAAGCTAATTGCAAGGTATTGCTTCAGAGTTCTAATTGTTTGCCTTCAAAATAGCTGTGTAAGCTTGATTAACAGTGTTCAGCAACATTCATAATAGTCCAAGCCTGGTCCTGCATAAAATAGAAACTGGGAAAAAATCAATAAGATTTAATAAGATCAGGAACAATCACTTACAATAGTACATCAATCACACAAAGTAATAGGTGCAGGATTTGATAGGGTCCTGAACTGCCTGAGAGATTCATAACCAGTACTCGTTAATGATTTGTTCATTTGCATTTTATCAATCCAGCTACAGCTGACAAGCAGAAGGAGCAGTAAGGAAATATGTTGACTTAAACTCATCAGAGTTTGCAATTAAAAAAATCACAGATAACTTATTAGAAAAATCAGATGTAGCTGTAGATGTGGAGTGTGCATGTGTATACATGTGTAGATGTACTCTTTCTTGCTGTGAGATTATAATAAATTACCACACTGCAGTAGCTATTAGTATTCCCATAATCCCTCAGAAAGTCTGCTTATGTCTGAGGAAAAGTACAACAAAATATAAATTTTTAAATTCTTCTCGGTGCTTCACAATGTTTCTCTCTCATTGCATTTCACACAGTGTAATGCCATCACAATATTTAATATGAAACATGCATATGGCCTTTTTTTCGTACCCTTTTAAATAAATAAAGCCCTGGGCTTTGCCTTGGGCCAAACCCATATCAAACACAAAACCAATAATAATGAGACGCCTTTCTGGTGATTATTATTTAGCATTATATCCTGTATCAGCAGATTTTATATCTATCAAAAGTAATTAAGTTTTGTTTACTATCTGAACATTTTTTTAAATTGTCATGAATAAACATCAGATCTCATTTATCCAGACTCTTGCCTGTTTGTAATGCATCAATCTTTTGTTTAAAATAAGAAACCCAGAGCCAAGCCAAACTAAAATGCTACAAAAAACCGTGAGCTGTCTTATGTGTGGATGAGTCATTTAAAGAGCAATCTTGTGAGTCTATCTGTAGAGCATGTTTGTTTGTCTGTGTTTGTTGGGTCCATTTTGATGAGTGCCTCGTAAGAAACCAGATTATATACTTCCCTTTTCTGAGGAGGAGTTTGCTCTGTTAGATGTAGTAATTCTAATTTATATCCCAATTAACCTGTATCTCTTGTATCTTGCCTTTCCGTGTCATTCCACTGGAACATTTTTTTTTTTTTTTCCAGACAAAACCTGAAAATACTATTTCTGGGTCTCTGAAGAGAATATTTTGAACCAAAACATGCTGTTTATTTGTAGATTCATCTTTCTTCTTCATTTTAGTTAGCTTCTAAATCTTAAAAGCAGAGCAGCAAATTCTAAATCAGTGTATATCACATCATCTTATACTCTGACAGCAGCTAATACCAGTACAAAGACAAGGATTCCTTAACGTGTGGTGGTTTGAAATAGAGATTGCCACGTGACAGTATGATATGGCAAGAAATGAATTTGGGTTTTCTGTACTATGTCAGGTCCTTTGGCCTCAGAGATTGTAATGGAGGAGCTTCACATGTTCAGTGACACTGTGATTTTTTTGAGGCTACAGAATGGCCAAGTTTACAGGCTGACTGATGCTGTGATCTGAAGGTTACACCACCACCATGTCAGTCATATGTGTTTCACAGAGAAAGAATTAGCAGATTGGTGGTTTTGTCAGAAAATTAGCTCAATCTCTAACTGGATTTCAGAAATTATATTCTCCAAACTGCTATTCTGGGGCATATAAAAACTATCAGCTAGTGTATTAATCATGGATTAGTTGTAATAACTATTAACTTTATAGTGCTTTCAATTTTTTATAACTTTACAAATACATCCTGAACTGGATAATTAAATCCATGAGCTAAATTAAAATCAGAGTAGTAATAAAATAAATGGAATGATTTGCAACCATAATTCTTGTGAAGAGGATATTCTTTTTCTTTTCCAGAGCTGGCTATGAATAATTTCTGATTTTTATGAATATGTTTGTTCCAGTAAATGGATGTTTAATGGACAGAAGACTACAGCCTCTGATTTTGTTAGATATTCTTGGTTAAAAATATTAGTTTGGCTATTAAATGTGTGTGATTCAACAGGTATGTTATTAATTTCTCTGAGAAGTTCTGATAAAATTGTTCCCTTGTCAGCTCCCTCTCCAACCTCCTCCATAAATGGCTGCTCATGTGTCACAAATGCCCTGTAGCATCTTCTAAATGGCCAGAGATACCAACTAGAAGTAATCTATAAGTGATTTCCATTCAGGAATGGGAGTGGACTCCTGGCAACTGGCTTTGGCTGAAGGCTGTGTCTTTTGGTAGGACTTCTATTTGTGGGAAACCCTGAGCCATGGAGTCTACTGCAGTCCAGTCTGGCAGCATGTCTTTGGCTCTGTGGTGAGATCCTGGTTTATCCCAACCAGCAAAGTTGGACACAGAGGATCAGAGCAAGCCTGTGGAATGGCCTGGGATGCAAGGAGTGTGACAGGAATCCAAGACAATGTCTTTTTGTAAGAGGTTGTAGGGTACCTGGCAGATATGTGTGACACAGGCATAGCTACAATGTGCATATATGTCAAATGAATGATAAAATGAAAATGTTACCATTTCTTTTTAATGACTATCTCACTCTTAGGATTCTCAAGAGCCAGTAATTATCTTTTTTCTCTCTAGGAGCCAGCTCAGGGTCCAAATCCTGTATAGAAAATTCTCAACCAATCCACTCCATAGAAGCTTAAAAATAGAATAAATGAAAGACACACAGAATTTCAAGAAACTGGGGAAAATTAGAAAATTTCACAGAAGTTGTTATGAATAAAACTATGTAAATTATGGTATAAATTAGTATGAAAACAAATCACTGATTGCCTGAGTGTCTAACAAAAAGCAATAACTTGTGGGGTTTTTCTTCTGTTCTGCAAGAGCTACGTTATTTACCACATGCTTGTGATGACTCACAGAATCTAAAAATACTAGGTTAGAAAGCTTATGGTTTTGTTAAAAAAAATGCACCACATCACAGACTCAAGTTCCTATTTTCCTTTTCTCTTTCCAGAGTGTTTTATTTAAAAGTGCTTTAATATTGCTCCTGATGAACCTTCAGATGTGGCATAATCACATTATTCTAGACTTTGTGCGTATCTAAGTGTGTAACAGCACTATACTTCTGTTTTCTGTAAAAGGAAGTGACTACAGAATATTCTGGGTGAGTAAGAAGCAAAATGCACTAAAGCAGGCATCATTCCACAGGAGGAAAACTGTGAGAGCTGGATCCAGTTCTAGGCAACATCTGCTGGTCTATAAAGACAAAACACACTAAAAAAGTTTTCCACCCCCAAAGGAGAGAGAATAAAGAAAGGATGTCAGTAGTATGGTATTTGTTTATGTATAATCAAGTAGCTCAAAAAAGTATTATGGCCTGTGGGTGACAACTGGTACCTACACCAGCTGTGATGCCCACAGACTTGGCAAATGAGAATAAGGGTTTACCATGGCTACAAAGCAAGTTTGCAGACGAAGCTGCAAAAAACCCTTAAATTCTGATTTTCTGTGCTGACATAGATCCTCAAGGCCCAGTTTTGAAATGAACAGATTAAAAGCAATACAAATTCTGAAGAGGTCATATCAGATGGCACTGCTACTGACCAAAGTCAGGGAATTCTAGTTCGGAAGGCTTTATGTTTGACTTCTACTTTTTCAAGCTTTTTCCCTATAATATTTAAAATATAAGCTTAATGGTCTTCTTTCTCTTCTTCTTTTTTTAAACTTGTCACCATGTTGTCATTTTTTGTCATGTATATTATTCCAGAAGGATTTGATGTCTGGAGTGATTGCATAAATCAACTCAGCTATGTCACTACTTACAAGTTTGCAATGTGTTAACTTTCTTCATAATTTACATAATGTTTAAATAATATATCTTCTTTTTCCCTTATCCCTACATTAATGTGATTAGAATCAGTGGAAGTGCTATAATTTTCTTGTAAGGTGTGCTTTCCACCTACACTTGCTTATTAGAAGAAGTATCATTTCTAAAAACTAGCAGTTTCTGATCAGTTTAGCTGTCAAAAATTATTTTCTTCAAGAACAAAAATGCTCTATAAAATAAATTATTGTTTCTACTTAATATTCCCATTAAGGTAAACAAACAAAAGAAAATTGTTGCTTTATCTTATTTATTTCCATGGCTGCATCTAACTGTAAGAAGCAGTGGAATACATCTTCTGATATATTATGCAATTAAATTGATGGATGGTTAATTGAGTCAGTATGGCATACCATATGTGTACTCCTGACCTGAATGTCACTGGTCAGATTAAGGCTTCACACATTTGGCCAAAGAACATATGCTGTTATTGAGAATGTGGCTCTAGATGGGATAAGGATTTTAGTCCATGGAAAAAATCATCATAACTGTCTTTGCTCTTTGGTTGTTGGAGGCTTGGCTATTTAGGAGTCCAGCTGTAAAGGACTTAAAGTTTAATGAAAGTTATTAATTAAAAGCTTACTGACATCACAGCCATTAACTTTGGCAGGCTCTTTCATTAATTTATTTGATCTCGCTTATTACATGACATAACCTCGTCACAGTATTTGTGCCTTTCCACATCAAGCTTTAGATGTTTCTGGATTTTAATTTGTGTTTAGGCTTTTTTTTTTTTAAATTATAATTCCAAACATCTTTTTTAAAGGAACACAGTATTTTTCTTATTGGTGGGCATGATGTATACGTAAGTAATAAATTAGCAGAAGGTGTGGAGCTCATATATCTTTAATGACAGTAACACAGACATTAAAACACATACAGATGCAGACAGAAACATGCATGTATATATAGCTGCATCACAATTGCAAATAATGGGAATTTTTAGAAGTGCTTTGCTAAAACATTGTTTTCACAATGATTAGTTTTTGGCAGATTTAATATTTCTGTTTTATCTTATTTATCTAAATAATATTTAATGACATTCTGGCTTTTGTCAGCTTTTTTGCATAGTTTTCTTCTAAGCCAGCTATTATGAGAGCTATTTTAACTTCACGAATGTTTTAAAGTAAATTATGTTATTTTACAAAATTATTACAGTAGAACATACATCTGAGCAATAATGTTTTATCTTTGACATTGCTTTGATGACTCATCCATTTTGACAGGTAACTGTCTGCTTTAAAGCCATTTAGTTTGCATCAACACTGAGATAAAACAAGACTGGAACAATATGTTCTATAGAGAAAAAAAAAAGTACTGTTATTACGTCGTTAGAAAAACAAAGATTCCTAATGGGGAAAAAAACCAACAAACCCCACAACAAAACAGATCATAGAGAAATATCTTTGATTTAGACATTGTTTACTGTAGCAAACTTGTTCATCCTTTGTCCACTGACTTAACCTAGAAAAAAGTACTGTGTCTGCTGCATAATTTGTTAGTGCCACATTGGGGAAGATTATGATAATGTACATATAACAAAATTGACAACAATGGAGGAGCTCTGTAATTGTGAACTAAATTCAAGGAGGCTGCTCTGAGCATGAGAACTAGCAGTGTCTTCATTATGATTAGCTTACCTTTTCAAGTGTTGTGCTAGGAACCTCTATCACGTAAATCGAGGCAGGAACTTTATTATCATCGCTATAGCAACTGCAGGGAATTTTATTTCAAAACAGTTGGCTACCTGAAAATTTTCTTGTGATGGAAAGAACAGCAGATGATGTATACATTTTAATTCATTTTCATTTATTCTTGTTTTGAAGTGTTTCATAAATGAGTGTAAGGCTTCTTTTTTTATTATTATTTTATTTATTTTTTTAAGATAAGATGGACATCCTAAAATATTTTTCTTATCCATCTTTTTCTACCAGGAGAAAGAAGTGCTGGCAGATTTGGCTGTATCATTATATATAAAATTTTAACTATGCTAAGATACAATGTTTTAAATTGTCTCATTCATTGCTCTTCATTGTTTAATTTTTTAGCCCAGCTGTTACCTGGCTTTTCTTTAAATTTTGGTCTTAAATCACATACCCTCTCAGCAAGAAAAGCGAAGTGTGCATTTTTATTATTTTTTCCATGGTGCTATTATGTTTGGTGCCTAAAGAAAAGGTATAACTAAACAGATGGGTTTGTATGGAATGTGAGTGAACTGAAGATGCACATAGAAATTGCATGAAGACACAAAGAAATCTCTCTTTTTGTCCATAAAAAGACCAATCACATGTCCACAGACTGGTTTTTTATGCAGAATACTATTCTCCTAAAATTGCATAACCCCTCTATTGTTGCATTTCTCTAATTACAAAACCAGCATCACACTGCAAACAATAATAATGCTTCAGAAACTGTCATGAGTCTTTTGCTTGCAACTATATGAATGAATTTCCTTTTTCTTTCTGTCTGCTCAGTGATATTCTGATTTTCTTTAAAATTAGGTGGGAAAAGACAGTATTTTGAAATATTTGGGTTTTTTAAGTAGGGAGAAATTGAGAAACATTTCATTTTCCTTGAAACCCTTTTCTTTGACAAAATATAGGAAGAAGAAAAATTCTTATTCTTTATGAATGGGGGCTGGCATTTCATTTTGAAAGTGCTGTGCATCTCAGAGGTACCCCATATAATGTATTGTAGTCACTGCTTCAACCAGTGCCCATTTTGTATTGAATAATACAGTATGAAGTTTCCTTCAATCTGCATTGATGAGGAGACCACATGATGGGGACTTCCTTAGCTCTCTGACATTTTTATCTTCCTTGTAGCCAAATTTCTCTAAATTCTTCTCAAGGAGGAAAAATATTTTGTGCATTGGAGTTCTGTGTGTTCTTGCTTCTACTGTGAAATGGAAATCTGTCCATCTGCTTTCAGAGACAGGAAGGCAATTAAAGAGTTGCCAAAGATGAGAATGTAATATTGAATGCAAAATGGGCAATGCTGTTGAATATTTGAGATATTTCATGTGAGACTTGGTTTGACTGACACAGTTTTAGGAAACTCAGCAAGATGCCCACTTTAAGAGTCAAGTGGCCCCAAGCTCTTTACATAATTCATGGGGAAAGGTTTCTCTTATAGAACAGAATCAGAATTGCTCTCTGCAAGTGCCTTTCTTCTTCCATTGACATCCTAGGAAGGTAGGCTCATTGGACTCTTCTCTTCAGTAAAAAATACATCTGGTCAAAATCTTTTGACTGACAAACCTCTCCCAGTGGAAAGGCATTTTTTAATTGCAATGTTTTGGTATTTTTGTTGCATGGGCTTTGTGGTTTGTTGTCTGTTTTGGTTGGGGTTTTTTGTTTGTTGGTTGGTTTTGGTTTTTTCCTCAGGATCATCTTTGATACAGCATAGCTGTGGGATCTTGGTCAAAGATGAAGAAGGAAGAGCATCCCTACTTCCCTTCCTCCCACCTCCCTTCACATGGGAGCTGACTATGTGTTCAAGTCCTTCCCTTAGGCACTCCCTGCAAATCTGATCCTGACCCTGACCTACTGACCTGATTTTCTTACTTCACTCTGACCCTGGCCCATCACTAGGCATTTATCTGTGATCACTGAGTTGAGGCTGATCCTAGTCCCAGTCACCTATCCTACCATGCACTCCTCACCCTACTCAGTGGGCTGGCACCTCATCACCATGGCACTGACCTACCAGCATGACTGTCCCACATGGGTGATGGCTCAAGACCCCTTGCAGAGCAGCTCCCAGCCCCTGCACCCCAGTAATACAACTGCCAAGGAGTAGCCAGTAGGAAGCAGGAAAGCATTTTTCCAAAAGGAGTTGTTCAAGAAATTTTTTGATTAATTTTGTTCTTTGGACATGCTTTGGTAAATTTGAATCTGGAAAGATTTTCTTATCAAGAATATCAGGTTTTGGTCAAGACCTAAGAGACAGTATGTGTATCTCAGCTTAGTCAATAAGATGGTGATTGTCAGGAACAGATAACAGATTGAAATCCCTGTTTTTTGCTGGTCACAGGGCACTGACCTGAACTGCTATACATCCCCTTTTTATCCTCTGTTCTCATATACTTCTTTATGAGAAAATGTTTTACTTGGCATAGCAGGCACTGTGCCAGAAAGAGAATGATTAACTTCACAACCAAAGGATTAAGGCACTTGTTTGTGATTTTGATTTATGAATTCCACTTCTGAATTCTGCTGTAATGAATGTTCGTGCAAAACCAAATGCTTCCAAAAGGATGAATCAGGGCAAGTGCAGTCGAACTCAAGGACTGTGTCATCAGCCTGGGATAATGGGACCTGGAAAACGATTGCTTGAATTTCTCAAATAAAAAAAAAATAATGGAAGAAACAGCACACAACTGTGTATATGAGGAAAGTTGGATGGTTTGTTCTCAAACTCTCTGCTTGAAGAGAGATGGATTTTCTTCTTCTTTTCTTCTTCTTTTGGGAAATTTTAAATTTGGGAGGAAAATCCAACTATTTTCTGCCTATTCAAAGGGTATTTATTTCATATTCTGATGCACTAATAGTACCAATTCAAACTCATAAGGAAAATTAAAAATCATAGTCTGATTTTAATGTCTGATCTCTCTTGTGTGTCAAATGTAAGCTTTGTCGTATGAAGTCGTTTTTCAACATTTCTGGTTCTCCACCATTTTCAAACTTTAGAGATGTTGGAAATGATAACTCATGCATAATACATTAGGTTAAAATTCTAGAAATGTTTTTGCATTTAATTCATGTAGGAATCAAATTAATCTAATTTTTATCATTGGGTATATTTTTATTCCTTGTAAAACAATCATTAAAACATTTGAAATAATAGAAGTGGAATAAGAAAGCATATCAAATATGTGGTTTTAATAATAGATTGCATTGTTAAGTCAGAAAGAATTAAGTAATTGTAGACAGTAAATATTTTAATGCATGTTCTCCTCATTACTTGTTAATTCAGTTACTTACATTAGAATAGTTGCATAAGAAAAACAACATTTTTTGCTAAATCACTTATTAAAAGAAAGCAGGTTTTTTGGTTTTGTTTGTGGGTTTGTTTTGATTTGGTTTTAAGTTTATGCATTTAGTATACATATGAATGAACAATATTGTGTTTATATCTAATTTAAGAAACTTGTTACTAAAGAGTTAAGAATGTGTTCAGGAGAGAAGGGACAAGGACGCATCTCACTTTGTTTAGAGAAAAATGGGGAAAAGTTTCTCTAAGGTCATTTATTCAGGGTATGAGGTCTGGACTGGGGAACAGCCCTGGAATAGGAGAGCTTGACCAAGAGTGGCCCATGGGGTTTGAGTAGAAATTCATTAATCTGTTCAATTGAGAATAAAGGAGAAAAAGGGTAATGGGAATATATAGACAGGTCTTTTTAGTCAAGAACTTTTTTGATGACAAAATACAGATAAAAATATTTCCATCTGAAATGTTAAACATATAAATATTCTTACAAATTCTTAAAAAATTTTGTGGTTTTAGTGTCTAAATAACGTGTAATGGGGGGAAAAACAAACAAACAAACAAACACGTATGTCTAGTACTGAACACTGTCCGGAGCAAAAGACATCACTTTTAATTGAATACAAGAATAAAATCAAGTTGTTGTCCAGGTTTAATTCTGGGCCTCTGGATGACTGACAAATGCTCTCTATTAGCCTGTCTTCATTCCCAGAAAGGCAAAGGAAAAAGGGTAAGGGAAAGAAACTTGCCAATTGGAAGCTAAATTTCACAGCATTGTGAAACAGTAATGATAAAAAACAGAATAATGAAATATATACAGATACATAGAAAACCACTGGTGTATTCTCCCCCAGTAACACTCATGTCACCACCAATACTGCAGGGACCAGACTCCTGGAGTCAGTGACAGACAGGAGCTGGATGCAGGAAAACACTGATACAGGAGTGCACAGTTTGGGATCAAGGGCAGACAAATGGACTGAGTCCTCCCAGAATGCTGGTCATGTGCGAAGAAAGTTTGACCCTTGTGATCACTCAAATTTATACAAAGTATGATATTTATGGGGTAGATTACTTCATTTTTTGTCACCTGTCTGGTCCATGCCTCTACACAGGAGGACCCCTTTCCTCCTTTTTGCTTCTAGAGTATAAGATGTTTAGCAGAGCCAAGAGGTGGCCTTGGTTCTGCATACCATTCTCTGGAAGTAAATATAAATACTGAGTGTTATGAGTCCTAGAAGCAAACAGTGACTGAAAACCATGCTATTAATTTCAGCTGGTGCAATTAGTTAGAGAGGCTCAACTGAAAGGTAAAATTACTGAAACAAAATTAGTTCTATCCTGGCTTGAACCAGGAACGTTGTCATTCAAATATATCTATAACTCTTCATACTTTTAATGAGTCACCCAGTTTTCTTCATGGAATGCCCTGCAGAGTGATGCTGTTATACCTCCTGAGACACAGCAGGAGAAATTTCCTAAAGAAATAAAGGCTTCCATAAGGTCTGAAGCCACTGCCACTTCATCATTCAGCTTGAGCTCTCAGTTCTACCTCTGCTGACCTTGGTGAAAACACCAGCATAGCACACATATCACCACCTGACTTCATGAATGTAGGAAGAAGTAAAGAGAACTGAGAGAACACTACTGATGTGGTGCCTCTCCAGAGCACCCCGCTCCCTCCCCTCTGCTGAAAACATTTGCCAGCTCCTTTTCCTAAGAGATGCAAGGTGCCAAGGTTCTCTGTATCCTCATCACACCCACTAAATATTATACATATATGGCCAGCTGGAAGGGGACAGAGGACAGCTATGTGTCACCTTCAAGACCTCTTTCTCCTTCATTTTCAATAAAATGGGGAAATACACACCGAGAAGAGATAATTTTTCCCCTCCTTTCTAGGGAGAGAGTATAGATCAAATAAACAGCACTTTTCCAGGATTCAACCTCAGGAACAGCTTTCTACTCTTTACTGTACTTCGGTTTGGCTGATTTTCATGCATTAGTAGAGAACAGAACAGACTTTTCAATATTCAGATGGATGCCAAGCACAGTGTGTAGTGCATTAACCTTTCCCTTTTTGATATTTTAGTTCAACTGGTGGCAGAGAAAACCACAAACTGTGGCACAACTGTCAGTCTCGTAAATGATTTGCAACTGTGTAAATGCAGATGCCACAGCTGTCATGTAATCTGCACACAGGCTGTACTGGGAATGTAACTCAGACCCTTCTGCTCCAAGAACATGGGCCTTTTCCATTTGTACTGTTCCATTAGCTGTTGAAATGGCTTAAAACTAGAATAATTTATCCTTTCTCTTTTGAACTTTAGCAAAACAGGACAGAGCTCTGAACCAGCTTTCATTTACAAACCAAAATTCTCCCAATGTGATTTTCTAAAGCAAACATTTAAATCCAGTGATATCTAAATAGCTGTCAACAGTATTATAGAGAGCTGTACAAAACTTTGAAAGTAAAGCTCAGAAACAGATACATTTTCCTGGTTTCAAGTGTCATTTCAAGCCACAGATTCATGAACCTGGATTGAGTATAACATCTAATTTATGGCTTTGGGTGGAAACCACCTAAAAGATTGAAGCTTTTTTTGTAAAAACCCAAAATTGCAATTCTGTCTAAGATTTGCTTTTTGGGGCAGTTTGTTTGAACCAAAAATTCACAAAGGAATACTAGGGAGAAGTGAAACAGTGTAAACCAAATCAGCAAAGCATGCACCAACATTCTGGAATCAAAACAGGGCATAGATCTCTCATGCACTTCCTCTGTAGGCCCAGGCTACAACAAATGTATCACAAGGCAATCACAAAACTCACCAGGTATATATTGTTCAAGGGAAGATAATTTGGCTACTTACTCTCTAAGAGAGATCCAAGGTTCAAAATGAATTTATATGCCGCAGGAATCAGAAACAAGAAAATATGAAAGAAATTTTCAAAACCCTTATTATTTGCTGATGGAAGGTAGCAATGCTGACTCCGCTAACTTCTAAGTAACAGATTATTTATTCCTATGTAGAGGAAAAGCAACATTTTTCTGAAATTTAATATGGAGTTATTCAAAAAGTATTTCAAGAAACAGTATTTTCTCAGTTACTACATTTGAGCATAACAGCTGTACTAATATATATCTTTTTACTTTATTTGTTTGTTTAAATTCAGGGACAGTTTGAAATTCTATCCGTCACTCCACCTCGATTCATTGAACCTATAGGTCTTCAAGAAATCATACAGCAAAGACGAGAACAGAGATGTAGTGTGTAGTTGTTGCTTCCAAAATCTAGACTGCCAGTAACTTAATGAACCCTCTGGAGATATGCTCCCATGTGGAGCAGATTGTGTCTGCGCTTGAGAAGGTTTAAATTAGCTATTTCTTAGAATACTCTGTGATGAAGGCACTGCTACCAACTGCTTTTCTTGTCACTAGCTCATCAGGGCAATAAAACAATTAGTTGTTGTGATAGTAAGGGTCATTTCTTATCATTTTTAATTCTTGGTAGGGATATACAGCACTTCACGGTATTTTAAAACTGAGCATTTTCAGTTCATTGTGATTGCAAATGAGTATATTTCTTCACAAAAGAAGTTTTGTTGTCAAAACTGACTTGTTACATTACTGTTTTATGAAGTGCTAACATAATATGGAGGGATGTGGAGGGAGGCAAGAAAGCAGGAGGTGGTATGCTACTTGAGATATTTCAGCCATTCAATTTTTATGAATGCTTTTGAAAAATAGTTGGTTGTCAATTTGGAAGTAGTCACATGCTGCTCCTAAATCACTGTTGGCAAGAATTGCCAGCATATGCCAGAACTGCAGCTTACATCCTTCTGGAGGTTTAACATTTCTCCTTTGAAACTTCTCTCCACTACCCCTGAAGATTAAAGATGCTTGAGAGCTTAGATTGTATTTTTTTGGTTTGTATGAAGATTGATGAATTTATGGATTTGGGAGGAGGCATCAGCACCTTGTTTTGCCAAATTTCATCTTAACATGTGCTATGTCCCTTGGAAAGTGCTGAGCACCTTTATCTTCTAATATATTCTCAACAGAAGATTGGAAGGCTTGGCTCCAAGAATGATCTAATATAGAGTAAGTAATTAACTCAGGTGTTATTTGCTATGGAGCCATCTCACAGCACCTACAACACTGGAGTAATGAACCTGACACACAGTTGCCAAAGTAAGGCATGGGGCTGGTAGTGGAGTGTTGTGGTTTAACCCTGGTAGATAGCTCAGCCTCATTCAGTCTCCCACTTACACCCCTCCAATGGGATAGAGGAGAGATATTGGAAGGGTAAAAGTGAGAAAACTTGTGGGCTGAGATAAAGACAGATACATAAGGGAAAAGCTGCATGTGCAAGAAAAGCAAAATGAGAACTGAACTCACTGCTTCCCAGATGTTACGACATTTCCAGGAAAGCGGTGCTCCATCTTATGTAATGATTACTTAGAAAGACAGATGTCTTCATTCCAAATGTCTGTCCCTTCCTCTTCTTTCCCTACAGTTTTTCTAGCTGAGAATGATGACATATGGTATGGAATATCCCTTTGGTCAGTTGGCCTCAGCTGTGTCCCCTCCCAAATCTTTGTGCACCCCCAGACTTCTCACTGAGGAGCAGAAAAGGCCTTGTTGCTATATAAGCACTGTTCAACACTGTTTTGGCCACCATGTCAATACATTGTACCATACAATCTACTGTGAAGAAAATTAACTTTATCTTAGACAAAACCAGTAAGTATATTCAGGCTCCCAGAAGTGCCATCACCAGCAAGATAGCTGGACATTGCATTTATCTGTTGGGCATGGTACAGCTGGCATTTGTTATGTGATCCATGTAAGATGTAATAATTAGAAATAATTCAGGCCTTTTGCTAAAAATAGGCCCAAATAACTGTGAAGATGGCTTGAGTAATGACAAGTTTAACAGTTGTGAATGGCTTAGTTCTCTTTACTGTAGAGAATTTGTCCTGGGTCAGATTTGGGACCTAGAAAAAGAATTTTAATTGGGACAAACATAAAAGTAAGTTCCTGCTCTGGTGAGGGTTGCCCTTTACAACCATAATTTCTTTAGGCATACTCAAGTCCTGGAGAGATAATAAACACAGTCAGCAAGATGGACATGAAAATTAGTCTTTTTCTTCCTGTTGTGCTGCTCACACAAAGTAATTTGCAAACAATACCAGCACTAAAAGCATACCTCTGATCCACTGCCTGGGGAGAATACTCTGGATACTGGAACCTAAAAATTTTTCATGTAATACGTTTTCTTGATATGCAGTCTCTTGAAGTGCTGCAGCAGGATTCAAATAGAAGAGCATCTTGTCTCTTCCTTGTAAATTAATTGAAAAGACAAAGGAAAACCCTGTTTTTTCCTACCCATCTCTTGTAGCTTGTTTTCATTTGAAAAAAAATTTTCATTTTCCAAAAATTTTGGAGCCCTATATTTTTGTTATTATAGGCTTTACTGAAGGAACCAAGACAGCCACCAAACTGAAGGTAAGCAGTCAGCCACCAAATGACAAAAGAGAATAAAGGAAAGAAAACTGTAGCAATTTTTTTTTTTTTGTAGGTTTTCTAGTCACCTCAGTCAGAAAAGATTCCCAACAAGGAATTCCATTTCAGTGGGCATAGATTAGTTAGGGAGAGACTGGTGTAGTGGTTCTTCCACCCCTACAAAAAATGAAGGTTTTAGCTCCTGCTTTGAGTCTGCATCAAAACAATTGGGATGCTTTACTGGGCTCTCCTTCATAGATCAGCTTTCTGAGGCCCTAAAGAATTGCTTTTGAGGACAGGTCCACTTCCCTCATGAGGCTAAGGAAGCTCAAGAGATGAGGAGCATAGTGTACAAAGTGGTGTTTGCCACTAGTGTCAGAGGTGGACACTGAAGTCTTCAGCCTGAGGAAATATTGTGTAGAAGCAAAGGATATAACAAACTGAACAATAGTCTCAATAGCTAGTTCAAGTATAGCAAATTTCAGGTCGATGGAAAGACATGTCTCTTTCTGGAGACATGGTGGAAAGATTGCTCCAAACTTTTGTTTTGTATAAAACATCATTTGCTTTTCCATTTGCAATTGAAGAAGGGAGACTAAAAAGCTCACTGAAACTATGAGACTGAGGCTTGAGGCAAATGAAGGCCTGAGACCGAAGACTGTTGTGTTTACTATGATGACTCTTTTGCACTGAATCTGGGGTGGCAAGCCATCTACACAGAGTCCCACCAAGGTATGAAAAAGGATAGAGAACAGGAAGGTAATATGTTGTTATGCAAACAGTACCACCTATTTTGAAGTAGAGAATTAATCCTGAATGTATTCAGGACACAAGGCCTAAAAGGCAGACTTACTGGGAGGTAATCTGCTCAATGTCCTTTCCTTTTGCATAACTAAAAATAGCTATGGGATCTGCTTCAGTTTATCTCTCATTTCTTGATGTTTTTCTATATCTATTTTTTAATAATATCTTGCATTTTATAGTGCCTTTCATCCTGCTGACTCCTAAAATGCTTTACAAATTTAACTGATATGTAAACTTTATACTGAGTTTATTCATTCGCCACTGCAATGCAATCAGCAGAGCAGTTCTTTAAGAATGAAAATATTGTTGTGCGTTGGTTATGACTGGCAGATGCTCTTCCCTTTATGTAAGTGATGACATCTTCACAGATGCTTCTGAAAATGTTCCTTTGCCAAGTACAATGCACTGTGTGCACTGACTTTTAGGCTTCTGGGAAACTGTGAATTTGAGGAGAACACTGCATGAAAACATACGTCCACATGCAATTAAAGAGAAGGGCTAAGGAATTGTCAGCTGAAACTAAGAAGTGTTTCGGTTCTGCAGAATTACATGGATAATCTTGGGCCTACTGTTGACCATACTCAAATGTAAAAAGCTTTAACAGAATTCCAGAGTAGTTCTCATAGAATAAATAAAACAGCAATTCATTGAATGAGTGACTTCATTCTAGTTTTTTGTGGTCTCTCAGATGATAAGAGTATCTTCTATTGGTCTGCTTGAGAGGCAGGCTCATAAATACTGAGGAAATTGAATGGCCTGCCTTCCCATTGAATGGAAATACATACATATATCAACCACAGAAATCAAGTGATTGCTGGGGGGAAAAAAAATGAAAAAAGAAAAAAGTGACCTTCTTCCATGGACAACTAGGACTGGGAAAGCATGTTAAAAAAGCATCTTCTCATTCTATCGTATTTCTCTGAAGCTTTAAGCTTCTGCAACCCTGCACTCAATGTTTCCTTTTAAGGTCACTTCATGGGTTTCTTTGTACAGCAAGGTACAAAAATCTCTCTGATCTCTGCATGAAGGAGGGGATGCTTCAGAAGTGACAGAGGGCAAGAAGCTCAGTACATGAACCTTCTATGTTGCTTTGAAAGGACAATGCTGAAGCCGGAAAATATATACCCTATCTCAGGATCACAGGGTCAGCATAATTTTCCTGATGCAGCTTAACATGCCTGCTTTTGAAAATTTTGGCCCACAGAAGGCATTTACTTGAATTAATCTTGCTTTGGCCACATCATCTCATGTTTGGGTAACCAATTACAAATATGGAAGACATAGGATTGCTAACACTGCTTGGAGTGTGGAAGAATCTTGGCAGATCCATATCCTATGTTTGAGGCCGCTGGCAGCCTAACATACCTATAATTCTGAAATTTTGAAGGTCCTACAATAAGGATGTGAAACGAGATTGCAGCCCTATGAATTTTATGCTTTGCTGTTGTTGTCTGGGTGGATGATGACACCAAATATTTGATCTGGAACTAAGTGTGCTGCATATTTATGTATTCAGAAACCTGAGCCAGACTAGAATGCTCAAATCATTTATGAATTTTTAGTAGTGTTCCTACTGTAAATGTTTAAAGCTGTAGCTTAGTAATAAGATATTTGATAGTAGCGCTCCAAAAGACACCATTTCAGAGTTATTAAAAAACATCTACGGAGCTTAAATGTTTTTAAGGAAAGTAAAGATATGCAGACATCTTTCTTCCCCCTTTGAATAAACACTACAGGAGCATCTATGTAGAGATGTAAACCAAATAGTTGAAAAGTGAGTTTGCAACTTACATAAAACCAAATGAGATAAAATAAAAATGTGTTTCAGCATCAAATAAAGTGTATTTTGCACTAGATTTTGTGTGTGTGTGTATATGTGCGTGTGTGTATTTAAATATTCATGTGTGTATATGCATATACACAAATACATATACACACAACACATATTAAAATGGAACAAAAAGGGATTGTTAGATGATTATATTGTGCTGATTGTTTTACCTGTGGTCATAATATGCATCAGAAATTGTTTTTATTTAAAAAATTGCGATGAAGTCACTAAAATAACTGATTTTATATTTGTATAAAGTATTTATAATAATTGATTGTGTGCCACAGATTTGTGTAAACTTGCAATATGAAGGAAACCATCAAGAGCACAATATTTATTTTCCTTGTCTAATGTGCCCTAGTGTTTCCAAGATTGCAATGCTGCAAATAAGAGTAATGTCTGATGGGGCACACTGAACTGTTCCCCAGAGACCCTAAAAGGACAGCATATGATAACTTTCAGGGCTCAATTTATAACAGTGAAATTTTCTTTAATGTTTGCCTGTTTCTAATATGAACTATGTGAAAATGATAAGAAACTGCATAGAGAGAATTATTTTTTCCTATTCCATTAATTTTAATTGGCTTTTGTTTTTCTTCACTGCTGCAGTGCATTCTTTCCTCCAGAAAGATGCATAAATGCTTAACCTAGCATAATTATGCGTATACATTCTTATTCCATTAGTAATTCGTACAGTAATTATATTTATCATTTGATCCACTGTATATTTGTTTGACTCAGAGTAATTTAAAATTGTTTCTTTCTCACGGGTTTCTACTATTTTTCTATAGATAAATTAGGATAGCTCGGGAAATTGCATACTGAAAATTGAAATGAGGACTATACAATCCATTTTGAGACTTGCCTTTTGGTGTTTACCTCAAAGCATGCTTCTATGTGTGTACTTGATTTACATTTAGCAATATCTAAGTGCAAATAGTAATCATACACCAAAGTAAACCGGACTATATGCAATTGCTTCCTCTGTTTCTTCAATTGCAGTTGCAATCCCATAGATTCCAATCTTGACAGGTAGCATAATTAGAAAATTCTCTTTGTCTTATTAAATGTGACTCTTCTCAATAGAATTCACTTCATTGCAGGCAAAGAACAGAAAATATACTTCAAATCTAAAATGGGAAATCAAGGGGGACTGTTTTATTTTTATCTGTCTTTGTGCAAGCGACATTATTATCAAAGGATATTGTAATGCTGAAAATGTACTTTTGGGATTTAAATCACGTATTAGCCTGGAAAGCAAAAAGTGCTGTAGGGCCCATGCAATATATTTTCTCATTAATCTGATTGAAAGATTATCCTTCCTATAGCTATGAAAAGTCTAATACCCATATATCCATCTTTCCTGCTAGTAAAATTCAGCTTTGTGCGTAGTCATTGTCTCTTGTGTCTGGGGTCCTACACTCTTCTTCATTTTTCTGCATAAGCCTATCTGTATTAAAATAAATTCAGAACAGGCCGCCATTTCGTGCACACATTTTGATTATTTCATAAGCTGCTGAGGAAAATGGAAGTATCAGCAAGTCATGCAGTTTTCTGGTAATGTAATGCTGTCATTACCTCAGTGGTCATGTGAAAAAGTTTAGCTATAATATCTTTGACAAATGTTCACTGAGTCAAAACAGTGCATTTAAATGAAATGCAGATATGAATGAACCATTATTACAATCACAACTCCAGCTTAGAAATTATTAAATATGAATATATACACTTTCACAGTAACCTGACATTTTGTAATACATAACTAGCTGTGCATTTCTCACCCCCCTCCTCCTCCCGTTTTCCTCCCCATCATCCCCCAGATTGAGAATAGAGGAAGTCATTTTGATCAGAGGCTGCACACAGTAATTGAAGACACTCCTGATGATTTCATGCAATCAGAGTGGCACATTATTTGTGATGAAAATTAAGTAAAGAAGCAAAGCAGATTTATAGGTTGTCTTGCTTATGGTCAACTGCCTTTGCAAAAGATTAGCAATTCTATTCTAACACCTCGACTGCATATATACTTTTCCACATCGTGGATTTACTGAAATTTTCATATAACCTTAGTCATAACTTGCAGTACCTCGCGATTTTAAGCTTTTAATGAAACTACAGAAGATGTCTTAAACTGAATGATTTCTATTCTGAGCTCTTTGAGTGCTGATAGCATGAACAGTATAGATGGCTTCAGCCATAACTGTCACACAGATAATATTCTTTTATGCATCAAGACACTAAGATGGTGCTGTAGATAACCAAAAGGAATAAGCTGCCACCATCACTAAGCTGCAGCTTTGAAACGCTATAGCTTTTGCATGGTTAAGAGAAGGTAAAATCACCTAGAAGTGTAATATAGGAGGCATTTTTAAGTGAACACAGAAGAGAGAACTAAAGGTTTTCATATTTTCGTAATCTATATCCACTCTGGATCAAATCAGCTAAATCCCCCTTTTTGTGTGTTTATGGATAACAATTGGAAATGCAAAAGAAGCTAAAGCCTTTGAATCCTCCTAGGATACTTTACACTAATATAGTGAAATTGAAATATGGGGAATAGTTAGCATTATTGTTCCCTTCAGAGTTTAACTTTCAAGATGTTTCATATAGACTTTTGGTTGGTTTTATAATATGTGTAACAGATTTTGTCCTCAATAATATCCACTTTGTGCCAGGGGAGCATAAATTCTGTTGATTATTTTTCAATATGTAAAAGTAAATGCTACTGATACTTTAATAAGAGACTGAACTTTATTTATATTTATTGTAGTTAGGCTCAACGAATTAAAAATAAAATAATATAGGAGCACAAAGTAATGCAAAAAGTAACACTTGTACAAACTCTGTTCCACTGTAAGGTGAAATTACCTATAAATATCCTTGTTTATTCTTGTTCTTTAAAAATATTTCTGAAAATTTTTTAGTGTTCATGTTACATATAATTATTCTTATTCCTGCCTTTTTATAACACATGTGTATGTGGAACATTTAAAAAATTTTTATAATAAGTAAATAAAAACAGGGCACTAGTATAATTTTTGCCACCTGGATTTTTTTCCACCCACAGTTTAGAAATCCTTCATCAAAAATCCTATTACTGTGAGTACAGCCTGACATGAAAGTGTCAGGGAAGCAGTGAAGGAAAAATGATGAACTAAACATCAGCAGAGTTGGACCCACTACAAAACACATTTTCTGGATCTGTTTTTTAGATACTGCAGTAGACTTTCCAGAGAACAGAGAAATTCCACTTGAAAACCTAAAGCAATATGGACATTTTATTTATTGAACACATGAACTATCAATAATAATCTGCTAATTTGTGCTCCAAAATGCAATTGGCGCTGGGACAAAAATACAAAGACTGCAGGAAGCTATTAAATGCACAGCAGTATTTGAAATCGAACCACAGTGACTAGCTGCTATGGCATGCTGACATTATTGGTTCTTGTATATAGTTACATAATGATCTCTGAAGCCAGTTTTTTTTAAATGGTCTGCAAAGCACTTAAGGAACATCAAAATCTGGCTTCACCATCAACTTTCAAAGCTCCATGCCAGGCAGTACTTCTGATTTTTCTGTGTAAACAACTTGATGCAGCTGAAACTAGAAGAAAATATGCTCCAATTTCTTCCCACTGCATGCAGTATGTTGTGTAATAAAGAATTTCAATCTCTACTTCTAATTAAAAATAGGATTTTAATTTCTCATCTTGCCATAGGTTTAATTAATGCAGGTGTCTGCCATTGTCAGTTCCACTTGATTTCAGTTAGCCTTTGATTGCTGCTTTTATGGCAAAAACAGGTCTTCAGTCAATAGGTGGATAGAGAAAAATCTCAAATCCTGAGAAATGCTGAGTGAGAAACTGGAATTCATCATTATTCTGTGACTCCACCCATTACCCTGTTACAAATTGTCTTAATATCAATTCCAGAATTATTTGAAAGGAGCTGCCCAGCAACGAGACATATTACTGATGTGCATTTCACTGCCATTTACCTACTAGAAGTGACATTTTTGGCCCATATAGTGGGTTAAGAAAAAAGATTTTTACTTACCATTGCGCTGCTGCTATTCACTTAGTCCCCTTGAGTCTCACAGCCAGAAGAGCTCACAAATGGTCTAAAGGAAAATACTGTCCATAGGTACCCCTACTTAACTATATCTATTTACAAATTGTAGAAGAGGTATTGTATAAAACAGTTAGAAAAGCTAACATAGGATAACCTCAGAAATTATTATCTTTTGTTTTCATATGTATTAATCACTAGGCATCTGCTGTTAGTTACTGTTCATATTCAGTCCTTACTTTAAGGTAGTCAAATGTTAATGAGAGAATATTGTCTGAATATCTAGAAGATGTTTATTGTGTATAGAAAAAAAAAATCCACCAAAACACAGAAAAGGGTCCTTGCATTTCTCATTAAGGTGTCTCTCTGCAGAACTTTTGCATTGTACTTTGTCTTGCCTTTCCAAGCAAAAGGTAATTTATTCCTTCTTTGACTATGAATACTGTGCAATAGATGAATAGTCTGCTTGCAAGCTTTCCATACTTATATTGCTGAATAACAAGAATATTGTTCTCCAAGTTCTGTTTCTGTCCCAAAAGATAAAAGATGTGCCTCCTCCACTTTCCAAAGGGCTTCTATCAACCCAGACACTTTTTTGGTTTGTTTTTTTTTCTGGCTAATGCTCAATTGGCCTTGTGTCTGAGCTGTAACCAGACACATTCTTTGCCTGGATATGCAACACTTTGTGTTTGGAACCTAAGAAAAAAATTCATACTGAAACAGAAGTGCTGCAGCAAAAACTATCACTGCACTTTCTCTGGAACCACCTATTGATGCAATTGTCCTACAGAAATCTAATGGATCTACTTTATGCATTGCGTTACTGTAAATAAAGGCAATAGAAGTGATTAACAGAGAATTTGGATTAATGTGGACTGAAACAAAATCAAGAAGTGTTAGCAGAAGAAATACATTGACAAGATGGTCTAAGTGCAGTGGTGGCCTACCAAAACAGTAAAGGCTGGCAGAAGTGGATCGGTTTGGTCTTGTAAAGAGAGGACAACTTACTGATAACTTTGATTTCTGAATGAGATGATTTAGAGAAGACATTTTGACTCATCTCTAAACTAGATGATCCCTGGTTGTCCCCATCCATCTTAAAAAGTTCAGTGATGTTATTATTTTGAAGTTGAGGTCAATTCCATTGGCCATTCAACTTAAAATTTAGGCTAGTTCTCCCAAAACTGACATTTTCTGCATAGTTCGGAGAAAAAAAAGGTTATACAATTAAGCAGCATAAATCCTACAGAACAGTGGCCAGGGGGTTACTTAGAGTGTGTAAAATAAAAATTAAAAAATCCCAACTAGTACTCATGGGCAAAAATCAAACTTAAAATATGTGGTCAAGTACCAGAGTTAACTGCTTAGAATATTAAATTTATAATTTGACTTTCATGAAGACTTTTGAAGTGTCAGATGATACTTCCCAACCCATTATTACTAAGCTAAAAGGAATTGCATGTAATGTTGAAAATATCAATATGAAAAGATATTTGAAATTTCCAAATTATTTTCATAATTTAATTTTAACAACATACTGGAGGTAGAACTGTAGTACTGTACATATTGGAGAAGCAAGTACTGCATAGTTGAATTTATATTAGTACTTGTGTTTTATTGAGCAGTATCATCTGTTATTCTATGCAGAAGTAAAGCAATGATAAATAAGTTATGTGGTAAATATGTTATGAAAAACACGTCTGCAGAGCTTATCAGTTATATGCCATTTTCCTTTTTTTAAAACTTACAGTGTTTACACAGTATAGAATATAGACATTACAGCTGAATTTTTTAAAAGGGCAGATTAATTTATGACCAATAACAACATCTCTAGTTATATTGCAAAAATAAGCTTTATCAGATCTTATGCTTCTGGACATAAACTGATCATTGAAAAGGTCAGGATGTAATTTTTCTGCATACACACAACTTTATTGTTTAGATAAAGTTTTCATTGTTGATGCTCTTTGCTTTGTGTTTTATGGAAGACACAGGTAAAGCAGCAGGCCACTGCTAGAACATAGTTTCTTTATCCAAAAGGAATACATAATCATATCATGTTGTTAGTCACTTTCTAGCAATTTTTTTTTTCTTTATGCAGAGCCTGATAATCCTCTCAAATTAAAAATAATGTTATTTTCCCCTTGTGTTTTTGGGAAATTAAGTAACTGTAAAGGTAGCATAAATCCAATATTGCAGAAAGATCACATTGAAATAGCTATTAGTTAAAAACCAAGGACTTCTGTTGTTAGTACTGTTTTGATTTCCATTTCAGACAGATCTTGATCTGACATAGCAAGACAGACCTCACGATGCAATAGTGTCTAAAATATATAAATAAGTCTTGTCTCATATAGATCTAAAACTCTGCCTTGTTTACTGCAAGGAATAAGAACCAGAATGGTCAAAATAGGAAAATTAAAAGTGGTGTCAACGTTAAGATTTCTCTATAGAATTTGATTCACTACAAAATAATTAAGTTGTTCAGAGTAGTTCATTAAAAAAAATCTTTTACAGATAGATGTTAATTGAGTTTATCCAATCTGAGAAACTATGCTCTTCAGAACTGCAGCTGCTTTTGTTAGGAACTGTATTCTGAGCACATGATATTTCAGGAATATGCTATTTCTAAAAACCATCAATCCATCAGGTACAGCATTCAAATTTAGAGGATTATTTTGACGTTCCTCTCTGTATGCATTTAATACCCAACACAAAATGAGGCCAGCAGAGTTTCTAGTGTGTTTCATCTGTGCTGTGAAGATAGCTCATATATGTACAGCAGTTCAGTTCTGTGGTGATGAACACCATAGAAAAGGCCATTATATAACTAATAATTTTATATTCAGTGCTGGGTTTGGGTGTCAGGTGAGCAGCCAGTGGTGGAGGCAAAAAGGGATATTGAACAGACTTGATTCCTTGAGCCTATATGTCTTATGCAATGAATCAGTCTGGGTTCAAGTGGGAAAAATGAAATTTTATCAAAATATTTTTATAGCCATTTGAATTTACTCTAGTTCTTGGTTCCATGAGAAATATCTGAGAACAGAGTCATGGTAGGGTCTACTCAGTTCTCTATGGATGACTTTGAAAGTCAGAGTAGTTCTACTAAAAAAAACCTAGACAAACTAACCAGCACTGCAGGAGAAGCCTAAGCTAGATTTCATCTACAGAAAACATCTCTGGAGAATCTAGGAAATTTTAATTAGAGAAGTGGACAGTTCTATTTTTTTTAGTGCTTGTTCTGATTAAGTTATGCAATAAAATCATATCAAAGTTCAGAACCTCAGAAAATAGTATCAGGAGGAATTATACCTGTCCTTTTTGTTTTAGTTATATTTTTTAATATGTTCACTGATCAGCTGGTTGCACAACAAGAAAATTTGCGTCCAGTATAAGTTCAAATACCTTTAGAGGGTTCACTCTCCAGAATGATGAACGTCCTCAACTCCTTTTACATCCCACAGCAACTGAAGGTTCTCAGCACTCTGCAGTATTGGGAAATTAATGAGCAATTTAGTTAGTTTTATACTTTGAGAGAATCTGTGAAACTTGAGAAGGAAAATGTAATATTTGCAGATATTATAGAGTGCTAAGGCTATGTAATATAAAAATAAAATCTGAAAACTTTAGTTGGAGGAATAGAAATTTGAAATATATTCACAAGGACCAGTTCTATTGAGTTCTATCTGTGTAGTTTGCGTTTATAAAGGATGATTAGTTACAGTTCACCTGAATGTGCATAGACACCATTAAAAGTTTAAATAATACAACACGGCTTCTGATGCTGTCAGATGCATGACTCATGACAAATGGAGAAATTGTTCCAAAGAAATAGCAATATTTTTAGTGTCTTTATGAGACAATTTCTGACATTGAAATAGTTAATATTTTTAGTGGTAAGATGTAAATATTTTAAAGGTTTATTGCCTAGAATATGTAATCCAGTTTGGTGAATGTTTCTGTAATGCTGATACTGGTATTAGAGTCTCCTAACTACAAGGTGATGTTGTGTGCTCATTCCTTTTCTTTCTCTCTTTCTTTCTGCCTGCCTTCCTACCTGTCTGCCTTTCCCTTTCTCTGTGTCTCTCTTTCTTGTCTCTTTCTTGTCTCTTTCTCACTCTCTTTCTTTCTTTCCTTCTCACTTTATCCCATTCTTTCTTTTTTTTCTTTCATATAAGAGACAATTTGCTTTCGCTGACAAAGCCCACTCTAAATAGCCAGTCTTGATAGTCTGTAACTTTACATTTTCAGTAAAATGTGGTTCTTAGCCCATTTTTGGACTTTGTCAAGACATCAGAGAGGGAAGGCACTGATTAGCACCCACACAGCCCTGCAGTTCATCAGCATCTGTACAGGGGAATCCCCGCTAGGACTGAAAGGACCTTTTAGTTCTCACTGCTGTTCAGAGTTTGGATGCTCTGCTGTGAAGTCCAGCACTGGTGCTGACACCTGAACTGAAGTTCTTGGCTACCAGTGGTAGTCTCTGTGCTAGACTGGAAGTAACAAATGAAAACAAGGCAAAATGCATACTGCCTATTTCCAAAGTACAACACTTCCAATATTAAGGAAGTGAAAATCAGTGTTCATGTACTCTCTGTTCAAATGGACAGAAATGGACATTTAAGAGCACTAGGTCTTCTGTTCTTTCAAATTCTTCTCTCCAGTGAGAAAAAAAAAAAAAACACTTTCATGAAGATTTAATTTAACTGTAAAAAGATCTCTGTGGGTAAAATCACTAATATGAATCTCAAAGGGGATATTTCTGAGAGGTGAAAACTTTCAGAGGAAGCAGAGTTGATTATGAGTGTACAAAGCTCAGAATTCCCAGGGGTGTGATAATCCTTAAAATAAAAATGCTTCCAAACCAGAATGCTCTGTATGGGAGCATCTTTCAACACACACTTATCTGAAATTCGTCACAAACAAAATCCCTATCAACAACAAATTCTTGTGGGATAAAGGAGATATATTGGAATTACAGTCTTGAGTAAGAGACAAGCTCAATAAGCCTATGGTGTTTTTGAGGACATGATCAATTTTATTATAGAATAAAATTAAATGTTTACTACCAGAAAATATGTGCCAGCCTGAAGCAAAATATCACCCTTATCTAAATGATCAGTACGGTATAGAGGAATAACCTATTGACATCTTATTAGTAAATACAGAAATGTAAATCTGAGTGAGTATAAATCATGTTGGTCCACTGCTCAAAACTAGTAAACAGCTACAGCAGAAAATGTGGAGAACTAGTATGCAGACAAAAATACTATAGAAAGCTTACTTGAAAAGCTCATTTTCCTACTTTTATTAACTTGCTATTGAAAAACTACTTTCCCTTCCCTTCCCTTTCCTTTTTCTTCAGAGACAATGATAAAATACTACATTTTTAGGGCTTTTCAACTTAGTATATACTGATTTCCTGTGCTTTGGGAATGTCATTAACTCATAGCAATAGTGGATTTCTCTGTTTTATAATTATCTCCTTTTTTTTTTTAGTCCTCACTCCTCGCCCACCCAGAACTTTTTATTCTCTTTTTAAAATATCTACAATAGAAAGTGAATGGATCATGTAAGATGTTTCATCTTTAGGAAGACATTGTGAGCTACAAATTTTTCTAGAACATATATGTTGGAAGCAAAGGAGTTTGAAATCATCGTCTAGTGACATTATATAAAAATACAACTTGGTCAGTGTAAAGGACTTTCACTAAGAAAGAACCTTCTTTTTATTAGATTAAAGTAAATGTCACCCATTATCAATTCAGTTACTGTTTTCACAGTTAGGTCCTACATTTGCCCAGTACTTGAACAAAAACAGAAAATAGAATTGTTTTATCACTGTATTCAGGTAATTGGAAGTGATGCTTGTTTTAAAACCTCTGTCTTTTTTGTACTGTACACTGTATTTTGATTTTTGATTCTACAGTATAATCAGTAGCCACACTCAATAATATAGTAGATTTTTCAACTTGTTTAATCTCACTGTCTTGATTTCATGGTGAGATTGTGATGAGTGACTCCCATTTACTCAAGTTCAGCATTAAGATAATTGCGTAATGAGCCCCAATCAATGAGGACCCTTAAAGACTGCCACTTTATTTTCAGTTGCTATTGTTTTTAAACACAAATCATGACAACCAATTTTGGGTAACACACATAAAGTGGTATACAGAATAGGAAGGAGATTTGTATGCAAGCATGAAAACTGATACCTGCTTTATATAAGTTATCATATACTTCATAAAAAATATGCATATATTCGAGTTCCAACAGGAAGTAATCCATAGTCAGATCTGTAGATAATTTCACAAAAAAGTACATAATTGATCATTAGTTTGCATAGTTCTTATTTTACATTATAATGTTTGTTTTATTGCTTGCTCTGTTTTCTTATAGTATTTTTTATACTTGTATGGAAGAAAATATGGTATATGTTTGAGCCAGCTACAGCAACCAAACAACAATAAAATGATTATGCTTAACTCTGAGAGACCAAATAGTTTCTTTTCATATTTTATAATAACGTATGGCATGTCAATTTAAATAAAATACACAATATTTGCTGACTGCAGTAAAGGGTTGATATTAAAATAATGTGTTACTGTTAAGAGTAGATAATTGAGCATAACAAAGTGTAGGTACTATCTGCTACAGCAAATACAGTAAAAAACCCTAATGTTCACTTAGCAAAATGTGCACACACAGATAATATTTGGTATTTAGAATTTTACACTTTCTCATTGTGACTCTAGTAGAAATCACTATTTTTTTTGTACATTTATTCAACAACAAGTTTTAAAATATATGTATCAGTCCTGAACAGTTTAGCTGTAGCAAATATTGTAAAATATTACTAAGATCTTTTTTTCAGGACAATGGTGTGTGTGAGTGTGTGCCTGTGTCTGTGTATGTATGTGCATGCATTTTAAAAACAAATCTTATTGAGTTTGATTCTTTCTGCATTTACCCTGCATGAGCCCCCATTCTTCTACTTGCTGTATTAAAACAAACAAGCAAGCAAACAAACAAAAAAACCCAAAAACTTTAAACCTTCAAATCCTAGATTACCAGTTCTAGTGCAAACAAAAATTCTTCCTGCTATTATAACAAACCTTTTAAACATTTCTCATATTTTAAGAATTTAACTTGCAATCCGTCTTCTTTCCTGTAAAATTTTACTTTCACTCCTTCCCTGTGGGCCTGTATTTCATTGTACTTAGTATTATATTGCTCATAATTTCTTCAAATAGATTTTGCTGTCTTACTTAAATACTGGGGCCAAAATCTTGTTTCCTGTACACAGAATACTTTTAACATGAAATGAAACTGGAGGCTATGTAAGTGAAAATAAATAGTAACTAGAGAGTGTTCACACTAAAAGTGTGTATCTTGAAAAACTTGTTCTGCTTCTTTCTCCTCCTCCCCTCTGTCATCAAAGATATGAAAGGCTGAAGCCCACTTATCTCAAGCACTGTCTTTCACAAAGTCCCAGAGTGATTGCTACACTCATTTGGGATACTTGGCTGATAGATTCCTGGCTTTCATCTTGTGACAATGGAAAGGAGGGCATTCTCAGTGACAGGCCAAAAATATGAAACAAACTTTCTCCAAAGCGGATCCCAAACAAGTGGAGCCTCTCTCACATGGTTTTCAAGCTCAGTACAAGGCATGTCTGTATTAACTGGCATTCCCCAATAGCTATGTAGTAATGACACTGAACACAGGAAGAATCAAGCTCCAGAATATTATGGTAAAGAAACAGCTTCAAAGCATAGAAAGAAAAGTGGTACCTTCTAGAAGTAATTTTGATGTATCTTTAATCATTTCTGTGCTCAAATACTCCAGTGATTAGTGCCATAGATATACCTATTAATAAATCACAGAATGTTGGGAAATATCTCTCTGAAACATAAACTTAAGTAGTCATCACATGTAAAGCACATGAGAAATATTTAATTAGCTGTGCAAGTGAGCAGACATGCAAGTTCAGTATGTTAATTTGCAGAATTTGCTTTGAGGAACACAAGCTCCTTCTTAACTGCACAAAAAATGAAAGCAGCTTATACAAAATTAAGTTCTGAAACCAATGGCAAAAGAACTTCTTTAGAATCTTTATGTAGTATTTGGTAAAGACACTGCCATTAAGAGTTGAGGTTAGAACATCAAATACGCGACAGAAGTGAACAAAATGACAACAGAAAAAAAAAAAGATAAATAACAACTACATGGAAAAAAGTGCTACCTTTGGAATAAAGTTGTTGAGAATCTGAAATATCTTAAAATATTATCTTATCATCTGTAACATTGTAATAGAAATTTAATCTCTGTATTGCCAAATGCCATACTATCATCTAAAATAATGAGGTGGGTAAAGAACTAAAATCAGTAGGAAAGACTTCAAGAGACCTTCAGCTCTTCTAAGTGATATAGAACAGTTTTGTTCTGTGCTGGAGATGAAAATCTACCGTACTTGGAGGCAATCAAAAAGATTATTATTAACAAGGTGTTTGGAAAGTTAAGAGCAGAATATCTTTTCAAGAACTTTACCAAGAAATAGAATGTTAGAAATAGCGGGATAGTTAGCAATGGAATTTGAACCACATAAAAGCTTCTTAACGGAGGGTGCTGAGAAAGTAGCCACTTTAAAAGCTCCAGGAAATGTGCCTCTGAAAAAGTGATCATTAATAATAGCTGTTATGTGGCAGGAGAATCAGAAGAAGGGGAATCATCAAACATCAGGTAGAGTGAAAGTGCTCGTGTTTTTATATAAGGTGAAATTAATTGAATTGTGTAGGCAGAGTGGGGAGCAACTAGACTTGGTAATAGAAGGATAATTAACATTTACAGAGAAAGAAGGAAAAAATACTTGGTTTAAGCAGTGCCATCAGATATGCAATTTAATCTTTTTTTTTTTTTTAATTGGAAATTTTGCATTTATTATTAATTAAGCAACATATTCAAACTGATTTTAAAACAGTGACTATGTGAAGAAAAAAATGTTTGTAAGGTACTTTCTCAGTTGTAGATTTATAGGTCAGAGTATCAGCATTAAAAAGGATTTCTCAGTTTCTCAGTTACATAGAAGAGCACTTTTTCATATCACTGATCAAAAACTTACACTGATATTTAGGAGGTTAGCTGGGAAAATAGCTGTATATTGCTCAAGGGGGGTGAGAATAATCAGAAATATAAAGCCAAACTCATCTAAAGTTTAAGACTTTTATATGATGGGATAGCAGCACATATTTGCAACCACTCAGTTTCTTCTGATTTTGAGGCCCAATGTTGAGGTAAATTTGGGGTCAGTGAAAAGCTTTTTTTAAAAATAGGATGTAAATCAGATAGGGTATTCTTTGAATTAAAAAGATTTAAGAAGAAATTCATCATCTTCTGTATCTCACTCAACTTTTTTTTTTTTTTTTTTTTTTTTTAACTTGTACTTGCCCACTGGTAGATATCTGTGAATTTGGTGTAATCTTAAATAAGGAATACTCATTATATGTTTAAGAAATTATTGGAAATGTGTAATTTTACTTCTGATATTGAGAAAAAACCCACAATATTTACTAGAAAGTTATAAGCAGAAATTAAACTGGTTTTAGCCAAAAATAAGAGATAATATGATTATTAAAAGGGCAACGAAAATGTCAGGTTTTAAGGAGAGGAAGGATAGTCAAAATGGAGAAACACAGAATATAGTTTTAAAGTCTAGGAAAACCATAGGCTTAAACTTTAAAATTCCCAGGAACGGTTTATGTTAGAGAAAGACATGATAAAATGAGTCAGATGTTTAAAAGAAGCCATTTTTGGAGAAGGTTTCAGGTCAGCTGGGGAAAAAAAAGGGCTTCTTTAGGAGTATTTTGAGAATGTACAGGTAATAGATAGAAAAGATAGAAATGGCTCAGGTATAAAGGGCTAAGTAGAAAGCATCCCAACTATGAGAAGGAAGACAAATTAATATTGGGGAATCTACCTGAAAATAAGGCAGGATCAAATATAATTTATATATCATTAACATTGCCAAGAACAGTGCTGTACTGTAAGGTCACTTAATGACCATACATGAATTTTGCACAAATTTTTAAGAAAGGTAAATGTGTAAAAGGTAAAATAATAAATGATGTAAGAAAAAGAAAAGAAAAAAAAAAAAAAGAAGAAGAAGAAAAAGAAAAATGTCACAAACTTCAAGGAAAACAGGAGAGCAGAAAACTTAAAAGACAAACAAAACAACAACAGTGTAATAGATGCATTGTAACATGAAAGTAATAAGGATGATTAATAGAAGGTGAAATTAAAAGAAGTGGTGTAAGAGGAAGGTCATCTATAGCAATGAGTCATATGAACTCTGACATTTTTTCAATGAGTTTTCAACAGAGTGAACTGATCCTAAAGTATAGCAGCTTGAATGGGACAGAGGAGAAAGAAAGAAAAGGCTGTGTTACAGCAGGATGGAAAAAAAAAGGTTGTCTTAAAAAATAAAGTCTTTTCAACAACTTAAGCCCTAGAGAGTTCCTTAGTGACCTGATTTGTCAAATGGATTTTTGTTCCTCGCTTGGTATTTTCAGCTCACTGTATTCCCTTACCCCAGCTTTCAATAAATAATATCCAAAAGTATTAAAATGCTGTAATATTTAATTAAGCACCTTGGTTGTACTGGGTTTCCTCATCTACATAGAGTAAACATCTTAGGATTACTTTAGAACGATGTGCTTTCTGACTATTGATAGCAATTCAAGGGTCCCAAAATACAGGGAAAATATCTAGTTCAAAGTATCACTCCCTACAGCAATGGATTTCAACTTGAGATCGTATCTCAAAATCACTTTTTGTAGTAACCGACTGCTCTACTAAACGCTAGTAACACAAATCAATCTGGCATTCCCAGAAGCCTAGGGAGAATTCTCATACAGTTTTCACTGTAAGTGCATTCATGTTGCAATGGTTGATCTAGAATCAGGTATCTCAGAAGAGCATCCTGCTTAAAGAAATAAACTCCTTAGAATAATTTTTACAAAATTAGATTCAGCTACAAAATTGCAAAGTTGTCTGGATAGAAATGTGCACACCAGCCCTATCTACCAGGCAGGGGATCAATGATATCTCACTGCTTGGAATGCCAGACACATTATAGTGCTTAAAAAAAACCCTAAAATTTTTATTATTATTAATATACGAACTACAGCTGTGTGCTCCCCACAAAAGTGTCACAAAAGAAAGCTTTCTTGTTTCTTAACTTGTAAATGTTGTCCCTTTTCACATAATATACAGAAAAATCCCTCTTCTTTCATCTTGAGAATCACTATTCCGTTTTGCATGTAAAAACAGATTGCTGTTTTGTTTTGTTTTGTTTTGTTTTCTCAGGCACTTTGACAGAGGGAAAGTGAAATATGTGAAATGCCAGTATCATGATCTACATAATGGTTTCGTTTTGGTTTGTGTTTTGTTTCACAAATGAATGGGGGAAAAGGTTCATTCTTATTACTTCAGCACATTTTTATACATGCTGGATCCTGGGAAGGGGTGAAGTAGTTCAAAGAAAATAAAAGAATGTGCAAACTTTAGCTCACCTCTGCAGAACGCTTCAATATTTCAGGTGCATCACTACAAGAAAAAGAGAAAGGCTGAAACCCTAAGGAGAAATCAGGTGATTCTGCTTGTATTAGTAGAAAACTTTTGCCACTCCCCTGTGATGGTCATAGCATGGAAAGGGGACAGAAAACATTGAGCTGCTCAGCAGCAGCAGATACAAACATGAGAAGGGGAAGGGATTGCTGAAACCTGTTTCTTGTCCTTGTGAAACTGCAGTTGGAAGCTGTTGCCTGTTTAGAGCTTCTCAGGGTTTGAGAGGGAGGGACATTAATGATTTGACTTCATCTGAACATGCATCTTGAAAATAAATTAGTGCAACTGCATTCAAGTTCTCTTTTGATTTTCACATCCAGAATTAAAGCAATCAACATATATTAAACCTTAGAGGAGTAAGGAAACTCTCATTATAGAAGAGAATGGTTGTATAGACATTTTATGTGGTTAACCTAATTCACTTTAAAAAACAGTATTGAGTTTCTTGATTGTTCTGAATTGACAGGTCCTTATGATCTTGTGTCAGCTGTCAGGGACTCCTTTGCTGGCTGTGTTCTCCAGTCTTGGCCACAAGAGATTCAGGCCCCAGTGAGAGTTCATGTTGCAATGTATTTAATTAGGTCATTACTCATTTTGTTGTTGATACCTGGAATTTAATGAAATGCCTTCTAAGAGAGGCAATGGTAACAATAAATTATATTTACCCTGCAGTAATAATTAAAATCTGCCTTTTAAAATGTAATTCAGAGGTGTGGTCTGTTACTGACTAGGACCTCTGTGCTTAACCCTGGATGATAACCACCTTAAGCTCTCTGAGAAAGTACATATTGGGACACATGTGTATTTCAATTTAACTCAAAGTGTTGGGGAATGTTGTTATTGTCAGTGAAAGGAGCAATGCTTTGTTATTAGGCCTCTTGACAGATTAGAAGTCTTGCTTTTTTTCTTTGGTAATATTGATTGGTCTCTTCAGAAGGTAAACCGCTCAAACACTTGGCAAACAGCATGAACCTAAGGGCCTTCTTTATATGGTGTAAGTGCATTGAGTAGAAAGGAAGACACACATACACAGTATATATATAGATAATTCTCAGTATTTGCAGCTAACCCATTGGTTTATTTTGGTTTATGAGTAAACACATGTTGATGGGTAAAAGAGACCTTTGTACTTTTTCTATTAAATTTTGCCATTAGGCACCTGTTAGCTTTCTTACTACACAATTAGTCTTTTGCTGATCACAGGAAGGACCATTTCGTTGTTTCTCCTAGAATTTTTAGAGGTTGATCTCAATCCTGCTTGTAATTTATCTAATTATGGAAGAAGGTTACCTTGCAGTTTGAATACAGAAGACAGAGACCAGGAAATTCCAGCTTCCAGTGGAGCTCCACTGAGCACTCAGAGGCAATGCAGGCCACAGTTCTCAGCGCAAAGACTTGTACTGACCTAGCTGAGGTCCTGCATTTTTGGGAGCCCATCTGAAGATGTTTGATTCAGGGAAGTTACAAAGGAGACCTCTTCAGAATGTTGAATTTTGTTCCCACTTATGTCTCCTGTCAATAAAACAGGGACAAATATTTCTGACAAGTTTTCAGTAAAAGTAAGGGGAGATCAAATGACCATATATTAGGTGTGATAGTATACCTTTCAGACTTTAAACAAAAACAAATTTTAATTGAATTATTTTTAACTAATTTTCTGTATGCAGTAGGAAGGATAAGGGAGACAGGGGGAGTTTAAGGGAAGAGGTGCTGTTCTTTTTCCTATAAAGAACCCGATCAGTCTTTCATGGTAGCTCAGAATTCCCTCAAGTCCTAAAGAGAGCAAAATTCAAACTGGCTCCTGCACTTTTTTTCCAAAAAAAGTTACTGTTGATGCTCATTCCACAGACCTGGACAGAGAAACTCATAAAACATTTATAGTGCCCAGATTATTAATATAGAAACATCATTAAAATATGGAAAGTTGTGGCTATAACTTCTGGTGAAGAGGCAGAGGAATTCTATGAAGGCAGAAATTTCTTTTACTAACAAGGAGAGGGAGTGGGGAGAGACTTCCTGAGCTAACTCGGAGCAATCCCTGGCTCATAAATGGAAGGGTGGGAAAAGGAAAACAAAGATCAAGCATATGTTCACCCCAACCACCTCCATAAGCAACATTTCCCTGCCTCTTCGTGCCCCCCTCCCCAGAAATGTTCTATCTGTTAAACAAAGAAAGAAAACAAAATCCAGCAGGGAGATCTGTGCTTTCAGAAGGCTTTAGAAAGATCCTTGCAAGGCTTAGCCTTCTCTCATCAGAGAAAATAAGCCTGGTTTTATCAACAGAATGAAAACATTAAATAGCAGATTCTACCCTTATACACATTTTTAGTTCCTCTTCAAGACTGGGGGGTCAGAGGAATAAGCTTTTCTCTGATCCCTGTTACAACACTGTCAGCTGTAAAAAGTCATCTGCTCCATCAGAGAACCTAAATGCCACTAAACAAGAACCCACAGGGACAAGTGGAGAATTCAGACATGCATACAAAGCCATCAAAAGAACATTAATCTTTTCAAGAGCCAACTGACAGTATATTTTAGAAAGCACATATAACTCAATTAATTTTTGTGCTCACAAAACCTTTTAATTTATGAACTATAGCTCTTGGGGTTTGCTAAACAATTAAAATCAAATCTAACTTCTCTCCTAAATTTTGCAAAGCATATTTTATAAGTTTAATTCCTGCAACTTCAGCAGGAACAGTTCCTCTACGTGACCCTGATAGTAAGAAAGGAAATCTTATTTCTCAGTGATCTACTGTCATCAATGGACAAAAATTAAATGCTTTTGCTCATCTTTTCACTCTCTCACTAGCCATAGCCCATGAAACTTCGTTGACCTTGCTGGAAACCCTGGCAAGAATTATTGAGAGGCACTTGAATAATCTATTCTCTTCTCTCAGGAAAGAACCAGTTGCTGATGGTTGCTCTTTTGCCTAAATGTGGTCTTATGCAAGATATTCTGTCTTGCCTATACATGCTATATTCTTAGAGTAATTCATAAATATGTTGTAAACAACACTTTTGGATCTTATTCAAACCATACAGCCACAGTACCATTCCACTGCATGTAGAACTATAGTTCAAACCAGATAAAACAGAACTATTGATTCCAAATTACCTGGAAAACCTTAAGAGAAGATTAATAAGATTTCTCTCTGTTAATGTTGATATTTTTAACATACTTTCCATTGAGTGTCCAGCTGTTTAAATGTCTTTGAATACCTGGGTACTTTTAAATGGTCAGTAGCATAAATCTTTCCTTCAGTGGTTTTCAAATATCACCATGAGTTGGGGACTTCACTGCAGCAATCTCTGGTGTGCCTTTTCCATGCTGGAATTTCATTACTGCAGTTTTTTAGCTTGACGACATACAGAGCTCTTTCATTTTCTCACTTGTTTACCTGTGGCAATTTGGGCCAATACAGCTTCAAAAATTAGTTATATTTTAAAAAGGCCTTGATTAGACACGCTGAGCTGCCCCAGCCTAGTGGTTTGCTGCTACTGGAGAATGCAGTTGTGCTCTCTGCATGCCTCAGGTTCCTTCTACATCCTCCCTGATGTTCTGTAGCACACTTCTGGCTCTTTGCTGAGCTGAGTCAGTTCTCTAAATGGCTATAAAATTCACTCAGGAGAACAAAACATCTTGTTCACAAAGCATGAGGTATTTTGTTGGTGCATTTTTATCTTGTTCAGTTATATCCTAAAAGGGGATGAAGAACTAGAAATTAGGCCCTGGAATGTTCATGTCAGGACTTCTTAAAAAGTAATTCTTCAGTGTTGTAGAGTTTGATGGTTTCCAGAGGATGCTGCAAGAAACATGAACATTGCATTTTGCCATCTGGGAAATGGGACATAGGCCAGAGGATAGATTTACTCCTTTAGTTTCTCTTGACTGAAGATATTATTTGTTCATATTCTATAAAATTGTGATTAATTCACATTATCTGTGAACACAGAATACAATGGATGAATTTTAGAAACTACATGCAAGGTTTATTCATGAAATGAATCTGTTCCACAGTTCCTTGAAACTTTCATAATTCCTATTTTCTAGAGCACCAAAGTCCCATTAAAAGAGGGGGGAAAAAATCAGTAGCGAGCTCTTTTTTTTCAGTGATGAAATAGGTTAATTTCATAGCTGACTTGAAATCTTGTGACAAGTTATGGTATTCTATTATGCCATTATTAGTAGAAGAAATAATCCCTTGCAGCTGTGGTAACTCATGATAAGACACAATATATACCCATCAAGATATCTCTTGACAGCAATGAAATTAACTCATGTCACCCCTGTGTCTAACAGAATGTGCTTGCAGCTTCTTCTTAGTATGCTATTCCAGATACCAATGAATTGATAGATGGGGGAAATGCATCTATTAGAAACAATTGCTTATACCAAAATTTTCACTGCCTGTGTTGTACATTTGATGATGGATATTTCAAGCAAGGTAAGCAGATACAATGGGCAAGTGATCAAAAATAAAAGTATTCAAAGTTATTGCTTACTTCTAAAAAGTGTGTTTCCTTGCACTTCAGCAGGATCTGTATAACTGCTCTGCACAATTACTGTTATTCTCAGTACACCCCTGATGAGGCTGCAATCTGTTTCTGTGGCCTATGCCTCAGAACTGGTGTGTGAGATGGAGTCTAAAGTCATTTCAATGCCTGCTGTTGCAAAGAGATATTTTGGAATTACAAGATGGTGAAAAAACTTGTACAATTTCTTTTTACTTCCTAAACAATTACTTCTCGTACGAAATCATCTATGTGTCTATGAAGCTTTGAGAACATGTTCTTTATAGATAGTTCTAAATTCCTGGGATGAAAATATATTTTACAGTATTTCTCAATAGAGTAAGAAAGCAAATAAGATGAGAGTAAATGCATTCCAGCAACACTTTTAAGACTGTAACTTAATGACTTTTTTAAAATAAGTTTTTTCAAATAACAATTGAATAAGGAAGGAGATAAAACCCATCATTGGCTGCCAGACATATTCTCACTTCCTAATATGTCTTTGTAATCTAACTCTTCCCACATCACAAATGTTATTCAAACAATTTGTAGTCCCAGCACGGTATGGGTTATCCACAAATTCATGTACTGCTTCCTTGATGACTAGACCACTTCTGACTTTCATTTTTTATTTAAAAACAACAACTGAACTTCAAATTAGACTCATGGAATACCCTCAATTTAGATCTTTTAATAAAATGGAAAACTTGAAAGCAGCCTGGTCACAAGGGGAAGTGTTACTTAAAGCTTGAGTTTGGCCATCAGCATTACAGAAATAAAAGACAGCTTTAAAAATAGAGGCAACTGGCTTTACTGCTGTTCTGTGTTGCTTCCCTTGTGGCGAAGCAGCTTTTAACTTTAAAATTTTATTAAATAAAAAAAGCAAATAGAATGCCTTTTTTTTATATATTCCTGTTTTTGGCCAATCCTATTTTGGGAAACAAGAGCAAATAACCATATAAAAATAAACAAAATACTCTCTGTGCAGAAGGTGTGATGCTCAACATTTGCAAATTGGGAAAATATGAATACATCCTATAAATAAAGCAGAGATTCATTCTGAGGCTCAGATGCTTTTGACAGCACAAACAAACACAAGCTGGTTTTATAAGCAGGATTTATAATACATCCTGTATTTTGTACAATGTGACATTATGAATTTTACATTTACAATATGTATTAATGAAGGTGTAGGAAATTCTGGAGCTGTGTCCTAAAGAGCTGTGCCATCATATCTTATCAGGAAAAACAAAATAAAACAAAAGAAAAAGAAAAGAAAAAAGAAATAAAACCAAAACAAAAACAGAAACCACAGTTATTGACACTTAAACTTTACCATTTAGATATTCAGAGTGACATGCAACATTGGAGTCTACTGAGAGGCTAATATGCTTTGTTGGACTTTGAAAGCACAAGGATAAACATTTTAAAGTCAGAGGTTATTAGGGGAAAGGTGTGTCAGTGAGAGTGTACCATACTGCAAGAGTTCTGATTGCATAGCTTTGGGATTGCTATGTAGATGTTGCCTTCTGAACCTTCAGGCACCAATACCCCCTGAAGACATTGAACCTCTTAACCGATACATTGATTTAAAGCTGTTTTAGAGAGGCCAGCTGCAATAGGGCTGAAAAAGGTTAGATGCCAGGACCTATAAAAACAAACATGAGAGTCTATCTTTGCTGCACTAAAGTGGCTGCCTCCCACTTCTACTTTCAGCCTGTTTGCAAATCTCTGTGACTGGCCCTCCTCCCAGAAACCACCTGCTACTGCTTCTGCACATGTTACTTTTGCTCTGGAGAGCATAATGTATATATGTGGAAATGGGCTGTACATGGGTGATATTTTCATGGGCTAATTTTCATTAGTCATGTGTATTGTTCTACAATTAGCTCTTATTCTTCAGCTGTCAGCTCACTTAAATATTATTGTGGCTTTATTATTTATTTTCCTCTCTTCAGCTTCTCTCAGGTATCTTTCATGGTAGCTTTGAGTCTTATGCAGCATTTCTCAAGAAACAATGTATATTTTGAAAGTCATGACAGTGACAGAAAAGGCAGAATGTGTAATTGTAAGGAGTATCAAAGGAATTGTTAACACATAAGAGAAGGTATGCTGTTACTTAGCTCTATTAATACTCTATTAATAGCTTTAATAATTATTGTAGCCTTCCAGTATCTGAAGGGGGCCTACAAGAAAGCTGGCGATGGACGTTTTAGGGTGTCAGGTACTGATAGGACAAGGGGGAATGGATTTAAACTAGAGGAGGGTAGATTTAGATAAAATATTAGGAAGAATTTCTTCAACATGAGGTTGGTGAAATACCGGAACAGGTTGCCCAGAGAGGTTGTGGAAGCCCCATTGCTGGAAGTTTTAAGGCCAGGCTGTATGGGCCTCTGAGCAACCTGATCTAGTGGGAGATGTCCCTGCCCATGGCAGAGGGTTTGGAACTAGATGATCTTAAATGTCTCTTCCAACCCTGAAAATTCTATAACAAATAAACAAATACAAAACAAAACAAAAAGAAAACCACAGCCCCACCCTCACCCCCCCACCACCAAAAAAAACCCCCACCAAAAACCCACAAAAAAAACCCCAAAAAACCACAACCCAAAAAACCCAAACAAACAAACAAACAAAAAAAAAACCAAAAAAACCCCCACACTTTTATGTAGTACTTCTGCCTCAGAAGGCTGTGAAGATTACAGCAAGGGCCCAAAACGTAACAAATCTGTCAAACTAATTTTGTTCAGGAAAGAATTCAGAACAGGTACAGAGAAGTGTTACTAAAATGGCCAGGGGAAGGAGAAGAGGAGGTGCTGAAAGAGTTTGGATTGTTCAGCCTAGGAAAATGAAGGCTGAATGTAGGATACAGAAAAACATCAGAAGTTTTAAACACCTGGTAGACAGAGAAGCTGTTACAACTGGGCATCAACATGGTTAACTGGCCCTGAGCAAGTTTTGCCTGGAAATAGTAAGATGGTTTCTAACATTCACAGATTCTGAAAGACTTCTGAGGGGTGGATTAGCAACAAATCAGTGGAGACACTGTTCATTAAATGGGATGATACATCATGTCTGTGGTAGCAAGGACTTGATTTGATGAAACAGATTGTCCCTTCCTGTCTAAAATTGTGATGTAAATTATTATAATTTTAAACTCTTAGTAAAATATACACATTGATTGGGGCATCAAGCTCAAGGCACAGAGCAGATGACTCAGATCTGTTAAAATAGCTCAATTAGCCCACCCAACAAAAAGGTTGAATTAAGCTCTTTTAATAATGTTAAAACTAAATAACATTCCTGAAGTCTTCAGTTTTCTGAAAAGTTGTAACTGATCTGACTATACTGTAGTCTTTGGCAAAGTATTTTGCTGATTGAAAGTTTTCCTTATTTTTCTATGCCTCAATTTTCTTTGGCGTGTGCTTTCTAAAGGGACAAAAGGATAATTGAGAAGCTACAGAATGCAGCATTGTTTTCGTCATTCTACCAATGAAATAGTGCAATACAGTTCTTTTGGGAACATGAGAAAGAAAGTCAGTATAAAACCTCAGATCTGAGATTCAAGTTTTTAATACGGATTTTAAAGGAATTTTGTTTTCTGATATGATAACATTCTCATTTGCAGTGCATACTTTTTTCTCTCATAGTATGCTCTGAAGCTTGAGAAGTTTTGTAGCGATAGAAGCAGTAGAAGCTTCAAAGATGGAGAAGCAGCAGCTAAACTGCTGGAGAAGTTAGAGCTCTGGTATTTGAAAAGACAATCTATCCTTGCAATATCTGTTTTCAAGTATATTGCTTAATAAGCATGTTCTGTGTCAGCTGCTTACTCCAGTGTTTTATTCTAAAAAAGTAAGGTATGTATGTAAGTAGTTTGGGAAAATATTTTCCAGGGAATGGAACAAGGCTGAGAGCTAACTGAATTAATTATAAGTTGATGATGCAAATTAGGGGAATATATTTTTTCCCTGATTGCTGAATATGTTTAGTAAAAATCACATTCATTTGTGAAGAATAAACACACATGCTATAATTAAACTGTATTTACTTTTGACGTATGCCTGTTAGCTGAAAACATCCACAAGTGGTGGCTATAAACTTACTGATGAAAGTGTCTCCTGCCAAAACCCTGGTGTTCTGTTGAAGATTAAAGCAAATAACTTGTGGTTTCTTTATTATAGCTGGCTCTGACAGCATATATAAACTGACGGGAAATTTCCATTGAATCCATGGTGTTTCAGGATTCTGCTAGATGTGCATATGCACATACAGGAAGGTTCAGTGAAATTTCAGCTTTAACAGGAAATGGTGGGATATGAATTGCTGAGGAGACAAGGCTTTGGGGATGTCCCAGTTCCCTCCAAACTATCCTGAAGAGTGAAATGTACCTGATTGCCTGCTTCAGGCTTGGGACAAAGGAGTACTTTTTTCTTCCTTCCCTCCACATAAACAAAATGTAAACATGTACCTGTTGGAGCAGTTCCTAAACAGGCAGTAAATGATCTAACTCTGGAACTGGAAGCAATAAAGCTGCTTCAAACTGAAGTTACGCCTGAGCTAATTGCCCAGGTGCAGTGCTGTATTTCAGAGGCTACGCTGCTCTAAGATACTGTAAACTTACCTGCTCAGGGAAGCCTTGACAAATTGCCTCGTAATATTTAGACAGAACCCAAGTGAATCATCAGAAAGACAGAAAATATCAAAAGTGAAACTCTTTGGGTTATTTTAGATAATCACCTGGTAGTATGGGCATTGCAGTAGCATTCTTAGTTAGTCAGCAACACCATATTATTCCTGTGGGATCACTGCCTCATTCACAGAACACAATTGGTGCTGAGTAAGTCTGAGCTACCATGAATTGCTAAAATGGTGAATATTGTGTGTTACACTCTGTAATGTCTAAATGATGTCTTGTGAAACATGGATGTCTACTGCTGCTTGCACTGAAATAGGTATACAGTGTGCAGGAAATGGAATAAAGATCAGCTACAAAATAAGGATGAATTTCATGTTGTGGTGGACATCTGGCTTTCAACCCTTTCTTTGCCAGGGATTTAGAGGATGACTTGCTGGAAGTTCTGAGAGAAGTCTATATTTCTTGTTAGTAAAGTGGAAGGCTATAATGCTTCTTGGTTAAACAGGACTTATAGATACTATATGAAGATTTATTAAGCAAATGTATGCTTAAATCATCTGACTAGAAAAAAGAAATGAAAGGCCAAATAGTAAAGTGACTGGACTTCTTTTCTGGGTAAGTAAAAGGCAAGTTTTCTTTGCAGGTCTACCTCTCCATTTCTAAATGGCTTGGGAAAGGCTCACTTCTTTGTGACCCTGTGAGTCTTCTCATCTTATCTCTTGTGTCTGTATTAAGACTATGAATGTGTATGAAGAGCTGCATTGTCTATCATTATCAATTTGAATGGTGCATAGCACAGTGAAGGCTTAGTTTCATCTGGATTATGTAGGCATTAGCAAGAAAAAGCAAACACACTGATAAATGAAATTGCCTAATTAAAATATGTTTGAGATTATCAACTGGAGGTATAAAACATATAATAGATTGATATATTAATCCAACAAAATTTTTTTCTTGTTCTGCATATATTGAAATCATCAAAGCACCAGAAAACAGATTTAAAGTTTTGATGCCATAAAATTTCTCATCTGACCTGTAGAAAAAAATAACAATTTTTTCCTCAAGTATTTCAGAACCTGGAATCTATCTCCTAAAAGAGTTTGTTACTTCTTATACTTTCCCAGGCATATTTTAGGGGGAGACATGCAAACCCCCATAAAAATCAGTTCAAGAATCACTTGGTAAAATGGTGCTTAGTCATTTTTTTACTTTAGCATTTCCAAAGGCTTTCAAATACCTCAGAACATGCCACAGTAGACCTTCGACACTGAAATTAGTATTATTAAATTTGTGTGTATTATGTTGTGATCATTGTATAAACATAATGTCCATTAGAACAAAATAATCCTTTAGACTTAACCTGCTCAAGGAGATGCAAAAGAATTTATTTGTTCATATATAGCAACAGACTATTACAACTTTGTGTTTAGTTCTTATCGTACGAAATTGCAGAATAAATTATTTAGTCAAACTGAGGGTTTTTTCATCGTTTTTGCCATTTTATCCTGGGAAGCTGAAAAGTTAAATGCCTTTTCCATAGAATGTCAGAGAGAACGTGATGTAACTTATGTTTGGTTCCATGCATTATTTCAAGTGTATGTATTGTTATATATTTTGTTATATAGAGAGAGACATACATAAATGCATACATACGTATACATGTATACATTGTTATATATGCTGTTATATAAGTGTATATACACTGTTTCGAGCGTCAAGGATCTGAAGCACAAGTCTTATGAGGAGCAGCTGAGCAAGCTGGGATTCTTTAGTATGAAGAAAAAGTCTGAAGGGAGACTTTATCAATCTCTACAACTATCTGAGAGGAGGCTGTGGCAAGGCTGTGTTGGTGTCCCAAGAAGCAAGTGGTAGAATCAGAGGAAATTGCCTCAGGTTGCACCAGGGGAGGTTTAATTGGATATTAACAAAAATTTCTTCACTGAAAGGGTTGTCAGGCACTAGAACAGGTGGCCTAGAGAAGTGATTGGGTCACTATCCATGGAGGTGTTTAAAAGATGCACTTAGGGCATGGTTTACTGATGGACCTGGCAGTTTTAGGTTAATGGTTGGACCTGATGATCTTAAAGGTCTTTTCCATTCTATATGATTCTGTGGTCTGTTTTGCTGATACAGAAAGACAGCTTTTGGAAGCTAGACTGGCTTTGTCCTGCCTACATTACATTGCAACACATGGTCTATGTATACCTCGAGTCTCATGATGAAGATGAGGGGCATGGTCTTCAGCTCACAAGTGAAAAATTGAGTTCCAAGTATTTTATTTTTTTTTAATTAAAACAATACTTATTCTCTTCTTCTAATTCTACTCCCTGAGAAACAGGGTTTGGTTTTATGCGAGTCTTATGCCCAGTGATATTTTAATGAATTTTGAATTTTTGAGAAAGCTATTTTACTTGCATGCAATTCATAGTTTCACTCAGGAGCTACATCCAGCAATGAGGTTTTAGATTCAGAAGCTACAGGACACTTCTGAACTACAATATTTTGTGGAGGTTAGATCTGGTGGTAGCTGCAGCAAGGAGTGATGCTGTTGCATTGCACTGCCAGGAAAAGAGCTCACTTTGACAATCTTTATCAAATTGCTTTTCTCTTTGGCTATGGAGTGGAAAAATTATGAAACACTTAATTTTTTAAATGGTGGAAGGACATTGTTTAGAAGCATAGGATGTGTTTTAAATCAGATGAAAAACATGGCTGAGAGTAACAGACCATGGTACACCTGGTATGTGTGGAAGAGAGGTGCTGGTGGTAAAATGTGCATTATTTGAAAAGGGGCCTTTATTTTTCACAGAATCAAAATAGTTTTGGTTAGAATGGACCTTTAAAACTCATCTAGTCCAGCTTCCCCCTGGCAATGATCACCGACAGCTTCAAAGGGGTCAGGTTGTTCAGAGCCCTGTCCAACCTGGTCTTGAATATTTCCAGTGATGGGACATCTGCCACCTCTCTGGGCAACCTGTTCCAGTTTTCACCACTTTCGTTGTAAAAAAATTTCGTCCTTATATATACTCTGATTACACCCTCTTACAGTTTTTAAAAAAATATGCTTTGTCCTATTGCAACAGGCCCTACTAAAGAGACTGTCCTTGTATTTCTTATGACACCGTTAACTCGTGAAATACCCCAACACTCTCAGCCTTTCTTCCCAGATGAGGTGTTCCATTCCTCTGATCATTTTTGTGGCTCTATGCCTTGCAAATGTGAAAAATATTTTCTTGTATATTTTGTTTGTACATTTTAAGCTGTCTGTCCCATTCTGTGTATTTTCAGTTCAAAATCAGGTGACCATACAATTCATTCAAAAGTCCTCATAATACTTTGTTTCGGTGTATCTGTAGAGGCTCAGATGACAGTATAATTTTCTATGTCACATAAAAGTGGATTTAAATTGTTAATAAATGGAATTATTTTCCTTTAGATCTTTGCACATGGTATATATTATATAAAATGGTGGCTGGTCAGACTACTACTTTTAAATGAGTGCATAAGAGGATGGATGGATTTAATTCATTTTGGATATCTGGACCTAGTAGATTCTCCTACCCAGGGCTAGCCACTTACTACTTCAGTCTGTACTCTCTAACTCTGACCCCATCTGCAATTTCAAAGGATATTCAGTAGAAGGGAAGCAAAAAGCTGCCCATCTTGTTGCTGCACAGTGCTTTAGAGTTAGGCAATCAGCTTACAGCAATTCCAAGCCCCCATTGTAAGAATTCCCACCAAATCCTAAACTTTCTCAGTAAAGTTATTTTCTGCCTTACTCTCTTTTTCTCTCATGGCCACAATTCCAAATTGTATATCACAGTGCTCACATTCAGACCTGGTATGGAATTCTTCCTCCTAAACTGACCTTGATGTTACCCCAAGCACTCACTCTGTGCCTGTGCTGATCTGGTTAACACCACATAGATAATGAGGTCTTTGAATTTTGTTTCCAGAGATTGTTTCTTACTGCATTATTTTGATTATAAAATACTGCTTTATCTGTACATATGTATCAGGGTGTCACAGCTTACATATAGCAATATGTATTAGCATTTCTTCAATGAAGCAAAAACTTGCACATTTTTTCTTCTTTAGCTCCTGCTTCATTACTTGTGATTCATCATTTCCAGTGTTTTGTTCTGATAAATCTTCAACATGGTTTCATTTTTCTGCTATTATACAGTGTCAACTAGCTCACAAAACCAGAAGAATAGTTATTAAAATGTTCACGCTTCACAAATAATATTTTGACTGTTGAATAGATATAAAAGTCCAGTAGGAAAAATATTCTGACATGATTTGTAACATGCTATCTTTCAAAGGCAAAAAATATCAAAATATAATTGAAACAGCCTGCTCATGATGCAATCCCCTTCCCATTTTCAAATGAAGGAAGGAAGCACACAGTATGCATTTTTCTGTGAATCTCAGTGCTTAGATCTACACAATATATCTATTGAAGCAGACAGTTAGGTAACTTTTCACAAAAGAAAAATAAACAAATATTGTGATTGCTTTGATGGTGTGAAACTTAGAATTCATTACTGAAATTATTTCTCTATGTGTTTAATTTTAATACATAATTATTCTATTGATTTGTATCTGAGTATTTGCAAGATTTGGGACATCATGTTTAATGGAAAGAGAGCTTGAACTGTGAAAGCACAAGACTTCTTGTTAAAATGAAACCATTAGCTTAATGCAGGATGCAGAAAACGTACTGAAGGGATGAGAAATTCCTCTTGTTAAATGTTTACGACTTGCACCATGTTTGAAAAGCAGACTGTTTAGCCCTCCCTCTGTAACGTGTTAGCCAGATTTTTCAGAGTCCTTGTGGCAGAGAAGCTACTTTGTGTAATGTAAAATTAAAAAAATATTATCTAAATGAAACATTGATGGATTTGTGCATGAAATACAAAAAAACCCTATGTCTTTTCTATATATTTTCTGTTATAAAAAAATTAAGACACGATAGACCTGTATTTCTAGAATATATAGTTATGCATGGACACATATGTCTGAAAATAAAATATACACATGAATATGTTATATAGGTGTCTTTCTTCTCCCTGCAAGGTTAAGCTGATTAAATCAAACTCTGTTCTTTCTGTTTCATCCATCACTACCAACAGATAGGAGAAACAGCATCCACCTTCTGAAATATTTTTTTTGTTTTTATGATGTGTGAGACAGAAAGAAGGTTTAATTTAATCTGTTGGATTGACTTTGCAGACATGAAACATGAGTAACTGAAGCAGTATCTTAAGTTAAGTAACCTGAACAAACATGACATGGAAATCAAAAACGAGTTTATAAATACAATGTTTAAGCCCTACTTCGATCTTTCCCTTTTATAAGGATACTTGAAAAGACACCACCTCTTAGAAGAAAATTTACCATAAACAGGCTGGTGTTTTTTCTGCGGTTGTGGGGTTTTTTTTGTTGTTGTTGGCTTTGTTTGTTTGGGTTTTTTTTCTGTTTGGGATTTTTTGTTTGGTTTGGGTTTGTTTTTGTTGTTGTTGTTTTCCTTTTATTTCTCTTTTCCTTAGTTCTTATTCAATTTGTGGAAGCTCCCTTTGATGTACATGCTCAGATTATTTAGTGATTTTTTCATTTGGTTACAAATAAAAATAGAAGACCCAGAACTGCAATGATGTGTTTTGGCCTATACTGAATCTACTTCAAGGTAGTTATTGCTTTGCATTTGTTTTTTACAGTGATACATATTTATTTAATGAAACTGTCTTAGCAACAACTGAGGTTCCAAGGAACAATTTTCTAGTTTAAAAGCTTTTTAAATTGGAAGTGAAATCAGAAAGGCTTGGTTTTTTAAATGGCTTTTCCATGTTGAATGGTTTGCTTTGAATGCCAATAATATTTAGAGTAAAAGGAAATTTAGAGTATAGCTATAGAAACAGCATGTGTTTCTCTGAGACATCTACCTCACCTCTTTTCCACCCAAATAAACTCAGCCTGAATTTGACTTTTAATTAAGAAATGCCTAATCTTAACCCTTTCAAAATTTAGCACTCGCTTATAGTACTTGCAGACAGCCATATCTTCTGAAACAATAGGTAAAATACTTTTGAGATTCTAAATATAATGATGGAAATCTATGCTTATTTTACTTAGCAATGTAGCTGTTTAAAGCATTAAGATTTCACTTTTGCTTTTTATTCAGTTTTGTGCTAGAATGCGACTTCTAATGTACAAATTTTGAGCTATTTATTTATGAAGTGATCCCTAATACTTGTCATACTTATCTGCATCTCTTCTAGAAAGAACTCTGGTAACTGAGGTAGTTACAAACCCTGAAGTACGTTTTATAGATACTGGAAATGTAACTTTGAACATGTCATGGTTTGCAGCTCTGTGTAAGGGAAGAGTTAGAGTGGATTTCAGCCACCTCTGTAGTATTTCCAGTTTCAAAAATGAGTTCAGAGTGGTGTGTGAAGTTGAGCCATTGCAGAATTTTAACAGCTTCCTCTCCTAGAACCCATGGTGGTTTTATTGTCTGTGAATGGTACTTTAGTTTTCTATTTCTGAATGATTATGTACCCTAGATTTCTGCAAGACAATGCTGAGACTTTGAGAAATGTTTATTCAAGCTTATTTGAGTTTCTGTACAGAAACATTAGTACAGCAAAAATGTCTTTCATCAGATCCAAGTAGTGTAAAAGTTCTGTAGTCAATATGAGATCCTTCCTTATATATTAATTAATTGCTGAAATTACCGTAGGGGTATAAAAGTAGAGATTGCTGATATTCAGAATCACTGATACAAAATGTCAGGCTTATAAACTTGTTATTTAATGTACTCTTCAAATTACTAACTATCTTTTTTTTTGCTTCCTTGACAATATATTCTAATACAATACTAAAAAAATTTAGTTACAAACAGTGTCAGGTTTTTGCATTTTAAAAGAAGTTGATTCTGCTTATGAAGTCCTCTTAAGCAGCAATGAAGTACATTTTTAACAGACATAGGACAGAGAGATGCAATGGTACTATGCTAAAGCTCCTATGTTAACCTTATTAACTAAAGTTAACTACAGGCTAATTTAGCAATGACTGCAATATATAAGAACAGATGGATGGTGGATGACTTCCTTCTGTGTACTGAAAAATTCTAATTAAGGCAAAATTAAATGAATTAATAATATCATAAAACTACTATTCCACTTTTTACTATAGATTATGCCCTCCTTAGCAGGGAAAATTGCATTAATTGCTTCAAGAAAAGAACCATTCAGTGGCTGCAGAGGACTTGGTGGTGAACTGTTCCACTTCCTGCCATTGCACAGTAATGCCTAATGTGACCACATGGCATTCACAAATCATAAGAAAAGCATGCAGCAAGTTTTTTTCTCCAAAACCAAAGCACTCTGTCATTTAAATAACCAGAGAATCTCAAACAGCTATAGCACATTTTAAAAAGTTTTTATCCATGTTTTCTAGAAGCTCCTAAAAAGAGATATGCATAAGACCTGGCATTACTCTCAATAGAGGACATAATTATGCTTGGTACACTGCTTAGGCTGCAAAAATGTTCTTATATCATGTCCCATAAGCAGCATTAAATTTGATTGCACGAATGAGCTTTCTCTACATGTAATAGGTCATAATTTGGTTGTAGAGAGTGTTAAAAGTGAGTGAGGAACTATGTTATACTACTTTCAAATAATTTATTGCTGTTAATAGTATTTTGTGGTATATTTGAGCAGGATATTTTGACCCTTGTTTGTATCAAGTGTAAATTCTTTCTAGTGAGATATAGAATCAATGCTTGCTTCTTTTCTAGGCTTTTGTGACCCAGTCTTGTCCAGGTCTCTGGTGCCTCGTTGCTATCAGGGTACAATAAGGGTGCAGTCTATCCGCCTGTTGTGAACAATGTAATTATTGTGTCACCAAATGGTGGATTTACACTTTTTATTTATTTTTCTAAATGTTGCATGTCCAATCTCATCTCATGTCTGGCTTGTTTAGGTAAATTCTAGAGCAAAACTTGGAGCTGTTTTAACATTTACAGGCTTGTTGGATCTGGCACAGATAGATTGGGTATCTGGCACTCAGCCTAAATTTGACATACTTCCCACCTGCCCAGCTGTAGTGCATTGGATATAAACAGTTATGAGAGTCCTTCCCACAGCCTTGGTATCTCAAATAGAGAGGGCTGATGGAGTATGGGGCAGCCTGGTCTCAGAATGCCCCCATCATGAAACATTGTGGAGGTACCTCACATGGACTCATGGAGCAGCAGCTGGTGGGACATCATGACTACCAGCAGCCAGGGCCAATCTCTCCAGCTTCCCTGTACTGTCAGAAAAATGTAGATTTTTAGGGAATGATTACGTGAATCACACTGCAGAAGTGCGTGTCCTCTCTAGAAACTACACAAGCAAGCCAGCTAAATGGGCTGTACATATCTCCAGGTTAGCTATAGGTGGTCTAGTGAATCCCAATCAGGCATGCTAAAGTTTGAATATATAAATGCTCCATGGAATACCTTCCTCCCTTAGTGTTTCATAGCAGCACAAATTGTCCGGGAGTTTATACCAACCATGTGGAAAGCATAGAAAAAAAGCACATTAACCTGTGTAATTGGACCCTGACTTGTGTTAGTTATGATATGTCTACAAGGTAAGTTTGGAAAAATGGCAGCAGTATCCCCATAAATATATGTAAGTAACATCAGAGAAACCAAAATGAATCAAGGTAAATTTCTTCAACTGGACTTTATGAGAAAACATGATATCAGTTCCAGAAGAAGACTAATAGTTATATAGCACCTGACATTTTGTACTACAAGGATTTTTGTTAAGCCACAAATGTAGCATAGAATCCTTAAAGACATAGGTATTTGACTCTAATACACACTGGACTACACAGCTAATTAAACTGTGACAATTGTCCATACTAGATGCTTATAGCATCACTAATCCTCTATACTCATCACTGTAGCAGGAGCTCTGTAGTCCCCAAAGGAGATGAGTGATATGTCTCCTTAGTATAGAAATGTACTGCTCAGTTGTTACAGCAGCAGGAGATCGTAAGATCAAGAGGCTTAATAGCTTAGGTACAAGAGGCAGTGCTAAATTAACTGCAGTAAAATGCAAGAACTTACTGTATGTTCATAGCACTGCAAGTCCCCTAGCTATACATAAAGGGGTGACAAATTGCATGTCTGCAGTTTCTAAGTTAAGCAAGGTTAAGAAGAGTCTTACTACATGTAAGACCAGACGGCGTCTTTCTTTGAATTTTTTCTTTTGTGTTTCTAAAACTTTTCCTACTAAAATATTGTCCCATGTTGTTGCAAACACATCAAAACTGGGGCTGTTTTGTAGCATGAGATGAATAACTTAAACTGTAAACATAAACACTGAATATTTTGCTTTTACTTATTTTCTAACTTGTTCCAAACAAGTTGTGACATATATTATGTGACATATATTATCATTAGTGGTGCACCTTCATAACTTTTTTTTTTTTTTTATCCTTATTTGTGTGGTAAATGTGAGGATTAAAACAAAGAATTAAGGGGTTTTATTTTCATAAATTAAATTATTAGAATATTTTGCTCTTTTTATTTTTCTTTTTTTTTTCTTTATGTTGTGATGTAAAGAACCATATTTCAGTTCTTCCTGGTGAAACTATTGACACAAAACAGTAATGCAAACACTTTCATGATGTATTTTTCAAATCTGAAGCTTAACATTGAAGATAAGAAAGGTTACATTTAGGTATTGCACAATACCTTAATAACCTGCATGCTCTTTTAATTACCCAGGTATGTGTTCATAAACACCCTGTCACAAACTGGAATGGTTCTTTGATATATTAGCATAGATCAGTTTGACTGAGACAGGTCTCCAAGGAGAGGGGATTGGGAACTATTGCCTCTAGTTTGTGTCCACTTTTAACCTTTTAGCTGACTGTGGTTGCCCCACCTGTACAAAATGCCCCTGGTTCTTTGCTGCTGAACCTTTCTGAGCACCAGAAGCAGCTCTTCCTGCTACACAGCCTGTCTCCCACCTCTTCTTTACTGCCTTCAGATGGTGTTTTTCCATCTTAGTATCACTGTTTCTGCTGCAGAGTGAGCTCACTTAACAGTACTTGTGCAACTAATTTACCTGTGTCTATGTCAGGTTGGAGCTGATTGCCTGGGGGTAACTTTGCCTCAACAGTTTCTTTCAGGTTTGCTTCTGTGAACAACATTTTGAGCTCTTTTAAAGTTTTTTCTGCATGTACCAATTTTCTTTCTGAGAGTAATTGTTCACATACCAGTTAACCGAGTTCAGAATATGTTTTTGGCTGTCTCATTTTACTTTGCATATAACATTCTTTCAAATGAAAGAAATTTCGCGGGCTTCTGGGGAAATTCTGCCTTTCTCCAGTGCAAGGTTGCTCACACAGTTTTATATTTTATTTTCTTTTTCCTTGTAGGCTGTCACTTTGTAGCTGGCAGAAAGCTTTGATTTTCATTTTTCTGCCATATGTGGTTTTCCCAAAATGAAAAAAAAAACATGCAAACAAAACAATCAACAAACAACCAAAACCCAGAAAATGAGAAAAGAAATTATTCTATGCATCATGTGAAAGTGGAAGGGCTTAGAAGTTGGCCTACCTCTCAACTGATAACAACCATTTGAATGAGAGGGGACAAATGTTTGTCACTGCCTGTTGAATAAAAGAAAAAAAACATTGCTGGTATTTACAAAATTATATAAAATTATGTGAAGTTAAGTTTTTTTACTGATGGTGTCATCTAGTACCAGAAAAGCAGGTTTCCATACCCTTTCCACTCATGTTTTCCAAAACCTCTTGGCCCCTTACAGCTAATGGAAAAGCACAGCAGAGGGCCTGCTTCCAGCTTCAATCCTGAGAACTCTGTATATCCCCACTGCAGGGAAGATCATGCACTCTGAAAAGTGTTAATTATGTTCACACCATGGTATTCCTAGAAATCTCCTGACACTTTACACCTTTGGAAGTGGAGACGAGGTAGCAGATTTTGGCATTAGGCTGTTCAAGGCTCATTCTTAGGGTAGGATGACTTGAACATATGTATTGACTTTTGAGTCTGCATCATCTTTCTCTAATAATCATTACCTTAAGAAGACCCTGAGAGCCATGGCTTGTTCCCAAGATCTCTTCCTCTGGAATATCATTCAGACACATTGGCAGGAGATTCCAGGTCTTGAAAAATTAATTTATATCTGGGCACTCAGATCCATTATAACGTGACAGTTCTAGTTATGGAGAGGATAATAAAAAATAAGCAGAAAGTCCTCTGCTATTAGAAACTACAGGCACAATGGTTCTTTCAGCAAGAAATTATATCCCTTTCCAATTCCACATATCTTGTTCATTTGTCAAGATATACTTGACCAGCTCCTCTCATCTTCTATTTTTTCTTGAGAGTTTTGCAATTATTTTGAGATATTAATAGTTGAAGGAATGTTTCAGAATATAAGAATTGTGTTCTAAACCCCATTTAATGCTGTAGATATGGCTACTAGTACTTTATTCACACTTGTGGTGTTACAGAGGTAATCAAGGTTGCAATGCTTTAGTTTCCCTAAGAAAGTCCATCACAAAATAGATTTTTTTTTCCCCTGAGACAGGACATTGTCTGTTGTGGACTGAAGTGCTGAAGTCATTAAACTGCACCATTGCTGTCAATGTAAATCTTCCATTGGACCAACAAAGGAAGACAAAAATATGATCAGTGCCCTGTGAGGCCTTATTTCCTTCAGGTTTCTTTCCTTTTCATACTAATTAGAGGCAAAAAAAACATGTGTACTGAAAAAAACTTCTGGTTCAGGGTCACTGACTCCCTGTTTATCAGCACAGAGATAGATCTTTGTGGAAGGTCCATTGAAAAGGCACAAAGCAATTTTCCCTTTCATTCAGCATCAGCATCTTTTCCTGCTCTATATCATTTAATAAACAAGTTGACATGCTTCTGCATGTAATAGCACTTTGACAAGTAGTGAATAGATGTTATTAACACTGAGATTTACTAACCAAAATTTTATCTGAAACATCCAAGTCTTACTGGTGATTCTTCAGCTGTGCTTCCCATAAGACCATGCTATAACGGGGATTTAGATGTGCCTTCCCGTTAATCTCAGAGGGGAACACTTTGCCATGGCTGTTCCATGATATTAAAAAAAAAAAATTCAAACCTCGCAAAGGCTGAAGAATGATATTGATTCTGAAGTTCTGAAGGCTTAATCAGTAATCTGGATAATGAATGATGATACCTGCAGTGGTGATTCTGTCATTTTAGAAGGAGACCAATTCATATCTTTCATTCTGAAAGGATTTTGCATAGGTCTTCCCTGGTAAAGAAACAAATTCACCATAAGTCAACACTACAGCTAGCCCAAGATCATATAATTCAGTATGGCACTAGAAATCTTGACTTCAGTTTCTGCTTTCTTTATCCCTATTAACGAACATTCTTCTCTAGAAAGATCTTAAATACCTTTAAAGTTAATTAATGACTTCTCTGCTCTTAAGTATTATTTCTTCCTAACAGTTTTGTGTCATCTACAAACCTGATGGGGGTGCATTCTGTTCTTACTGTCATGACATTGAAAAAACAGAAGAGATATAAGGATAGAACTCTGTTTTTCTAGAGCTTAGAGTATGACCCATGAATGACATGCTGAGCCCATCATCCCACTATATTTTTTTACTGATTCAGAGTGTAACACTTTCTACAGGCAAAGTTCTATTTAAATTTACTTGATATTCTGTCTTGGAGTAAGTATGGCTGATTTTCTTTCATTCAGCTGCTGAAATGATTTTGGTCATTAGAAACAGAAAGAGTAACTGCAAATGGACTAAAGACCCAGTGAGCAAGCTTTTTGAAACAGAAATCCATTGATTTCTCTGTCATTCAAATTCATTAAAACAGTGGTATTGACAGCTAGAAGAGTATAAGGAAGCATTTAGTTCATATAGCTGATTCTGTTTACACTTCAAGTTTGACAAGGATACAGTTCACCTTAAGTAGCATTGGAGTTTAGCTTGAATTGTCCCAAATGGGACAAGGTAGAAGACAAGATGTATATGTATAAAACAGAATATATTGTAAATTACAAAGGATCTTAAAATTGTATTATATGAGTGTTAGGATATTGGAGTAGCAGAACAAAATGTTAGGATAACAAACAAGAAAGTATCTTAAGAATAAAATACGGAAATAATCAAATATCTGTATAACTGCTACACAAGGCACATATTATTAAAGTATTCACATATATACATTCACAGTAGACTAAAAAAGAGGCCTCTCTACATGGATGTGTATGGAAGTTTTCTTATAGACCTCATCATAGATTTACCTGCCTTTCTTCTGACTACCTTCTATATTGGTAGTGTGAATATATCTGTAAACAATGCATTTCAAAGACTAGGTGTAGCTAAATAACCTTCATTTTCCTCTTGAGATACATCCTTCATTTAATTTTTTTTAATTAAGGAGGTTTTATTGACAAAAAAAACCAAAACCTTCATTATCAATGTCTTTGTTTATACACCTTTTCAATACTACTAATGCAGAAATATAGTACTGCCTTTATTTCTATAACTGTCTCTCAGTCTTTAATCATCCAAATACCTCACAAACTAATTGCCTAAATATGGTTATAAAATTCTTGGAATAAAAGCTTTTCCCTGATCTAATGACTTCTTTTAATTACCTCCCAATTATCACATACTTATCAAGACAATATAGTTCTTCAGCAGTAGTCCTTTTTATATTTTGTTTATAGTCCACCTTTGATTTCCAAGGACTTTGCAAGCCACAAAGCATGTGCAATAGTCATTTTCTTTATATGGTGCTCGGGGGCATTGCACAGCAAAGTACAAATAGCTTATTCTTCACTCCCACTGAAGTGTAGTCACCTGTGAAGTGACAGGTGGCAGCTCTTTAATAGCAAAAGAAAAACACTATATCTAATTAAAGCTGCAAGCTATATGCAGTTAGAAATAATGTAGTTTTTTCAACTCAAATCTTACATATGACCTTTCATTAATTTTTCTTCTCTCCCTACCCCTCTTCACTTTACATGCCAGGAGAGGAAAATGCCTTAATGTACAACCTGCTCTTTACTTAGACCTTTTAGTTATCTTCTGCTGTTTTGCAGGACTTTCAGAACTGTTTGAGCTTGGTCCCTCTATGTTAGTTGTTAAAGAATCCAACAGCTACCTCTTCATCTGAAGGATTTCTGTGGGGAAAGGGGGTTCTTTTAAACTAATTCCTCAGGCTGCTCACAACCTGGACTTTCCCCTTTAGATGTCCTTCGTGGCTCCCTAACACTTTTGGGACTCTTTGAGCTGCCTGAGCTGTCTTCTATTCCTGATGGTGGCATTTTCTCTTCAAAGAACAATTTTTGCTGCCCCTCTGTTCTGTGCAGGGAGAAAATGCCTTTGAAATCAATGAGGTTCTGCAGCCATGTAATAACCATTTAAAAATATATGTCTAGTTCTCATTTGTTTAAAATTTGCTAAATGCTATAGCAGTTAAACAGTTATGAAGTGATTTTCTTTAATGTTGCTTCCTTCTGATAGACTGTGCAATGAAGCTGCATCAATTTCAAAGGTTTCCAACTCCCTGCCTAGAATAGAGCTGTTATAGCAATAGCCATTTGAAAAGGAAATGGCAAATGGCACCAGCAGGGCAGGCTGACAGCTTAAGTCAGGCTCATGTAGCCCCAGAAGTGCTTGGAAGCAGAAGACATGTCAAAGAGGGCAGAGGGACTAGAGTCTAAACTTAGAAAACATGTGTTGAAAGAATTAATTGAAAAAGTCACCCCACCCAAACAAAGCAATAGCAGTTGAAAGCAGAAGATAAAAGCTGCAAAAGATTGTAGCTGCAAAGGGCTCCTACACTTATGCAAATACTGCAAGACCCATAATTTAAAACAAAATTAAAATAAAAATATCTGTTCAGATTGCAATCCTCTCCTTTCAAAGAGGCTACTAGGTACACCTTTGGTTTGTTTTTTATAAGCATTTCCTATGTTTAATATAACTACTCTACTATTAGTTCTGCCTCTACTATCAGTGCTGCCATTCAGAGGGACCTAGACAATTTATAGAGATCAGCAGGAAAAAATTTAATGAATTACAATTAGGGCAATTGTAGAGTCTCACATCTGTGTAGGAACAACTCCAAGAACCAGTACAGGTTGGGGACTGAGTTCTTGGAGAGCAGTGAAGATGAAAGGGACCTGGGGGTGCTGGTGGATGGAACATGACCATGAGCCAACAATGTGCCCTTGTGGCCAAGAAGGCCAATGGCATCATGGGGCACGTTAGGAGGGTGTGGCTAGTAGGTCAAGGGAAGTTCTGCTCCACCTTTACTCTACCCTGGTGAGGTTGCATATTCTGGGCCCCTCAGTTCATGAAGGACCAGGAACTGCATGAAAGAGTCCAGAGCAGAGACTCCAAGATGATCAGGGGAGTGCAACACCTCCCTTATGAGGAAAGGCTGAGGGAGCAAGGTGTCATCAGCTTGGAGAAGATGAGAATGAAGGTTGACCTCATTAATGTTTATAAATACATAAAGGGAGAGAGCCAGGAGGATGGTGCCAGGCTCTTCTCAATTATTACCAATTATAGGACAAGAGGAAATGGATATTAACTTGAGAATAGGAGACTCCATATAAACATGAGGGTAAACTTTTTAATCATGAGGGTGACAGAGCACTGGAACAGGCTGCCTGGTGGTTGTGGAGTCTCCTTTTCTGGAGAGATTCAAAACCTGCTCATACACATTCCTGTGTGACCTCCTGTAGGTGACCCTGCTCTAGCAGGGAGGTTAGACTTGATGCTCTTTCAAGGTCCCTTGCAACCAGTGATTCAGTTTGGGGATGACAATGTTTATGGTTAAAGTTATGGTTATGGCTCACTCTGATCAAGGGGCTTTCAGGATTTTTAAGGCCTTACTGCTGTGCCTCTATTTTCTATTGAACTCTGGTTCTGACGATGTCACCTATACTTAAACAGATCAAGATGCAATCACCCCGCAAATGGCCAAATTCTCTTTCCCTCTGAGAGTGGGTTGGACTTACCAGTATTGATGTTGAAAGTAAATACTGACACATCACAGCCAGCCACATACCTAGGAGAAATCTACTTGGAGCAGAATCCAGGGAGCATCCCAGCATTACTGAGGATGAACACTCATTTACCACAGCTTGCATCCATGGTCTAAGCCTGTTCAGATTACTAGCATTGGCATGTTTGAATGTCTTCTGAATGATCTTCATCCCCTTATCCACCTCCACTGACTAGCAAGGGCAGTGGTCAGTAAACTCTGCAGGTGTGAAGTCCTGACTCTCTCTGTATGCAGGAATGCTGAAGCATGGGAAACAAATAGGAAAAACATAAGAATAAGAAAAGCTTTTTATGCTATTGGTGGTATGCAATTGCCTAAAGACCATTCTTTCAGACATAGTGAATATAGCCATTGATTTAAAGACAGATCCATATGTAAGTGTTTTGTTGAATGGACACATTTTGCTAAATTCTGTGTAGCTTGGTGTTTGAGTTTATGAAAGGTTTAATAGATCAGGATATTTCATTATTTTGTTTTATACTTTCCAAAACCTACCATGGAAGGATTAGTTTCCATTTAGAATATTTTCCAAGAAAAATGAGCATGGAGAGTAGCACCTTCTTCATTGAATATAAAAAATGTGGTAAATAAGATAAATAATCATAAAAGATTCTATCACTTCAATATTGCTCAGAAAAACTGTGAAGAGTTGTACAACTGACAAATAATTTTAACCTCAATAGAATTTTTTTTTGCACTTTTTAAAATTTGAAATGTGGAGAAACAAAGTACTTACTCCAGAAAACGGTGCGTGTTTATAGAAGGTCTTGGCATTGTTGCTTGATTTTATTTTTTCTTTTGTGCTTGATGATAGGGAAAAATAACATTTAGAAGGTTGTTTTGTGTTTGGTTTATTTTTATTTGCTCCCCTGTTTCAAGAAATGGCTGACTTTAAAACCATAGTAAAGAGGCAAGCACTTAAGGATGCATGTGGGAATTAGGCACAGATTTCTCTCTATTGTTCATAGAAACTGTGCATCGCACACTTGCTCACTGTAGTGGAAATATACTTGAGCCTTAATCTAAAGTGCATTGTGAAAATTACTTTATTTTTCCATTGGAGACTACTGTGAATGATGCTGCTATAGAGGACAAAGCAAGTCTAAAAACAAGTGAAGTAAACTAAAAGACCACCATTGAATCAGGGGCCACTGGACCAGGGACCACAGGCAGAAACAGATGCTGCTTAACGTATCATCATATTAATAATTTAACACCACTGATTTCTCATAAAGGACTGAAATGTATTAGTTTTTCCTCTGAGACTTCATCTATCTTTTTTTTTTTTTCGTTTTCCTCTCCTCACCTTAGATTCTGTTTTATGTAGTCTTTCGCCAACTGAGCAGATAAGTTACTTAAAATCAGTGGAACTACTCTACGTAAATGGATATGATTCTATTTTGGTCTCTCGTAAATGTGTAAACCTATGTTCAGAAGCCAAATCCTCAGTGTTTTGCACTGTGCCTTTATTCTCTCTTATTTTGTAGCTTAACTAGAAATGTTACTGAAGTGATTGAAACACTAATGTGAGAGATACACTATGGAGGTGTTTTCTAGCTGATTACTAATTTTCCAATATTGGGGACAAGTTTGTTGTATCCTTCTAAGAGCCAATTTTCAAGTGTGAAAAGCTGCCATGAGAGACTCGCTTATGACCAAATTTTGGGATACTGATTTTCAAGACATAGCTCAGCAACTTCGAGATTCCTATTATTCGGTGAGTAAGGATAGCTTACTGAATTACTAATAGTAAAATCAGGAAATGCCTTTAAGCTTCCACGTGTCAATATGTTGGCATCTCATTTCATAATCTCTCTGATGTCTTTTCCTAAGACTGAAGAGGAGCAAAGTGTGACATACTTTAGCATCTCTACCTTAGCAGGTCATGTTCCACCTCTGTGGTCTGCTGATCACTAGTAAGCAACCAGCAATTCCTAATACCAAGTCACTACATGTTCTCAGCTTCTCTCTTAAGCTCATTTTCTCTGTCAGTTGTACTCTACAATTCACATAGAAATTTCATGTCTACATTAAATTGCTGGATACTTAATAAATAGTACTTTGTGGGTACTATTTATTAGAATTAGAAGAGTATAAGCAAGAAAATTCATGGGTTGTGATAAAGATGGTTCAGTAGGTGAAGCAAAAGGCAAAGCAAAATCCCAAATTCATCCACTATTTCTCATTGTCAGGCAGATGTTTAGCTGTCTCCTGAAAATGGAGGAGATTCATGGTGTGTAATGGTTATTTATTAAAACAGATGCCATAACTCTGAATATCTCCCCTTCCTCTTTTTTTTCCTCCCTCTTTTTTCTTTTTTTTTTTTTTTCCCCCTCAGGTTTTATTGATTGCTAAGAATGATGGTGTTCCATACAGGATGGGATATCCCTTTGGTCAATTTGAGTCACCTGTCCCACCTGTGTCCCATCCCAGCTTCTTGTGCACCCCCTATCTACTCACTGGCAGGGCAGAATGAAAACAGAGAAGGCCTCAATGCTGCATAAACTCTGCTAAGAAATAACTAAAACATTCTTGTGTTGTAAATACTGTTTTGCTCACCAACCTAAAACAGCACCATATGGACTGCCATAAAGAAAATTAACTCCATCCCAGCCAAAAGCAGCCCACTGTCTCACCTTTGAATCCTTATTTGGATTTCACATAAATCAGCTCAGGAATTGCAAGGATATAAACCCTTTTTTGGGATTGTTTCTAGAAGAATTATCTCAGAGTGAATTAGGAAATTCTGAACAATGCCATAGTTCCAGGTAATGCACTACAGTTAGTACAAGGAATGTAAACATGCAGTGGTGGAAGCCACTGCAATGAAATAAAGTATAATGCATTTTAAAATAAAACCTGGAGGCTGAGACAGGATGCTGAGAGAAGAGCAGACAATCAGGAATAAAATGAATCAATAACTGATCAGTGAAGTATAAAAATCTTCAGGGATAAAGTGAAAAGAAAAAGAATATGTTGACATAATAAAAAGGGAGAAATTAGAAGAATAATGAAACTTAGGAGAAAAAAATGCCTTTCAGACCCCAAGGTTGAAGAAAATTGCTTCAGTAACATGAAAATTTATCTTGTGGAGATTCAAAGAGTATGAAAGTTCATCTCGGGAAATTTTGGTGATATAGATCAGAAAGCAAGGCATTTTCCTGGAATTACCTAATGCAGATTTCCTACAAAGAAGAATACTAAGGGACAAACGAGAAGATCAAAACTATCTAAATCCTTGCTGATTTCCTACACAAAATGTGATTAATTATGCAGGCCAATATATCAACTCATCCTGAACTTCTGGTGTCATGAACTGAGGTAGTTTTTCTTATCTGACAGGATAAAGCATTTTTTCCTTCATAATTTAAATTGCAATGATTTCTGAAAAATAATGACAGCAAATGACACTATTCTGGAAGATGCATAAACAGATGACACAAAATATTATTGCAAAAGAATCAACAATCATCACAGAAACAATAAAGTTTCCTTGTAGGCATGGAATTTGACATATTGATCAATTAGAAACTAAAATGAGGTAAAAAATCCCATTCTTCTCTCACACTTGTTCAATATTCCTTTGATGTAAGTGGAATTTATTCCAGCATCAAGTCTTGTCAGAGAAAGCTTAAATCTAGAGAATGCACACTGTATTATCTGGTAATTTTGATTCCATTATCATGTAGACTAATTTTGTAAACATGTTTTATTGACTATAAATTGTGTGAAGGCTTTGTTAGCACATTGGTTTGGAACAACAGGTATAACTCTTTCAGGTCTACACATTCTTTGATTACATAAGATGGGCAAAATCCAAAGTGATTAAACTAAGAATTAATCGTGTCTCAGAATTTGTTTAGCAATCTTGATATGCTTCTCCCAAATACCCTATGAAAACTGTTTTCAAATACTTGTTTCACTGAATTAATTCTTTTAAGTACAATTAAAGCTGGTAAAATATTAGTGAAAGTAGTTCAACATATTGGATGAGGTGAATCTCCAAGGTCAGCTTGATGAGGACAGGACACTATCCTTTCATGCACGTAAAGCTTGGTTGGTAGCTCTCAGGTTTTTCAACAGACTGCAGTTCTCAGCTTCTTAGTACTAATGAAGAATGGCCAAAGTTTTAAGTTACACTTATCCAGTTCTTTTTGCTGACTCCCACCCTTCTGTTTCACCCACCATCCAGCCTGAAAGTGTACTAAAAACAATTAGCTATTTGTGATGTACAATACTTACTTATGCATCAGAAGAGCTTTAGAATACTAGCAGAACACAAGCTACCCACTTGGACTTGTCAGCAGCAGCAAAGTACCCACTTTAAAGGGTCATGTACAAAACATAGATGGCTGGTGGAATTAATTATTCTTTGAGTTCAGAATGAAATAACCGATAGACAGCAGCCAATATGGAAGAAAAAATACCAAAACTGCCTGCAGATGAGACAGCTGGTATCTTTAGTTCAATAGCTGACCTAATGTAGGGTAATTTGGCACATCCTCAAGATCTACTCTGTTTACAGTTATTGTCTATATATAATATGTTGATTAATATGTTTAGAATATTTAAACTAAGCTTTACTATTAATTTGAAATATGTCTGTAAGTAGTTGCACTTAGTAGGTAGACTGTCATAAATCAAAAGAGAAATAAGTTCCATGTGAATTTAAAAAAAGGATATAAAAAAAAGTTTCATAGAATCAAAGAATCACAGAATATTAGAGGTTGGAAGAGACCTTGAAAGATCATTGAGTCCAACACTCCTGCCAGATCAAGATTGCGTAGTGTAGGTCACACAGTATCCCATACAGTCATGCTTGGAATGTGTCCAGAGCAGGAGACTCCACAGCCTCACTGGGCTCCCTGTTCCAGTGCTCTGTCACCCTCATAGCGAAAAAAAACTTTTCCTGACATTTACACAGAACCTCCTATGCTCCACTTGCCCCCACTGCCCCTTGACTTATCATTAGACATGACTGAGAAAATCACTGTTTATGGTCCTTGAATATTTTTTTTTTTTTAGAAAAATATTATCCTGTCTCTTTGAATTACTAGATCTAATTTGGTGTCTTTCATGCTACTCATTTAAGATGAGCTCACTACCCTGGCCTTCAGAAGAGCAGACTTTGATGTTTTCAGGGATCTGCTTGGTAAGGTATCATGGAATAAAATCCTGGACAGAAGAGAAGCCCACGAGGATGACCAATATTAGAGGGTCACCTCATCCAAGCCCCGTAGCAATGCATCCCAAGAAAGAAGAAGCCAGGCAAGAATGCCAAGAGATCTGGATGGATGAACAAGGAGCTCCTGGTTACTCTCAGATGTAAAAAAATGCTTTCAGAAGGTTGAAGCAGGGACAGGCAGCTTGGAAGAAGTACAGAAAATTTGTCCAAGAAGACAGGGGTCGGGTTAGAAAAGCTAAAGCCCAGATAGATTTAAACCTGGACATGAACATCAAGGATAACAAGAAGAGTTTGTACACGTACATCATTGATGAGATGGACATGTCTCTAACAGGACATGTATCCATGTGCTCTCCTTCAGGCTAGGCTTCTGTAGAGTGGCATCCCATACACTGGTGCTCCTGGAAATGTCTCTGGCTCTTACGTTACACATCAACTTGCCTCATATCCCCTGCTTGACTAATTTCATTGCTATCCAGTATACATCTGGGACCTACCTTTATTTTCAAGATACTGTCCCTTTTGTATTCCTTATGTTGGCCACTTCTGACTCCTCTGTGTTGTTCCCATTGGGGCCAGAACCTCCTCAACAGCTGCAAGCATCTGGAATAATTTTCAATATTTATGCCTCCACACACTATCTGTTTTAAGTGTCAGCTGAGAACATATATTTTCTTCCTTACTGTGACTTTGGTATTTGTTCTTTACTCGGCTCTCTGTATTTTTAATTAAACCTTTAAAATAATCTATAATTTCTTTAAATACTCTATACAAAATGAAGCTTTACTTATGTATTGGTAATTTACACTGCACAGATTTTATAAGTCTATACCTTTACCATTCATGAGAATACCTACTGTTTATTTAATAACAACCATATTATAAATTACACATGATATCTATAAGCTACAGAAGTCTTAAAAACCACACAACCACACACTAATTTAGCATATAAAACTTTGATTTTTTTTTTTTAAGAGTGATTTCACAGAACATGTGTAATAATGAAACTACATGCTTTTCCAATTTGCCAGTTATTGGTGTTGTTATTTGTTGTTTCAAACTTCAAAAGATTTACTTGATGCTGAGAGAAATAATAGGTTTTGGTGACGAGAGGAAACTAGTGAGTATTTTTTGTGTGCCTTTTTTTTTTCTTATTATGGAAAACTAGCAGGAGATACATCTAAGTAAACAATATAGATGTTACTGCATGTAAAGTCAATTTGTTGCTTGGCATAGAGAATGACCAGTTTGTTTTAAGCACAAGCAGATGTTTCCATCTGACCATCTGGACTTTATTTGCTTTATCCTAAATCCTCTACTCCCTCATATATACAGGGAGGAGAAAGGAGGTAATGATGTTTTTTTTTCTTTGTTGGTTGTGGTATTTAATTGTAAATGTGTTATTTTATGCTAATGATAAAGCAGCAGCATGAAAATAAAATAATACAAGTAAAGAAAAGATTTTCTTGAGTGAGGTAAGAGACAAGAATTTCTCCATTCAGCAAATCAGTACATTTGAGTTCTGATCTGAAATGTCATGAGCTCATCTCATATCTATTCTGCACAGAACCTACCACTGAATGCCTATGTGCAGCTGACCTGGAATGAAAGCATGACTGAGTCCAGTTGTACATAAGCCATTTATACAGGGTCTGCAAAGAGGTTGTTCAGTTTTCATCACCTCTGTAATATTTTAATTTCTCCATCCAACATTCTTTTGCTCTTGATTAAGTTTGACAAATTAGAAATACCAGGACTGAGAAAGAATGATTCAAGTAAACACAAAGCTGCTTGATTTGGCTTCAAAACTCCAGCATATTTCCTTGTACTTAAATTTTCAGTGACTCTACAAAGCTAATAACAGTTGGAAACTGAGCTTAAATTCTGCTAAAAAGAGACATTAATATCAACAGGTCCATACCAGGGTTTTTATGAAATTAAGAAATTCCAAGAACTGGCATCTTTCCTCACCCTCTACACTGAAGACTATACAAATGAAGGTCTGATTTTTTGATCATGATGCTAATAAGTAGGACTGAATACTGCCTATGGAGAACAGCTTCAGCCCATGTAAAAATACATTTTGAGATCTGAATCACATACAAATCCAGTGATAAATGGAGTTTAAACGTTATAACCTATGTATTATATTATGAGGTTCAAATATTTCTGCCTCTTTTTTATAAGCTGAAATAAGTCAGGCTTTTTGCTGGAGTAACCTTTCTGTCAACAAGTGTCAGTGGAGCAAAGTTACAGATTCTCCTGTAGCCCAGTGATTAAATTAGCTGAATAGGTAATTTGACTGCAATTCCAAGTCTCTTCCCATATAAATATGTTATATCAAAAGGTTGGTCTACTTTTCTTTTAATATTGGTCTACTTTAGGAGTTTCACTTGCATACTGGAAACTCTTGTTTTATGTGAATGTTAAAATTTCCACCTTTCTAAACCATGATTAATAGCCTAGCATGCAAATTCCAGGAGCAAGCAAACATTCAAAAGTCTTGTTTTCTACACTTACTGCAGTGCATAAGTCTTTCACTACTTCCACAAGTTGCATTGCACACTTTATGCTTAATTTTCTTTAATTCACCGTGAGACACAAAATATTAACACTAACAGCAGGAAGACTCAGATTGAAAGTGAAGCTGGTTGCTACAGTAAGAAAACCAATTTGGGTTCTCCATTATATCACTGTGAATCAAGACTAACTATATTGACTTCAGTGGGGAAACGGGTTGACAGACTTCTTGCTACTTCTACAAAATGATCCATGCACATCTAATGATACAACAGCACAGTTAATTGTTTAACTCTGACTGAGAGGATGATAGATAAGAACAGCTATGGTGACTTCCAAGGTTAGAACTCCAGCTGGATGCTATGCAGACTTCAAACAGGTGAACCTAGCTAATTTAAAAGGTTAAAATCACCTGTTCTGGTTTTGATTTGGTTTTTTGTTTTTTTTTTTTTTTTATGTGTCAAATATTACCCTTCTTAAATGAGAAGTCAGTTTAGCATCATTGTTTGGAACAAGACTCTAACTCTTCTTCACATTTGTACATTCTCATGTTCTCATCTGGACAGAGATTAATCTTCTAATCAAGCTGGGGTTTTATTTGTCTGTCATGGTTGTTGCATTTGCATGCATGCTAAACATTAGAGAAGACTTCTCTGAGGTGAGGAAGAAGAATTTTAGAGATCAGAAGGACTGAAAAACAAAGAAAGTCAGAAATATCCTCTACAAAGGATCAAAATTAAGCACCAGATATCAGATTCATTCAGAGTACTTGGGCTTTTTGGCCGGCTTTTCATCTGCCCAACCATGATATCCATTTAATTATGTTGAAATTAGAGATTTCAGGTCATGCATGGAGAGAAATACATTTTTTAAAATGAGGTTCCTAGCAAAATAATACATTATTAACTTTGAAAATGCTGCTTTAAGTTATTTGCCTGCTGTCACTCAAGAACTTTTTGGTGTTGCAGGTGGGTTTCACAGCAACTCGGTTCCTCAGAGTTATGTTTACTTAAAGTATATAGGAGGCTAAATCCTATAGTTTCATTCCTCATCTTTTCTGTATGAAATTTCAATTTTCTGAAGTATATGAGAAAATATATCCTGGACAAAACCAGTTCAGATATAAATTATATTTTAATATAACCTTTGGTCTGAATCAGGCAGTGGTACCATAAGAAAAATAGCGTATGACTATGGAAACAAAGATGGTATCATAACCCTGTATCATACCTGTATAGGCAGCATTAATTAAATAATTTCCTAACATAATGAATCATATAACCTTTATCATATCTATACATAAATATCTTATGGTTTATCATGAACTGGGAACTCAGAGTCACTAAGAAGACATTCACACTTGAATTAGCAGGCTAGAAATATCACCTGCTCAGAAAAGGTGATACTGTTTTCCACGGAATTTCACTAATATTTGGTGACATTTTTTTCACATCTTCGCTTCTCATCTGATGTGATTTTCGTCCTTACTTGTTCTTAATTTCTTAGCTCTAGTAGTTGTGAGGTAGTTTAGTTCTCCTTCAATGAGGCATGACTACTTCAAATTACTTTGCTTTCTCTTCACATTAACATTATCAACATTGACATCTGAGAGTTAGATCTCCACCAATAATATTCACTCTGAATTTGAAGATGAAATTGTAACTCTTAAAGAATTGTAGAAGAGCACTGGTTTTTATTATTGACAATGAAAATTCAGTAAAATATCTTGTAAAAATTATTTCCTGTCTTTTCCACCAACATGTGAGATCCCAGCCCAGAAGTGCCTCTCCAGCAAGACATGAGCTACCCATACCTCCTGGAGAGCATCTGTTCCTTCAGCACCACAACTCTGTGTCCCTATGGAACAGGGTTTTAGTAACTGTTGCCTGAGACAAATCAAACTAAAGTCAATGGAAAGGTTCAGAGTTACTTCAGATGTCTTCTGCCCAAGCCTTCACAGAATGTGCTGTTATATAATAATGTTTTTGTCTTAACTTTGCTTATTCCCTGATCACCTTTAAGGTTATGTACCATTAGTTCTGACTAGATTTTTAGTGGCCCTCACCTGCCAGTAGTGACCAAGCAGAGCACTGAATCAATCTTTGTCAGGTCTGTAATTGAGTACTAGCTTAATTTATGAGACACATTTTCCATTAACTACAAAATCTTGAGAATTAAATAAAAACAGACCTTCACAAGTGCTGCTGCACTGGTGAATAAAATAAAAAACATTGATAAATGTATACTTCTTTTCCCAGACTGACTTTGAAAAATTCTGTGTCACAGACCCAGGTCATATTCTGACAACAATTAGGAATACTAAAATAAATAGTTGGCAATTCTTTGTTATGACAGGCTATGCAAAGTTGGGGGGGGGGTTGCCAACTTATACAGTAGTCTGTGACTATGAATTATGTTATTACTGTGTGTCTGCTAGTTCTTATGTATCTGTACTGCTATGCCCCTTTCAGAGCAAGATAATTTCTTTGTTTTAAATCTGATTGATCTGAGACTTGATGAAATTTTACACTGAGGGATGGAAATATTTCCTTAAGATTTGCTGGATTTGTTTCCATTGTAAAACTAAACCACAAACTCAAAGCTCAACCTGAACATTTTTCCTTTGGTCTTTCTAATGAAGCTTTGAATGTCTCATCAATTAAGACACTTAAACTAAACCAGATAAATCACTAAAAAATCAAGAGACATGACAGAGAGATGGATTGATTACCTAGTAGATATTTTGTACATGTAAGGGCTGCATCCTTGAAACTTACATTTGTGTTCTGTTTGTTGACATGAATTGTACAGTTTTTGTCAAGCTTGAATCAAGCCTTATATTTTATGATTTTGTGAAGTTAAAAAATACTATTTAGTTGCTTCATTGATTTTTCTACAGTTCTCTTCCACCTTCTGACTGCTTGGATTTAGAAAAAAAAAGAATCTCATTACAGAACTTGTTGACACAACATTTTCAACTTCTCTTTGAAGTGAAAATGATGTTTAGAAGGTGCTTACTTTAAATCCAAATACAGTCTCTTTTAGATTTATTATGCTTTAAAATGCTGCATAATTTTTAATATTTTTCATTTATGCAAATACATAGCCATATACTATCTTGAATACTGGCACTTAATAAACTTCTGTGGACTGTATAAAGGTTTTGGATAAATCAGTATTAAAGATAACAGAGTCTGTCAGTCAAATTAAACCTAGTTTGTTAAGCACCGTAAGAGCTGTGAAACTAGAATATATCATATACGCTGTTCAAGCAAGAAAAATAGGAAGTAGAGTTTAGTGCATATTTTTTTCTCCCACTGATAACAAATTTTAAATTTGGAATATTTACACAGTAACCAATGCAGATAACTAAGTATGTTTTGTTGTTTCTTTTTTAGTTCTTATGGTTTCAACAGCTCACTATTAAAAAAAAAAAAAAAAAAAAGACAAGAATTTGACATCATGTACATAATCAAAAGCACAGTAGAACATGAATGTACACCACTGAAGCAGCTAAAAGGGATAGAAAAGTCTCTAAAGTTCTTAATCCAAAATACAAAAAGGAGAAGAATCATAGAATCATAGAATCATAGAATCAACTGGGTTGGAAGGGACCTCAGAGATCATCAAGTCCAACCCTTGATCCACTACCATTGCAGTTACTAGACCATTGACATTTCAGAGAGAGCACAGTAGCATTTTAGTGGTCATCTGCACATTTGAAATATATTTTACATACACAGAAATAGCCTAGTCAGCTCAGATTGGCAGTTGCATGTAAGTAGCATCAAATTGTCTGAAGTCAAGCCTAAAACATAGGTCCTAACCTGTAAAACTTTGAAGTCCCAAAAGCAGAATCAGAATTGGAATAAAAAATATAAAGCAGGACTCTTAGAGGGGAAAAAATATATCCAGAGCACACATATATAATTGAAGTTAAAAACTTCCAAGAAGAAGCAACCCTCACAATGCAGAGACAGAAATTAATTTTATAAGCCGTATACTGCTGGAAAAGGTGTTTGGAATTTGGTCTGTGTTCTGCATGTGAGGTGCTTCATTAGGTGGTATCCCAGTCTTCCAATTCTCTCTGTAGCAAAAAGCTTGCTCTGCATTTCAGATGAAAAAGAAGGACAGCTGGGATAAGCAGCCTTTTTTTATATATTTTGAGTCCTCCACTCTCACTAGGGGAATAACAAAGGCAAGAGACCCATCTTTCACACCTTCTGGTTGTGCCTCAGTCTTGCAATCCTCGGACCCCACTCAGTCAGCTGCACTCCCATACCTGCTGTTGCTGCTCTTCTCTAGGGGAAAGTAAGGGAAACAGAGTTAAAAGGGAAAGAACAAATGCAAAGCAGTCCCAAATTTCTTCATGCCAAACCAATCTTTCCTTAACAGTGGCCAGTCAATAAAACTTCTGTATTGCCACTTTACACAGTCAGGTTCTTTAGTCTCAGTTGCAAGTGCCTGTATCATATCAAGCCTTTACTTTTAGTATCCCCAAATTATTGCCTAAGTGTCTTTTCAGTTACAAATGTTTAGTGATCACAGCATTTGTCCTGGGTTGTAGTCCCCAGTCCAGGATTCCTTTCTATCGTGAGGTCAACAAGAACAGTGATTCCTGTGTCCCTTCAGACATGAGGAAGCTTTTAGCTTATGTCTCTTTGGGGCTTCTTGAATTTCTATCAGCTCTCCTGCTGTCCATGACTCCAGACAGTGAGGCAATGGTTTGGACCATTTTGTGGCAACCGGAACAAACTTTTGTCCCTAACTTGGTAGCCTAATGACCCATTCCAAACAGGACAGTGAGCTCTTTGGTGGTTCATTCCCTTGATCAAAAATTAAATCTGAAGTTTGACTAGTTCTGTTGGTTGGTGGCATTAAAAGGCAAGGGTAAAGATTATAGGTAAAGATTATAAAATATACTATTAAGTAGCAGTTCTCCAATGATTGATCTGGAGAATATTCTCTCACATCTACAATCCGTCTTGCTGACCATTTGGCTGGTTTCAATTGAGATGCTAATACTAATTCACCTCATGTTCAGTGGATTATTTGATGTTGGTTAGTAATTAGAACACCAAATGGTTGAGGATGGAAGGAGCCTCTCTGGACATCATCTGATTCAATCCTTCTACTCCATTAATATTACATAAAGCAAGCAGCCCAGGGACATGTCTAGTGGGGTTTTAGATAACTCTCCAGATATGGGTCTCATAACCTTTCTGGGAAACTTGTTATTGTGTTTGACCAGGCCCACAGAAAAGAGGTGTTTTGTGTTCAGCTTTCTTTGTTTTTTATTTAATCACATTGCATTTTGTTGTGTTAGTGGACTCTGCTGAGAAGAGTCTGGTTTCCTCTTCCTCCTTCTCTCCCATCAGGAGTTTATACATAGTGACAGATTCTCCCTGAGCCTTCTTTCTTTCAGGCTGTGTAGTCCCAGCTTGCCCATCATCTCCTCTCATGACAGATGCTTCCCTCCCTTGACCATCTTTGTGGTCCTATGTTGGATCCACTCCATATCTATCTTATACTGGGAAGTACAAAATTTATAGACGAGTAAACTCATTCAAGAAAACAGTGGGTTGGCCCCATTCTACAAAAAAATCAACCAATGAAACTAAAAAACCCATAAACTGAACTAGCAAAAATGGGTAACTTTATGGTCTGGGGTTTTTTTATTTCAGCAATGAGATGAATTAGAAAAGAGGCTAAACTATTCTCTTATCCCTACTTTTTAGTCTTTCACTTCCAGTTAAGGCATGAAGTTTGCTCCTTCCTCCCCAGATATGCCCAGGAGTGCTCATTCTGTGAATAAACAGAGGGCTTAAGTTTCCAGGGTTGTTAATCTGACACCTTTCAAAGCACTAAATAGATTTAAAATTCTGAAAACAATTATTCGTACATTTTATGAGGCATTTTCATTGGCACTGCATCTGGGCTGCTTGTCCTTTGGATTTGATACTGTGTCAAAAGAATCACTACTCTTTTATCATAATGTTTTATCAATGATTTATTCAACTGAGACTTTTCCTCTTTGAAATCCTTAAAGAGATACATTTTTTTAAAGTAAACGCTTACATTTCTAACAAAATATTTCAGCTTTCAAGCTGTCAGTTGCACGGAGTTAAAGGAGAAAAATAAAATCTTTCGATATTCTAACTTGCAATATCTTGATATCTATATGCACACCAGAATTATTTTTTCACAGCTATAACTAACTTATGTTTTTAATAAAGCATAATTTTTATGCAGACTGACGTCTATGCCAAGTTTTAGCCTGATACAGATTAAAACAGCTAAGGTATAAACCTCTGAAAAATGGGGTTTATAATGGAAATGGCAACTGACCCTTAACTGTAGCGGTGCTACCGGATGCTGCTATAATAAGCTTCCCTAGATGCCATGGTGTAAATGTATTAGCTGTACTAAGAGACCCACTCCTGGTATAATTATGTTAGGAACCAATAAGACAGCTCAGAAATCAATATGCTAAGACAGATAGAGTAAAGGACCATGGCCAGCAAACTGGGAATAGATTAGTCTGGCAGGTCCCTAGCTGAGCCATGAAGAAGGGGATATCTCTGCTGTTGTAAGAAAGCCATTAATTGTAAATTTTCCTGAACAAGGATCTTGAAGCGAGAGCTTAGGCTGTTGTTCATACTACTCAGTGTATGCTGCAACTATTATTGATCAACAGTTAAGCTTTTTATTCTTATTTAAAAATCCAACGCTGAAAAAACCCTAAATGTGGAAAAATAAGGTGCATCCTTTGTTTTGTCTTATTTCTTAAAGAGACAGCCCTACCTATTCAACATTATTTTCCCCTCTTTAAATTGGTTTAACTATATTTAAAATACTAGGACACTAAAATTTTTGTCAGGTTGCCTTTTCCAGAAGCAGCTAGCCCTGTAGAACCACACTAATTACCTAGTCAACATAATTCTACAAGTGTGATATGATTAATATGATGTGATAAAAAAAGTACTGCTCTTAACAGCATTTTTAAAGACTCCAGTCATATTAACCTGTGCCATTAAGTGCTATCATGTTCTTTAACAATTAAAGCCATGACAATGAAAATTTTGCTGCTGCTAATTTTAACTAATTTCAGTTGATTTTTTTCTAGCTTTTTTTTTTTTTTATGTAATTTGCTTAATAAACAGAGTCATAGTATAATTCAGTGACAGTTCTAGGAAAAAAATAGAAGAAATGGAAATTAAACAAAGGACAACCTTTTGTGGTTACAGTATGGCACATCTGCTCATGTCCAATCAAACTTTCAAAAGCATAGTAGTAAACAAAAGCAGCCATCAAGCAGGGACAAAGTCAGAGACATAAGTGGTTTGAATGAGTGTGCAATTTCTGCCCATATGACCATCCTGACACAATTGCTCTAATTTTCTTTCCAGAAATGACTGATAAAAGATTTAGGTAATTGCTATGGAGACAGACTTCCTTCCATCACGGGGTATCTTGAATAATACAGCCTCAGGGTCATAAGATGGAGTGTCAGTTTCTGCAGAGTCCTAAATTAATACTTGTCCCTGTTTCAGCTATACTTCCTGTACATCTAATGAAGTGAATGTAATTTATTTTGACAATGTATTGAAAATCACTTGATCAAATGACTATTCTGTAATGAACACAAAACACCATATAGCCTTGAAAACTATACCTAAAAAAAGACATAAATACACATCACGTTTTCAGAGCACATATTCCTTTCCTCTTGAAAATGTTGCATGTGTTCAACACAAGGGAAAATAAAATACTTTCTAAAAGCTCAATAATTCATGTGATTGTTAAAAAAAGAGCTTTCTGTGATTCCTGAGTTCGACCTGTGTCCATTCAGCCTCTGACCTTGTCCCCTGTAATCAAAGTTAATTTATCTAGGTGATCTCAAGTATTGAGTATTACTCAGAAAGAAATTCGGAAAGCTCCCCCAAAAGCTAAGGACAAGTAAGAAGTTTTAAAATACTATAGATCAGTTCCAACGCAAACTAAAGTTCATTCGTGAACAGTCCACTTAGGGGCAAATCTTACACACACCCACTAGTTAAATTTCATACCTCTAGCTAGTCTGTAGACCACTGTCTGGAGTGTTATGACACACTGAACTGCTAATGAAATCATGTGGGTGTAGATGAAAGATGCATACACAGCTGTCACATACTGCTCACGATTATCAAAAAGCCACAATTTGTGCCATTCTTAATGACAAAGATGGCTCTGCAGAATTGTGAGTGCTTTACAACACTAATTTTCAAGTATCTGGTGTTTTTTTAGAGCAAATACAATCATTTCCAAACATAGAGCACAAAATAAAAATGTTGATCATTACTTTCCCCACTATTTTAAAGGTAATGTAGAGGGTTTTTTAAGATATTTTTCTTCTTTTTAAAATCATGCATCTGAAATGTACATGAAGTGACTGAAGATGGTTTGAAAACTAAGTGAACCTGTCATGAGCTTGCCAAGGCTGCCAATGTAAAGGCAAACAGCTGTACAATGGCAGCAGAGAGGCACTGTGTTGTGTTTAAATACAGTCAGGCAGAAGCCAGTGGATAATGCTCAGTAATGGGTTAATCAATACTTATTATGGTTTTATTGGTTCACTAAAGAGAGAACAGAACCTAGTGAGCACAGTCGAAAAATCACTGCATCTGATCTAGATAACATCTTTTCTCCCTTAGGGATTTCCCTATTCAAGAATCCAATTTACCATGCCTGATTGACAAGGATTGGATCCTAGGGAATCACATAACTCTTTTTAGGACCCAATAAAATCCTAATGGATTTGTCTGACCGGTCAGGAGATTCAAGTTTTACTAAACTGAGGGGCTTTGTTGCAATTAGCCTGTATTCTACTTGCAGTTGAAAAACTAAGCTATTAGGAGTCATTGCTTTCTAAAATGCTGGAGTCATGCTGGGTTGTGAATGCCAGATAGAGTTACTTTTCTTCGCAAAAGGAGACTGTTACAATGGGTCACAAAATTCAGAAAGCTTAATGTTAAATCACATTAAATTGGTGACCCAAATGATGAAAAATAGCATCTTTCAAGTTGAGGGAAATACTTTTATTTTGCATCTTATGCTATTAAAAACATACTATAAAGCAGATTTCAGCCTTTGAAATATATTTTCAAGCATAAATGCATTATTTAAGCTAGTGCATTTAACACCTCTAGAAAGAATAAATAGAGGAAGGTGTTGTATTTAAAATCCTTTGTGTTAGTCTGTTAATCATTGAGAAAAACCATTTGCTAATATTTCAGTTTTCTTGATGATAGCTTTCTTTTTGTTTTATTCTTGTGGATATTTATTTGAAAAAGAACAGTTGTTCAAAAGTGTCTGCTTGTTTCACTCAGAGCCCTATCCTGCTATGCAATAGTAGTCAAAAGGGCATAAGCTTTGAAATGTCATAGCAGCCTATTCCTGGCCTGGAAAAATAACAGAAAGTCCTTAGACTGGATCCCAAATATGGGATGTCACAATCTTGGATTTATGATCTAACCTATATCAGACCATGCTTTGCCTACACATCTCAAATCTGGTGATTCTTTTGTACCACGATTTAAATGGCTTATTCTTATATTTTCTGAGCAGCAAGTGTACATGTGTGTCAACTGTCATGGCAGCTGACTGCTACAAAGGTACTATTAATTTGTCTCCCACATGAGAAAAATAGAAGCTGTTTAATGCATTGTTTTGTGATTAGATTCATGCAGGACAATTTGCAAAAATTCAGCAGCTGTGACTTTCCTTTTACAGCATTTATGTAGTGAAAAAGTGTTGTTGCATCACATAATAGATGACCCTCATTTATGTCATAGTTCTTGATTAGCTTAGCAATAAACATTAAAAAAAAGGCTATAAAATAAAACAAAAAAGCAGCAACAGGCACGTATTAAAGCAATATGGATTTTGATCTACAAACCAGATCTACAAAACAGATTTTCACCTAACCCCGTTGGAAGGGAAGAATGAAGAAATAACAGAAACTTCTTTTTGGATTTTCTTTCTCCTTCATCTCTTTACAAGATGCTAGTTTGACAAAATTATCAACACAAATCTGGTCAATGTTCAGTAGTCTGCTTCCAATTAATATTACATGTATTCTGCATCCTTGTTATCTCCAAACAACAATGAAATAACAGGTGTAAAAGATCTATAAAAAGAAAAAAACCTTTAAGTTATATTAAGTTTTACTGTGATGCTTTCCTCACTCACTGGAGTAAAGAGAAAAAACTCTTCTGAGGTCTTGTTTGCAGCTCTCTAACATCTTTCTTTAGAAATTCCAGCTTATGTTTTATCTGTTTTCACAGGTTTCCCTAGGCAGACTGAAACTTGTTTCACTGAACTTTAACTAAAAATGAGTCACCGAACAGAATTTAGGTATCTTAGCTATTTCTGCAGTCAATGAAGAAAGATGAGAGTCTTTGGAAGGTGCTTAATATCATCCTACAGTAGAGCCCACAAATGTTTCTTGGAATTGTTTATATGGATGGAACTCAGATGACCATCTGAAAGTAGAAATACAATTTTAAAAGGTTAAAATTGAACTAAGCACAATCACGAAGATGTCTCAGGGAGAGGGAATGAAACTAATGAATTAAGTCCTCAAAAGGTTTTAAATAATTTCTAAACTATTCATGGGTAGTGGAATTGAGAGAATTCTCAGCAGTTTTGCACATGGTACCAAACTGTGCAATAAGATCAACACACTGGAGGGAAGGGATGCCATGCAAAGAGACCTTGACAGGATTGAGAAGTGTGCTTTTTCAAACTCTATAAAGTTCAACAAAGCAAAGGCAAAGTTCTGCACCTGGGTCAGGGGAATCCCAAGCACAAATACAGGCTGGGTGGAGACTGAGTTGAAAACAGCTGGGCAGAGGAGGAGTTGTGTGTGATGGTTAAAGAGAAGCTCAACATGAGCTGGCTGGCTGTGCCTTCAGCCCAGAAAGCCAACAGTATCCTGTGCTGCATCAAAAGCAATGTGGCCAGCAGGTCAAAGGAGGTGATTCTCTCCCGCTACTGCACTCTCATGATACATGACCTAGAATTACATGTCCAGTTTTGGAGCCCCCCAACACAGGAAGGACATGGAGCTCTTGAAGAGAGTCTAGAGGAAGGCCATGAATACAATCAGAGGGCTGAAGCACCTCTCCTACAAAGACAAGCTGAGAGGGCTGGTATTGTTCAGCCTGAAAAAAAAGAGGCTTTGCAGAGATCTTTTAGCAGCCTTGCAGTACCTGAAGGTGGCCTACAAAAAATCCTGGAAGGGACTTTTTAGAAATCAATGAAGTAATAGGACAAGATCTAATGACTTTAAACTAGAAGAAGGGAGATTTAGGTTAGACATTAGGAAGAAATTCTTCCCTGTGAGGGTGGTGAAACACTGGAACAGGTTGCTCAGGAAGGTTGTGGAAGTGTTAAAAGGACAGGTTGGATGGTGCTTTGGGCACCCTAGTCCAGTGAGAGATGTCCCCGCCCATGCAGGAAGATGGAGTCTAGATGATCTTTAAGGTCCTTTCAAACACCAACCATTCTATGATTCCATGGGTAAACACTGGACCTTTTTTTAATTTATATTTAAAGTTCAGGTATTCAAATATTTCTAACAGTTACATGTAATTAGACCTCTAATAAAAATTCCTACAGAATTTCTTTAGAAAATATTCCTCACCCACAAATCAGATATTTTTCAGGTCATAGTGAATGATTTTATGGAAATTTAATACTTAAGGAAAGTATATATTGGAGAGCACTACAGCCTGAAGTCTTTTATTTATTTAAAGAAAAACAGCAGTGTGGTTAATGGTGAATCAGTTATCTCATATTATTCCCCTATTGTGCCTTGTTTTATGGTAGGTTTTCAATATTTTATAGTGTGGAATGTATTTTAGTGGACAGATTATTTAGTCTGCCCCACCTCTTCCAAATAACAGTCACATAGACCACTTCCTTTCATTTTGACTGCCTCACAGGTCTCTGGTAACTAGACTAAATTCTTCCAACAAAAATTTATGTTAAGAAAGTATGTAGGTTGACATTTTCAAAAATGAATATATTAATTGAAAGGCCCATTTTGGTACACTGAAGTGGTCTTATTTTTTAGAGGAAAGGTAACCATCTTCAGAAAATCATCATATGTGTTCCAGATTACAATCTACGTGTAAGACATCTCCAGACCTCTATAGAAATTCCTTTTCAGTGTCAGAATTGAAACAGAACTGCAAAATTTAACAAATTTTATATTTCAACCTTTGAAGTACTGTGTTCACTTCTCAAGAACCGTATCGCAATGCAACAGCAACATGACTATAATGTTATTTAAAGTGGTTCTTATTGAAGAACATTTCTGGTTTCAGCATTCCCAACCCTTTCAGTGTGGAGACATGACTGTCAGACATATTGTGATCAAGACTTGTGATAAGTTAGCTGCAACTGTCACAGTGCAGTAAAAGGAGCACAAAGACATTCCAAACAAAATTCCAAATTGGACTCCTAAAATGTTGTTCCAGGATCTATGTAGACACACATGGAGTAGATAAAGTCTCCTGGATACTGAGCTTGCTTTGTAGTTCGAAAAAACAGTCTGATTTTCTTTGGGTACCAAATACTGAGATACATTAATTCAAACACTTTACCTTGAATTTCATTGTTTTCCTTTCCTGACATTATTGAAATGCATCTTTCTGTCTGTGACTATAAAGTAATTGTGTACTTTTCTTGTTTTCTAATGAGAGGATTGTATGAATACCCACTATGAATTCTCAGAATATTGACTTCATTAGCATCTGAAAATTATTTCAGAAGGATATAAAGTTTCAGTCAAAAATGAGCTATTTACTCTTGTTTTCAGTGGTCACTCTGTTCCTTTTTAAAACGTAAGTTTAGAATTAATACACAGTTATATTTTTTTCTTTTGCTTTACATCACCAGTTGAAATGGAGAATAAAAATGCTAGTTACTTATTGCAAGCCAAATTGTATCTGTACACATACAATGTACATTACACACACAATTCTATACATATTCACACACAAGATTTTTGCTGCCTTTTTTTTTTTAATTTACTTAACACCATATAGGGTATTGCTAACCGAAACAAAATAAATGCAGAAGACATTATGACTCGTAAAGGACTCTGATGTGTTACTCTGTAGCGATTCATTTACTTTTGTTTCATTTCTTTAGTGATTGTTAGAAAAAAGAGGCTATGGATTTTAAAATCTGATCAATAAATTTTTTTGCATTTTATTTGGAGATTTCTTCCCATTCTGTCATATTAATAAATAAGTCCATTTAACAGCAACTGGAAAAAAAAAAAAAAAGAGAAATCTTTCTACCTGTTAAACTTAAGCTGTCATGTCTACCTTGTGTGTCTTTACCTGTCAAATGAAGGGTATTAAGAAAAAAATACATATCAATGTTGCAGAAAGGAGAGTTCAATTTTAGGCCTTTTTTCTCATGCCAAAGCACAGGTGCCTCAGATACACCTAATTAGAGCAGTAATTAAAGTTATTACCTTACCTGTTTATTCAAGGGCACAAGGACTTCTAATGGGAACAAATCAAGATATAAAGACTTGCTGTCAATTACTCTTGAAGGCTTGAGGAGATAATGAAGGAGCTTGGAGTCAGGTTTCAGTTCTGTACAATAACAAAAATAGTAATTCAGCACTTCTTACTTTTCCTGGAACCATCCCAACAGTTCAGGAGAAGACAGACAAGAAGATTACCTGAGTAACATGATCTTAAGGGTGCCAGAGAATAATGGTGTTGTCCCGTAGCAACATCTATGGCAGAGCCTGCTGCCAACAGAAGATGGGACCACTACAAATACAAGCCCATCAACCTGAGAACAACAAATCTGTTCAGCTTCTTGTCACAGATCCTGTCAATATAGTGCAGGCTGCAGAAGGACAGGTGAAATGTGACTCTGCTGTGGGCAGCACATTCATGAGTCCTTGTCTTAGTAAAAAGGCATGACATGAATTGTGCTACTTTCACAGAGATGTAATTTAGGACTGACAGTACACTGAAAATATCCTTCTGCTACATGTTTTCTTGGACAGTGTGCCTCCATTAAAGCAAGGAAAGAGAAACTATGGCAACTATAGGGCAAGATAAGTGATTTATTGAGCTTCTGTACTTGTTCTATCATTAGTTCTATCATTTTGTACCTAGCAGGTTCAAAAAAGGTTTGTTATACTGACTGGGAATATTCCTATTGGATAGCTTATTGGCTTTCATGTAACTGTGTACATGCACATAACTCAGGACTGACAGCTACAGAGTTTGTTTGTATATTACCAGCCAACTGAAAATACCAAATGTGCATCACTTAATGAATTAGATTCGTCACACATTTTAAATATTCTTTTCTTGCCATCTGATTTCATTATGTATATTTTACAGCAAATTACAAGAAATGTTGCTTGATAACTTGGAAAGTACTCTATTTCAGTTACAGCCATTATATTTGTTTCTTTGGATCTGGCAGTTTCCAAATATTGAAAGCACAGAGGCTCTTCTAAGAAAGTAACTGCAAGTAACAGGGAAAATTAAATGACAGAAAGTAAATACTTATATTTTCCTTTTTGATCTAATAGGTGCAGGTCTGCAAAGAGGGGAAATCATTAAATTGGGGTAACAGTCTCTCTTTTATTGCATGTGTCCCACAAATAGAGAAACAAGTTTTTATGCTAGCACTCTGGGAATTCACAGCAGCAGGTGTGTGGCACCTGGTTAGAATCTGTTCACACCAAAATGAAACACCAGCATGCTGATGATCAGAGCTAGGATGAAAACATGGGATTTCTCTACTTATGCAGTAAGTCAGATTTTTTTTCCAAGAAAAACTGGGAAATCTGTTATAAGTAGATGCTACTCAAACTACATATTTATAATGTAGTTGAGGGGGACTGGTGTTACTGGCCAAGTTAGCCCACATTGCTAAGTTCCAATGATTTCCATTCCTATGTTTGTTTTCCCAGCCTGTGGTGTCCCTTAAGAAGCCATCAGGAAACAAATGGGGTCTGGATGTTAATTTAAAGCCAGGACCTTGCAAACAGATCCATTCACACATGTCCCATTGATTTTGTTAACTTTGCAGGATGCAGAATTCAGGTCCAAAGGGTTATGTTAATTCTGTTTAGGGACTTGGAGGAAGCTCTCCAAGATTAGCAGAGGTGTGAAATAGGTTCCTTCCTCCAATATGCTGAGGCTCTTCTGATGTTGTCTGGGTCACACTAGAGAAGATTAGAACCTCAGGGAAAATTTTAGGAAAACGTTTTATTACAGATAATTCTCCATATCTTTTATTTATTTTTATCTTTTCCTGCCAAACTGTGCTTTTGTTAAAAAGACCCATCAGCAAAAACACGTACTCTTTTGTAGTTTCTTACCGATTACTCCTGACCTAATGTCCTAATTCCCTATTTATTACATCACAAGTGATTTTTACAGAAATTACTGAAGTTATAAGCAACGTTATGCTGTTAGTGGTGGGACAAGAAATAGGAAAGAATAGGCATTAAGTAAATATATAACCCTTCCGGGATGTATAATTTGTTCATGAACCAGTAACTTCTCCTTTTAAAGTCAAGAGGATTCATATAAATACAGGCAAATTTTAACATTGACTCCAGGACAAACACTATCACTGTCTTCCACTGGAATCATTGGTTTTGATCCTAATATCCACAGCAACAGAGACCCAGCTTTTCTGAAGTGGCAAAGAAGTATCATTAGACTTTTCCTATTATTCATAACTGAAAGACTTCTCCACTGTGAGTTGAAATGGGAAATAATTATTAAGAGAAACCTGAAACATGGCAGAAATATAGACATCTAAATTAAAACTTCCTACTTTAACTACATAGCTTATCTAGATTATGGCCTAAAATACAGATTCTTGAACATAGGAGTAGAGATCACTCCTCTTACTGTCAACAATAGGCCATGACTTCAGGAATTGCCTGCAGCAAGGCAACATTAAGCACGAGGCACAAAACAAGTGATCTCACAGCACACCTTTGATATACATAAGGTGTATATATATGCATACATAAAATAAGCATTACACATTTTGTCCCATTGAAATGCTTTAAATTAGAAGTCCTGCATTCTGGTGTATGCTACCTCAGCCACATGTGTACCTATCTATAATATTTTGTATTAGACTGTTGTTTGCCTTAAAAAACAAAAATTATTTTTAAAAAATATTTCAAAATTACCCCTTATTCACAGTAGGAATTTTCAAAATCTTTTAGGGCAAAAGGATTAAAATTAAGGACTGCTACTTTTTGGACCACTAACATTGTTCATGTAATTTAAAATATTCTCTAAGCTGAAGAATGAACTTTACAATGACCAAGTGCCTTCCGAGATCTCCTGCAGGTCCAGGAGCTTCAGCTACGTTTCCTCAGTGTACATTGCACTGCAATGTCAGCACAAAGGGAAATGCAGGCTGAGCAAAGGCACAGGTAGAGAGTTTCATATTCTTCTAGAGTCATAAGTAGGCTTTCCATGACATTTAGTTTCTTACTATACTAATTTAGGTTATATTTTCCTCCAGACAGGGATCTATCACTGTTTATTTTAGGGTGAGATCTTCTACACATCATAAAGCTCCATCATTCTCAAAGCAGGAGTAGGAAACAGAATATATATTACATTTCACAGAATCATAGAATGCTTGTGGTTAGAAGGGGCCTTAAAGATAATTCCAACCCTCTTGGGCAGGTACAACATCCACTAGATGTGGTACTCAAAACCCCATCCAACCTGTCCATGAAGACTTCCAGGGATGAAGCATCCATTCATTGCTTCTCTTCCCTGTATTATGGCATCCACATGACACAGCTTGGTGTTGTCAATAACCTTGCTGAGGATGCACTCAATTCCACTGTACAAATCTCTGAAAAAGATGTTAAACAGCATCATCCCCAGCAATGCATTGAGAATTGCTTCTGAATTACTTCTCCTTCTGTAAGTTACTGAATCAAAAATCTCACTTTGAAGGCAGTAAGAGACACTTGCACCTCAACATCTACTAGAGCCATGTGCAGCTCTAGTTTGCTTTTTGGTTTTTTTGCTTTTTGAGGGTGTTCTTTTCCTTTCATATATATCTGTTCACTGTATTTTTCTTTTTTATACCACTGTATTATCCTTTCTTTTTTTTACAGATGCAACAAAACTTAGTTTACTCCTAATAACATCTGAAAGCATTGTAGAAGTTTGTATTGCATAATAACAGTCTCATGTAAAAGAACATAGGACTATCTTTATTTATAAAGTTAACATAAAGGAATACATATACTCTCTAAATTTCCTCATTTAGCTTTAAGCCCTCTTTCCAAGCTGTCTGTGCTGGTTCAATAGATCTTCTCAGACAAACTTATCTTCTTTTGAATATTAACATGAATCAGTGCCACGTTTTCAAGAGAAAATCCCTGCTTGTGAAAATACTGAACTACTAGCACAATATAGCTAGTTGTTGAGACCTATTCCCACTTAAGTGCCACAAAAAGACAGTGGAGGTTAGTAAGACATGAAGTCCAGGGGCACTCACAGCAGTCATGGTGACAAATTATGTAGCATCAAGCACCTGGGAAACCCACGATTATTGTTTAGAGTGTCAAATATCTGCAGACTGTAACAGGAAAATACTGCCTGCTCTCTCTGTTTTTAAAATATTCCATACACTCTTTGAAGGCAGTCCCATGACATCAGACAACAAACTGAACTTCAAAGAAATAATGGATGCTGACACAGAGCATGATTTTTTTCACTTTCCTTGGATTTTCACTCTCCATTTTTACACTTCCTTGTAGTAAGAGGCAATCTACCAAAAGGGCACAACTTGAACTGGTCAACAACTGGGTCTCTGATTCTCTTTCATGCTGCAGAACTGAAAGTGATAGAAATTGTGTTCTTTTTCCCTTTAAAAGTGCTCTTCATTTGTGCATGTGAAAGTACCGGGGGCAAGTAGAGAGTGCCTTTCCCCCATGATTCTCTTGCAAGCCTGCTTATAGGTGAGAGACCATTTTCATTACCTTCATGATCTAGATTTTTTCTTTTTACTTAGTAATTAGGTAATTACTTAATTTTCTTTTTCTAAGAAACAAACAAGAATAAGCTAACCAAACAATAGTGCATTTAAAATAAGTAATGGTAAAATGGGCAGCCAGATTGTCGCTGGCCCTCCCCAGAAATGTCACAGCTGCTCATACATGAACAAAACCTTGTGAGGTGCTAAACATTGTACCTTTATTGGCCTCATACTGCAAAGACAGTTCTCTAAGAAACGTGGGCTGTTGCATGATGTTCTTCTACTGCAGTAGATCAGGGATTAAAGATCAATATAAGCAGCTTTGACGCTTCAAAGTCATTTGCCTAAACACATACTATAGGTACAGGATGAGAATGGAGTTTGTCATATACACCTCTCTCCTAGAGAGAAGCTTAAAGTGCCCTCTTACACAGTGTAATTTACCCTGAGTGCAGATTGCATTACAAAAGGGTGAATAGCCTCTACAAGGCAGCGATTCCCACTCCTTTGCAGATGCATGGGGAGTGAGTAATGTCTGGCTATGACCCTTGCCCTGACATACTGACCAGCACAGCCTGTCTGGTGCAGAGAGAAGAAATCATCTGTACCAGGTAAAAGGCTAATGCAGTTTATTTTCTTCCTGGAGCAAGGGGTAATCAGGGACTATATTGTGACTCTCTGAGTCATGGTTCAGTCCCTGATCTCTGGAGACAGGCAGAGAACAACTGCTAGGGATAATTCAACAGTGTGCCCCATGAAAACAAAATGTTAAATAAAGAACAGAAAATTACATTTTAAGGACTGGACAGACTACCAAAAAAAGTGTGCATAAAATATTTGGATGACTCTTCTCCCTTTATACTACAGCCTACTCTGCCATGCCTATGATCTTGCATAGCCTCACGCTATTGTCATAGACATTGATAATTCCTACAATTGCATCAATTGTAACTTTCATTAATTACTTTTCTAATTAAATTCTCCACATTTTTCCACAAACAATAAAAGGCCCATGCTTAACCATTTCAAATACATTTCTTTCATCTCATTCCTAATAAGACATAGAGTTCTCATACTGAAAAAATTTCTCAAAACTAACCCTGTCAGAGCCCAAGGCTTTGTTAACGTGGCTCTATTTGTTTATGAATAATTACAAGATTGGTTTTCAGATATTCTTTAAAATTTTAAATAATGTACTTTTCCAGATTTTTGTATAGCTAAAAATATTTTCAGTTATGCTGTTATTTTATTTTAAACTATATAATAAAACTCTTGATAATGTTGATTTTCAGCTGTCAGTATGCACAAACTGATTAACTATCTTTTTTTCCATAGTGTGGAAGAAGAATGATCACAGAAACTTTTGCTGGTGTGTCATACTGGACAGTAGATACAAATCTGAATTTAGAGATTTGATTGTAAGCTCCTGCAAAGGTTCCTGAATGCAAATTATTATTCACTAAACTTGTCCCAGTGCATTTAATGAGAAAGCTTGGAGGAGTGTAGATTACTTGTACGATAAACATATTGTAGAATCTGGCCAATATACAAGAGGCAATATTAGATCAAACAGTGGAGATCCTATGCGAGATAGGCATATCTCTGTTCCCTTCAGGATAATAATCATTCAAGGGTGTGTCTAATGCATCCCAGTGCTTCTATTTTTTGCATGCTAAAAAAGTAAACGGAGATTTAGTAAGTGTGCAGTGCCAGACTTGCTTTTACTGTTGTTGATTAGGGATCAGGCAATTTCCTTCTCTGACATCACTTTATTGCAGTTTTCAAACAGACACTTCACACTTTATGTGAACACAACCATAATTTCTGTCACGATTTGTTAAGATCCAACAAACCCTCCTAAGGCTATGATGAAACTTCAGCATTTAATATTCAGAACATGAAAATCAAGGCTTGGATTCTAATTTGTTACTGATGCAATATTAAAGCAATATATGTATAAAATATTAATGCTTTATTTGTTCTGAATTTATTTTATTTAATTTTTTAGACATGGATAAAACCCTTGCAGCCTTAAAACAACATGTCTCATTTTCAAGGATGTCCTGGGGGGCAAACAGATGAGGAATATACACACAGCTTGGTAACCTGAACAATAGTGTGGTAGAGGAACTGTGTTGAAAGATATACTCTTTCATGAGCAATAAGGGCTTTGCTGATAAAAATAAAAATGTTGTCTTATCTGTTTGACCAGTTGATAGGATATAATTTCTAATACTACACCCTTGAACCCGTCCTCAGAAGAAGAAGCCTGGAGAAAACTTGGAGATAAGGTCCTTCACTTATTCCATCAGTATCAAGAGAAACTCAGATTTATTTTTCTGACAGAGACTTCCTTTTCATAACCACATTAAGCCATGCATAAATTTTGTGAATCCTGATAGTTCTGTTCAAGAAAGAAAGTAATTCTGATCTTCTGCAATGCTGTTCAGGTCTGAAGGCTTAATACTAAAAATCCCAAAGTCTTGTACTTGGAAATAGATTAATTAGCAGTGTATTAATGCAGTTCAAAAAATGCTAAGTTCTTGTAGGTATAATTTTTTCATCGTCTCCTCACAAATACAAAGATAGGATATGATGTGCCATATTCACTTTTTGGGCACTGCCCGCATTCATCATACCCAGTCCCACTGAACTCTGACATTTACTTAGAGATTTAGAGAGAAATAACAAGAATTGTCTGTGTCTCTGTGCCATGTTCAGCTACATTCAGTAGCTCTCATCAGTGAAGTTTTCAGCTATCAGTGCAGTGAGGTCCTGGAAGAGTGGTGGTGACAAAAATAATGAAATGCATTTTTAATGGAATTTAATAAGGTTATGAAAAAGGTTATATGATGTGGCTTCCTGGAATACCAGAGGCCTGAAATTGATGATCTCAGTAATCCCTCCCAGAGCTGTGTTCCTAATTTTGAGAGACTTTTTGCCTTTAATAATTGAGTTTCTGTGCCCTGTAAAAATTCTAATACTACTTAATTTTTCTTAAATTATTTATTTTATTCAATCAGGGAGCTACATTCTGGTTTGTAGACATAACACCATAATGCAGATTACATAATAATACAGTTAGAAAGGGCACTTTGATAAGACATTAAGCAAGGCCTCTAATCTGCTCATATTATAATCTACTAGGATAAAAAAACACCTGGTAAACTACTTGGGGTACACTCACCTTCCTCACAAAATTTTCAGTGACAGCATAAAAAAACCTAGATGTGTTTAAAATGCTGTTTGTAATTTTGAAAATCAGTTCATTAACTATTTTATGAATTGTTACCTATCACCTCCCGAGGTATCCAAGATATAAGATTAATATTATGAATATTCTAAGCAAATGTCTTCTATTTGCCATGGAAATAAGTAGTTTGTGTATTGGAAGTTTTTCAAGATATGGGTGAGCCTTGATCTTTCTACCCGGAGGATATTAATAATAACACGATTCCTTACTCATTGCAGCTAAAGGTTACCCTTAGCTTCTCTCATATTTGAACCCTTTTTTTAGAGGGTGATAGTGCCAATGATAGCATTCATGTAAATGGCAGATTTCATGTCCTGCTTTGCCTTAAAATTGTCTTCATGGAGAAAAATAGAGACTTTCAGAAGTAGGGTTTTCTGACAGACTCTGAATATGCATCATCTATTTGGACATGATACACCTGAGTCAGAAGTGAGGAGAAAAATAAGAAAGAAAGATTGTTATAACAAGAAAGTAAAGAATAAACAAGGAATAAAATAAAAGGAAAGTTTTTTGAAAAGAAAAATCTAAATCTGCCGCACAAACTAAAGTAACATCTTGGTCCAGTTTTCAATGTGTGTGTCAATGCCATATGTAAAAAAGATAACAAGAACACTAGTGAATAAAAAAACACAAAAGAAAATTCAAGTACCTGAAGCAGAAGCAAAGTACTAGCAGTTTAATGAGCTAAAATCAAATCAGATTGCATGATGTCATTGCAGAAGTATTAAAGCGCTACCATATGAAATTGCAAGGTCTTGTATTAAATCTTTTAAATAAATCTATCAAGTCACAACTGTACCATTTTAATGCGAAACAGAAAATTAAATTTCTTAATTTGAGAAAGGGCAATGAAACTGGTCAAGATACTATTATAGAGTCCCCCTAATTTAATTCCCATTTTATGCAAGTCATTAGAATGAAATGCACAAAGAGAAGGAACTTAGAGAGAGTTATAACCACAAAGCTCTTCACAGAGCTAAAACCATGATATGGCTGTGTATCACTGTTGTATTTGGAAGAAATAAAAACTCATTCACATAGCATTCATTTGAGTGGTTGTGGTGGGGTGCCTGCCCAGCAGCTCTCTCATCCCCCCTCCTCAACAGAACAAAGGGGTGAAAATAATATAGAAAAGCTCATGGGGCAGGATAAAAACTGGAAGATCAATTACCAGTTACTATCATGCTCAAAACATACTTGGGCTAAATCAATCTAATACAGTTGTGTGGTGGGGAACAAAGACAAAACTAAAAGTGCCACCTGTGTCTGTCTTCCAAGGCTCAACTTCACTCCTTCATTCCCAGCTCTTCTCCCTTCCCACTCTCCTCCTTCAAGAGGTGCAGTTTGGATGAGGAATAAGGCTTGTGTCCAGTTCGTGACAGTTCCTCTGCCAGCATCTTACTATTAAAACCCAATATTATTTGTGTCTAATTTTAAAAACATATCAAGTTCTCAAAGCTGCTCTAATATAGCCATACTGAATAGCATTCATCTATTTAGTTCAATGTAATCTCAATACATGTCTTACAGGGAAAAAAATAATTAAAAACAATGTATGTGTGGCATAAATCAGTATTTTATTCAATAACTAATTATTTCAAAGGCTTCTTAAGTTTCCAAGTTTGCTTTCTTTAATGGGAAAAAAAATTTCTCTGAGTTGTAGATTTATGGCTAGTAGGGTAACTGATTTCTTGATTTTTTTAAATTCAGTATATGAGAGGAATAAAGGGTTTGGACTATGGAGATCTGAGGAAGAGTCATTATACTGTACTGGAAAATGTATTAATGCTCAAAATGGATATCTGAAATTTCTGGGAATTTAGAAATTGAAGTGTTCCTGAATTTTGTAGAAAAATTATGAGACATGGTGCTACAATGTGTGATGCCTTCATACTAAAATGATTGTGTTAAAATCCTGGAGTCTGAAATAGTTTTGTTTAAATAATAGATAACATGTAGATTTTGTTGCATACTTTCCTAATTCCCCTTGGTAAAGTCACTTTCCTGTCAAACTAGGAGGACGTCTAGTCATTGTCAATTAGATAATTTTTCATGTTCTTTCTTTTGATGGTTTCTTATAAGACTATAAGTAATACAACCTTTTTTATATTAAAAGGTGTTAAAGTAGCATCATGTTGCATGTTTAGTGGTCATCCTTAAAATACCTGTATTAGTCACTAAAAAGAACCTGATAAACTCATGTTATTTTGCAGCTTGCCGCATTTATAATAATAGAGAAAGATAGCTACAGACAGAGAAATCAAATCATATTTGGTGTTGCAGTAAATAGTACTACTTCTTAAATGTCAATATTGTTGCCATTTTGTTGTTTGGTTAGTTTATTTTTTAAGAGAAACCCTTCATGTTTCAAATATATAATTTTGGCAAATATTTCCTTTCCATATTTCTCAGTGCCTAATTTGGTTGAGATTTGCAAGGAAGGACACAAAATTTTGTGAACAGGGACTTTGTCTTTCCAGATTTTTTGAGAAGCACATGCATCACTTCAGCATTGTACATAGATAATAAACAATGACCAAGCTAAAAACAGGAAGATCCCAGAGAACAGTTTTAATCTTCTAAAACATCTATCAGAAATGGAAGGTTTTTTTCATCACTCAAATAAAAAAATAAAATTGAAATACTATCCTCAAACTTAAAGCCAGACGTTGTATGTTTAAATACTGAAACTACTTTATCACATTACTTTATTAAATTTTCCTGACTGGTGGTAATAGTAAATTATTTTCAAGACATCTAAAAAGAAATAATAGAAGTGAGTTTGTAACAAATGTGTAAGAAGTGCTGAGGCTGCATTTTAAACAGTGATAACTACTGTATAACTACTGTACTGAATTCAAACCTTAGAAATGTAATCATACAAAGGAAAAATTGTTCAATTGTTTGTTTTGTCATTATAATTTTGTTTCAGTAACCTTTCTTTCTGTTCTGGTGGGGCTATATACAGTTTTGTCGGCATGTTTTAAAAAGCTAACCATTGGCTATGAAAAAACTCAATAAATCAATAGCAATTGTTATGATAACAAGAAGTGGGACACTGTGGAATGGAAGTTGCAGCATTATGCATGAGTAGAGCCATGACTTGTTTGGGTCTATTAAAACACTATTTATCTATGATTACATAGGGAATTTAGTCATAGAGATGGAAGCTAGCAATTATGATCAAATAATCAACTTACTATTCCATAAAGATATAATAAAGGTAGAAAGAATCAATCTATGTCTTTGCACAGTTACAAGTAGCTGTACAAATAATACTGATGTGTCTTTTTCATGTGTCACATAAAAAAATGAAGCTGTATAATATAGATCACTGTACAGTAACAGGGAAGTAGCATGAGAATAGGGAACAAGCTCAGTACTCCTGAAATATAAGAAACTGAAGTCCAGGTAGAATTAAGGCATATTTTTCAATGAATAGTTAGTTGACTCTTCCATTTACAGTCCTAACAACCTTCCCTTAAGAGACCTTTAGGTAGGTCATCCTCTAGGACAGTTCCTGGTATTCTTGATGTTGCCTTTTGATCTGCCAAAAACATTGGAGAGTTATCCATTATTTATGAACAAGATCACTACATGGATGCTACCCAACACTCCATGTGTTGTGGAAGGTACTTTTCAATTTTTGCATTGAAGTGTCTTAATGAATTTGTTGCACTCAAATCTGATCAAAGTGATACAGACTGTCCAGTTAAGCTAAAGAATACAGCACTGTTGTGCTTCTGTTGTAAAAGTAGTCATTAGTGTACCAGGGATGAACTGTTTTGCTGTTATTAGTCTTTTGGTACATGTAAACTGATAACTCTTTAAATACTAAAAAAAATGTTTTGATATAAATTTAAACACTTCTCTGACTCAGACTTTTTAATAATTACCAATGTACATTGCCATTTAGTAAAGTAATAGCAATGAAAAAGACAATGAAATACTTCTTTCAGGAGAAGATTGATCTTCAAATGTATGTATCTAGCTTTTAACATTTTTACAGCATCACAAAGGCTGAATATATAAATGCTGTTCACAAAATTTCAGAATATTACAAATTGGTTGTATTCAATGAAATTTAGAAGATTACTATAACAATGTTTTGGGGGTTTTTTTTGCTTTTTTGATTGTTTTGGTTTGTTTTTGGTTTAGTTTTGTTTTGTTTTGTTTGGCAAGTAGTAAAGTTCAGAACCTCTTGCCACAGGTGATTGTGGTGGCAGAGAGATCCAGCATAGCAAAAAGATATTAGACCAATGCATGAACAAATCTGTGCAAAGGTAGTAAGATACTGGCTAGGGTTATACAACTCATGCAGCAACTGTGGGTGCCTGCAAACTCTTAGGGAAATGCACATGAGAGCATCAAGGTTTCTGCTCCCTACATAAATAAGCTACTATTTTGCCACTGCTTGAAATTAATATTTACTAAATTCACTAATATTAATACAGGACAATATTAATACAGTGCATATTAACACATGTACTCTTAGCCACTTGTTCTTATATTTCATAGCTGATAGGCATGTCTGTCCTTGCCAGGTTTAAAAGTAAGCAAACATGTTAGCCTTGTCTCCAACTGAATTTCAAACTCTTCTGGATTTTGGACTTTGATCATCTTCTCTGGGCCTTTTGGACCATGGCTAGGCCTTGAGGCCCCTGTTCTGGTTTGATTATACTTCAGGCAAATGCAGTCTAATCACTCCACATTTTCCCCTCAAACCTCTTAAATTTGATTCCAGGCTTTATAGAGAGATTATATGCAATGAGATACAAATATGAAAAGAAAGAGGACTTGTTATGCAAAGGCACTCTGCTATGAAAATGAGCTTTTCCTTAGTTTTTAATATCGAGTGTGGTTTCCAGACAAATGTTATTATTTATGAAAAAAATTAATAATGGATAAAAGGGAGAAAATTTCTGCATTTCCTCTTTTGGAAGAAACTCTCTTTTAGAGTAAGTTTTTAGAAGTTAGCTTTCTCCTGCTAATATCTTCAGTATCACAAGGCAACTGGAAAGGTAAATTAGAGTACAAATATATATGTTGAAGAAAGCATTCTTTTCGCATACAAAAAGTATGACAAAGAATTTTTAAGACTTTGAACAATTTCTTGTGATAAGTAAGGTATAGAAAGGAGATCTGTGTGTTATTTCAATAGCACACCACTGTGCTGTCATTACATTAACCCACCATTAGACTCTTTTTCCCCCTGTTAGTAATAACCTTGTTGTTGCAGTGTCTAGTAAGGTGAAAAGAAACCTGCCACACCCAAAAAACCTTGCACCAAATTTGTCACTTAATTTCCTTCTTTATCTTCATAGGCAAACCTCAGTTCTCTGCTTCTTTTCTATGAGCACTGAAAATCATGAGGATTAATTGTACTCTAGAGGTACATAAAACATTCCCAGTTTTATTTGCAGACTGTTTATGTTGAAAATGTGTGCTTGCAGAGCTTGATGCATCAAGATCATTGATGAAAATGTTGGCTCCAGCACTAATTTCTGGAGAGCTCAATTCAGTGGAATACCCTTCCTTTCAGAGAAGTTAATTTGCTTGTTTTCTAACCACCTATTTCCACCTTACTGCTCCTGTAATAACTCCCATCCTTGCCATCTTAACAAATAATTTTGAAAGTGGCAGTATACCAAAAGCTATTCTGAAGTCATGACAGATTACATCTACTGCATTTCCCTTGTCTGGAGAATCAGTTATCTTATCAAGAAAGCTATTGGGTTAGTCTGGTATGATCTGCTTTTTGTGAACCCAAGATGCATTTTATCCCATTTTCAATCTACTTCCTTTCCTAGTTATTAATAGAAAGTTACTTTGGACATGATGTGCACTTCAATTAGTTTCATAGGTAAGTGTCTCACACCTTGAAGTACACCTAAGAATACGGTAGCGTAAATGTACAGTGCATTTCTTTCAGTACAATAAACTATATCTTGAATATGACAGATTGCTTGTGACTCATTATTTCCATTTATACAAAATAATGCTAACTTACTGAAGAAATATGAAACCCTAATACTGTTGCAAAATAGACAAATATATGTGAATTTTAAATAAAATTCTTTATTGTGTAATTGCGAGACTGCTTGCCTGTGGATATAGACAACAAAATCAAGAATGAACTTTCTAATGGCTAATCTGCTTATGTCTTTTCCATATTTTTGAAGTGCTTACTGCAACATTATTATTATTATTAATAATAATAATAACTATCTAGAGATTTTTTTTCTTTGTTTCAAAATTTTCATGATTTTGGAAAGGCAAGAGTGATTAAGGTACCAAAGCATAGTTGCTTCATGACATTTTAGACTCTCTAGGGTATCCTGGTTGGCCTCTATCAGCCTTTCTGAAAGGTGCAGAAAGCCTCATGTTATCTCATCTCATCTCCTCTCAATTATATCTACTAGGTTGCATGCATTCCCTCAATGCCACAGTGAGCTTATATGTTTAGTCACTAGAATCACTCCAGAAATGTGGCACATAGCAAATTATAAAAAGAAAGCATATTGTAATTAATACAATGTAGTCACACATACTGCTTATACTTAGTATGCAAAGTTTTAGAATAGGCATTTTTGTAGGTCAAGTAATGGCAATAGATATATAAATAGTTTATTTCTGAAAGATATGATTTAAACTTTTAACATACTTTTAAAGAAGGTACTGAGAAACTGACCTGTTTGCAATGAGTAATGCTGTAACAACTGCCACTATTATTCTACCACCCTGAGAAAAAAGAACAATAATTTTTTTCAAAGGCAAGGTTGGAATAAAATAAATATTCTTATAATCTTGACAGAATTGAAAAGCAGAGGACCTCCATTTGGGAAAAGCTCTGTACCATGTTTCGATGATTCATTTTTTGGTATTAATAGCAAAGCCATCCATGTCGTTCTCAATTGGTACAGGGTACAGAGAAGAAGACATTGCAATTACAACTAAGAGCTGTGGTAGCTGCATACCAGATAATTTTGGAAGAGAATGTTCATTTAATTTTATGTCTGTACTTTATCCCATTATTATATGAAATACTTAGTTGCCTCTTTTAAAAAGTATTTTTTCCTGAACAGAAGTCTTACTATTTTACATCAAGAGCCAAATCTTCAAATACTCTGAATATATTTAACTTTTCTAAAATCAGCAGAGCTACATTCACATTAAAATTCCCACCTTTGGTCTGGAAAAAAACGAACAACAAAAAAAGAGAAGAATTTGTTTTTCCAGTCTCTTTTATTAGTATTTATATTAGGCAAATAGGATGCTCCATAGTAGATTTGACACTAGCTGGTAATATCCATGATATTGTAAAATTTTGAGTTCTTTTTTCTTTTTTTATTCCTTTCTCTCAGAAATATTCTCAATTGTAAAACAGAGAATGTGCTTGCCTGTAGCAAAAAAACCATTAATACATTCTTCTCTAATATTTGTGCACTTGGTTTTCCTGATGACTATTACTGTAGAGTCCTCTGTATTTGGTGTCAAGGAAAATTGCACAAAGTCAGTATCCTTCACAAAGTTAGGAGAGATACCTACATATGTAACATATACTTAGTATGTTACATCCTAAATGCTCATCATCTTAGCAGTCTTGATTCGAAGAAAGCAGCATTAAACCATTATGTAAATGGACCACTATTGAAAACTATATGGTTATGTATACATGTATAAACATATAATTATGTACATGTGTATGAATGTGTATGTGTATGAATCTGGCATATACAGATACGTTATGACTGGAAACTGTTGTGGTAAAAGCTATTTCTCTTTTGTAATCAGAATCACAACATAGATCATGTTGGCTGGATCAGTTTTCATATCTAAGATTCTACTTTGCGTAAAGAAAGAAACTGAACTGTGCAATAATATCTGAGATCTTAATTTTTTGAACCTCGAAGAACACAATTCTATATTAAAAGTAGCTAAGAAGTAGCTTTCATAATTATTACAGTGATTCGTAAAAGTATTCTTATGAATTAAGATACTATAAGAATTATTAAATTTCTATAAGAATGATTAAATTTATTAATAGGCTAACAGAAGAGACATTTTAACAATCATTAAAAAAAACTTGTATTTATTCTATTCTTTTTTAGGTAGTTTATTTAAGCTATGAATCTGTGGAGTCATAAATAATATTTAATTATATATGAATCGCTCTACTCTTTCCATATTAGAGTTTTCATACGCATAAAAAAAATGCATGTACCTAATATCATTTCCTGATGAGTAGGAGTGACCACTTGTGGTGGATGGTGAAGTTAATTCATCTACAAAAATCTCTAGTGTTAACTGTTTATATAAGTTGCATCTCATTGGTCTGTTGCAGTGAGGAGAACAGACTGAACATCTGCTGAAATGGCAGAACCAGTAATTCAGTAGGCTTTGAGCTATTTGAGATACAGCAATTCACTATGGAATCATAGATTCATAAGCTATGTCATCTTGGAAGGGACCTCAAGGAGTATCTGGTGTACCCTTTTCCTCAAAACTGGATCAGTTGTAAGATCAGACCAGTTTGCTCCTGCCTTTATCCAGTCAGGTCTATACTTACAAGGATGGTCATTGTTCCAATTAGTTCCAGTGCTTGACTGTACTCATGGCAAATGAAGTTTTCCTTATGTCTAGTCTTAACTTCTCTTGTTTCTGCTTATGCTGTTTGCTGTTTGCCTCTTGCCCTCTTAGTTTGCATCATATGATGTACTCTGGCATTGTGTTCTTAGTTGTCAACATGCTTGTGTTCCTCCTGAGGTCACTCTGTACAGCTAGTATGGGTTATTTCATTTTTTTCCTTTTTCTGTACAAAGTTAAATTCAGACCAACTACTTCCAACACACTATCTCAGTCAAATGAAGTAGTGTGGAGAAATTCTATGCTAATTTTACTTTTTAGATTACATTGTAGAGTGGGGAGATTGATGTATAAATATATGACCTAACTTGAAATGATCCAGGATGTTTGAATCTATGTTAGTTGAATTATGTTAGTTGTAATGTCAGACTTAGAGGTTACTAAGTAGTGTGCTGCATTTGCTGAGAACTTGCTTTTTGTGACAGGGAGAAACTGGAAAGTTCGTTGCTTTGTGGTCATTTTATATATGTTGAAAATACCAATTTAGGTTTCCCTAAATACTAATCTGTGTTATCTCACAGAAGGCAATATGACTTTCCCCTTTTTGTTTATTTGTTCAAATATTAGCTTTTTTAAACTTACTAATATGATACTTTTGCCCAGAGACAATTCATCAGAAGATAGACAAAGCACCAGAAGAATACCTGGTATCTGTCTTAGGTTTTGCTTTCCTTATCATCCTAAGAAGTCATCCAGATTCCCAGACAGAGGATTCCTAGTTTGAGCTTGAGTAATAGTGTCAGGATAAAAAGATTGTTCTGTGGAGTTCAATGGAATTATATTTTATTTGGTTTTCTTTTTTTTTTCTATGTAATACTGGAGAATTTTTAATATCATTTTTCCTTTCTATTTTCAAGAAAGCTAAACCTCAAGCTAAAGCTAATAGGCTATTTTTCATTATTAACATCATACTGCTTTCTTGGAAATTTTATTCAACAGGATTAATTTTTATTTTGTGAGGTTAATGAATACAGTTAATTTTGTATCAATAGTCAGTCTTTGGAGGCTACAATAAGATCACAAAGGCATTCTTTTTTAAAGCTTTCCCCTAGGCTTACTTTCTTCATATTTAGCTTTTTCCCATACTTAGCATTCTTGAGTTCTCTGATGTAATATTTTCATATATATGCATCTGACTTTCATACATACATTTTCTAGTTTTGTTTGCTTATTCCTATTAATAGTATTACTGTGATAAAAATAGGAAGTCTACTTCTTAAGGTTCAACTTGTGTGAAGTATCCATCTGTCCATTGTCATTGTGATATCATAAAATTGGCTCTTTAAGTGGGAAACCAACAAAAATAGTGCATGAAACACTTGCAAAAAATTAATAAAGAAAGATCAGATACTCAGCTATATCTGACCCACAGATGCATTGAAGGCAGTCTTTCAAAGCTTCATTTGACCTCCCGGTCTCTTGAAATTTGCTGCAGTATAGGTTACAAAGAAATAATCTTATATTTCATAAGTTAGATGTAAAGATTTCTGTGAAACCTCTTTAAGGTGGGTGAAACAGCATCACACCCCCTGTTTCATTCCTGTCAGTTATACCGGCAGCAGTGAGACATTTACTGAAGATGTATCTATTCCGTCTGTTTTATACTAGTGGAGAATTGCTCTAAATTATCTCCTAGATCTGTCTGGATTAAATTGTTCCAGTATTTTTAGATAGACATCTGAAATAAAGAGGGGAAAAATTAAAATTAAGACAAAATCAAGACAGGGGAAAAAAATACTAATTACGCTGTTCTTCAGGAAAAGCATGAGTTCTGGAAAGTACTAGTTAGGATGTATTTAATCTCTAACTGAACTGCATGAAGTAGGAATTTCTTTTGATCCATTGGTTTTTATGACAAGAATACAGTAGTATTGTCCATGATAGTATTTTATAGACAGAAATTCTAGGATCAGGCACATATTTTCTATTTAAGCTAAAAATCGTCTCTTAAAAGACTATCAGTTCTTGCTGTCAATATTTTAATGACAGATGATCAGCTGCTGAATGATGCAGTATGAGTTCCTGACAGCATAAGATAAACATAAAATCTTCTCACGCTCTGTGCTCTTTCCCTCTTTAGCATTCATTCTGCTCTTTCTTCCTTTTAAACAATAGTATGCATATATGCTGGTTATCTTTGCTACCACATAAAATAACCAACGAAGCAAACAAAAACTGTCTCACTTAAAATTTATACAAGCAATACAGAACAGCTGGTGGCTAACATCATCGCTGTCAGGATGTAACTGTAAAAATGTTAACCTTGATCAAGTGCAAAATGCATATCTATGTATGTAGATTATTGTTTTGCTGTTGAATGGAGTAAAAAGATAAGCTTCATAGTTTCATTAGCAAAGAAGTGAAGTTCAGCAATACTTTCATAACAATTAGTTGACACAGGGCTTGTGCATCCTGAAATCAATAAAAAATGAGCTGCTAATACTGATTTTTATTATAAATTATTGTAATTACCACTAAGAATAATTTTTAGTCTCAAGATTAAGTTGTCAGCTTAATATTAAAAAAACTTCATGTTACTAAAGTAAGTTTTCATCACTTCTGATTTCTTTCACACCATTTTTCAGCCTAATGTGTTAATCAAACTTATATTTAAGCCAAATGATTTTAACAATACAAAGATTGCAAAAAATTCGCTTTCTCTTTTGAAAATGTTAGATTATTTGTAAAGTATTAATTAATGTCTCCCAGTCTACTTCCATCTTCTGCAGTGCAAAAATTATGCAGATGTATCCAGTTTCTATCATGGGCTTTCTGTGTCTTTCTCAAAAAGAAAACCAAACCAAAGCAGCTCAGAAAATATTTCTGTTTTGATCAATTTGTACATGGATGTACATAGTTGAGCATCTATGAAAACTGTCATAGCTGCAGCTGTAGAGAAGGCCAAGTCTCTTCACTGGTAGCTTGCTTTCTACTGGTAGCTTTATTCTGGAAACCAGTGCTATATATGTGTCACTTTACAATTCATAATAACCACAAAGAAGTCCCCAGGCCATTAAAGTTGCTACAGAAGCATTAAATTTGTAATCAGTAAATGTATTAGGTAAGATGTAGAGCACCCAGACTGACATGTTCTTCATTGTCTTTTCCCTCACTTTCTGTTCTCTAGCCCTCAAGATTGCAGAAGAAGGATATGATGTGGAATCCAAGAGGAAGGAAAACAGAAGAAATATGGGTAGCAAAGGTAGTGACTTTTTCCCCACAATCTCACTCTAGATCTATGATGCCTTCTAATAAGGAAACCTGTGGGAATTTTTTTATCTAAATATGATCACTTTTTTGGGGCTGGATGCTCTCCCCCATGTAGCTTAAAATGCTACAGCTGATTTCTCTTACGTGGGTTTGTCTTCCCAGAGATGACTTGTTGGAATGTTCAAGTTTTTACAGCTATCATAACTTGACAACCCACAAAGCCTTCAGTGAAAACAGCACTCTAGTGTAGCAACAAATGGTTGTGTGTTGGGGAGCTGGTTTTTTATAGGTTTAGGTTGTTTGGGTTTTTTAATTTTTTTTTTTTTTATTATTTTATTTTATTTTTTTTTTAGGTCACAGAGAAGCTTCTATTGGGGACATAAAACTTCTATACTGCATTTTCTAGATAGTCAATTAAGAGCAGTTTGTGCCTTCAGAGAGAAATTCAAAATATGTCATGTAAGATGCATAAGGCAGTTTATGAATACCTCAAAATACAATTTTAGTACAAAAATATTATTACTTTTGTGACTACTGTTTAGCTGCAATGTCTCTGAAAACAATGAAGTGGCCAAAATGACTCTCTATTTACTCGTTCCATATTTTTGTTTAATGCTGCACTTTGAAAATCAGTGACAGTGTGATATTTTCCTGAACAATTCATGTAGCAGTGATGCAAGACGCTGCTTCACATTAAAAACCTCTTCATTCCTTGAGGTGATCTTATTTTTTTTCTCTATTACAGTGTGATTGTCAAAGACTAGTAGATAAAAATCCTGCCATAGCTTTTCTTCAGTCCTAGTTCTTTTGTTACTTCTTACAACCGTATGAACTCATTTCAGCAGATACAAATAATTTATAGACTAAACGGGGAAAAATATGGGAGGGAGGTCTGTCTTCTGGGAGGAAAAAATAAACCAAACAACCCAACATGAACTAAAAAAACCAAACCCACAAACAAAACAAAACAAAACAAAAAAACCCCCAACCTTCTGGGAAGAAGTCTTTATTTAGATAAGAATGGATCCTTTTAATTTGTGATCTACTATGGCTTTGCTTAGAATTGCTTTTTTTTTTTTTTTTTTTTTTTTTTTTTGTCAAAAAGTGACCTGCTCTGTTTCATGTATGGAAGGTGCACATTAAAAGAATATGATCTAGCAAATATCTCTACTGAAGCACTGTTGGCAGCCGAGATCACTGACAACTTCCTGGCTGTGATTCATAATCTATATTGGTGCCTTTGAGACAGCAAGCTATTGATTTTTTCCCAGTCTATAATCCAAGACCATATACACAGCTTGTTAGACATCTGTGGGAATATAAACTGAGTTTTGATACAATTTAGGGAGCTTCTGTTAGTGGGACACTTAGTTTTTGTCTTGAGAAAATCTTTACACATCTATGTAATCTTGAAGAGATTTTTAACAGACAATTCAATAGAGCTTGGGCTGCTTTTTGTTGTTTTGTTGGTTTTTTTCATAGACTGTTTCCATGGGTGGAACTTAGATGAAGAAAATTTCAAGTGGGAAGCAAATGTCAAGTGGACTATAATAATAAATCATAGAATACTCTTTCTAATGCTATTGTAATTTACATATGTATGTATATATTTTAAATATTATAGTCAAGTATAATTTGGAAGTACTCCTGCTTTTTCATGGTTAATATCTTGTACATTTTACTTGCCTTTCCCAGGAAAACATTTCTGTATTTGCTGTTATAGTCATGGTACATATTCACAAATAACATCCATAACAATTGTTAACTGCAATGTAGTTTCTCCACAATAAAAGGATACTAAAGTAAGTGCACTAAAAAAATTCAAAAAATTTACATAGCTAAAAAAATACTTTTGGGGTTCAAACCACTGCACCCACTCCCGGATTTATTCAAGTAACTACACTTAGTGTTAATTTTCTGTCTTCTAAAAGTAGGCTAAGGAAAAGGAAGAGGCTAAGCCAGTTTAAAGCTTATGCACTAAGGTAGGAATGTCATAAGAAACAGTTTTAATATGTGCTTTTAAATATTATTTAACATTTGTCCAAGAAAACTTTTAGGGCTACCATGTAAGGGGAAAATAACTCTAAAGAGCTTTATGGTTTTCAGATGGCAGAAATATCTCAGTGCACTTCACATTTCATCTTAGTCTGGATAGTTAGGAAAATATTTACACTAAACCTCCAAAATCAAAATACAGCATTCTTGACTGAATGCAAAGTATAATTTAGCTAAATTTGGTTGATCCAGAAAACACATAGTCAGAATAAGGAAGTTGCTCATTTCTGTCATATGGTAGATGAATTTTCTTGAAACAATAAGGACAAAAACAAAATTTCCAGATGCATATATATATATTAGCAAAAATGTATGTTGTAAACCAGACTAATTTTCATAAGTAGTAGGGAAAAAAAAAAAAAAAGAATGAACTCTATATTAAGTAACCTGATGGAAAACAAAATATCTTTGCCACGGACTGTCTAAATGGAATTTTACAAATGACCATTTCAAATCTATATTTAAAATACTATTTTCATGCTTTGTAAAGTGGGTCTATTTTTTTTTCTTTTTTTTTTTGATCATTTATCTGTAACTCAATTGGCTCCCAGGAAAATAAATTGAGTCTCCAGTTCTTTATATATTTAGACATTTTCTCAACCTGGAGATCATGAGTAGATTAACAAGATTAGTATCATGGTTTAAGTTAAACAAAAGGCAATGTTTTTGCAAGGTCAGAGATACTGTGGGAATATTTAGAAATCTAGAATAATTAGTTAAATAATGTAAAAAGAAGTTTATTAATTTTGTGTCAGTCAAAATGAAATAGGATAATGTACACCATAACTCCCAACTGTTAATAGAATATTTATAGTCAGATTCAAGCTGAACTGTGTACGGAAAACTTTAAACGAGATCTCAAAAAATTAAAGCTGTTATTTTCTATTCAATGCTTAATTATTCTTTGAGATAATCTTAGACCTTCCTGTCTTTACCTTTCCCACTTTGATATCTATCTGCTGGGAGCTAGCAAAGATCAAGAAGACAACTTCCATGGACTGACCCTGCCAGTCCATACTGCAAAATTAAACATGAAGGACAAAATGATACAAAGTAAATAAGGGAAGAATATTGACTTTTGGGATGCTAACTATAAGTCACCAACTATTTTCAAGAGAGAAATTAAAAGATTAATTCTTTATCTTATGTTTCAACACTTCAGTTTTAATATGAAGCAAAATATTTGTTATTTATAATTTCTGGAAATTTAAAAGGCATGAGGATTCATTCACCATTTCAACAATGTGAGAAGCAGCTCATCTTTGCCCATACCTCAAAAAGGTAAAGGAAAAGGAGACCAAGCAGACACTGTGGTCATGAACACTTTAGAAACGCGTGCAATGATAAAAGCAATGCAGTAGGAGATGGAGTGTAGTTGCAAATAGCAGATAACACAGTTTTACCAAACAGACTGCTGTCCTTGGAGAAAGTAGCTGAAAATTGTTCTACCTATATACAGGTACATAGTTCAGCAAAGGTTCATCTCACTCAAGCTCAGATGCATTTTTAAAAGTGGTTACATAATGAGGAGAAACGTCACTGCTTAGTGCATGCCTCCCTAGGTCTGCACACTCACAGAAAGGCTGGAGACAAATGGGTCCTTATATATACTTTTCCAACTGGAATGTTACATACTCAACTAAACAAAAGATACAGAAATTGCAGACTGACCTACCAGTTGCCCTTTCCTATCTTCTAAATTCAGAATTGTAGCAAAGGCTGTTTTCCTAATGTGAAAGTAAGAGTATCATTATATTCAAACCTTATTGTGCATGTACTTCCATCTTTACCCTTTTACTGCTCAGGAAAACTTGCACTCACCCTTCATTCATACCCCTTGTACCATCTATCTACTGCCATAGCCACAAGCTATCTTTTAATGAACATCATATGGTAAAAAATAAACACACTTTAATTTCATTTGCATATTTGGTTCTAAGAAATGATAAGAACTTTTTAACTAAAATGCATACCCTGCCCTTTAATCCAGAGACACACTTTACTCAGTGTCATTCTGTGTGACCTGCACTAGGTGATCCTGCTCCAGCAGAGGGTTCGACCTGAAGATCTTTCAAGGTCTCTTCCAACCCCTAACATTCTGTGATTCTGTGGTCAAATGTTATAAAAAGTCAGTGTTCCCAGTACGGATATTCCAAATGCTCTTTCTTTCTTTTAAGTAAGGATTTGTCCACACAGAAAGATATTCAGTGCCTATATCACACTATTGCAGGCTCTAACTTTGCAAGCTTTCCAAGAGACCATAACTTAATTTTGCCCTTTGGTAGCTTATAATTCAAGTCTGCTTTTGTACAGTAAGAATGTAAGTTATTGAGTAATAAACCTTTTAAATTATAATTTCTCTTATTTTTGTGATCTGGGATCTGGACAGTTGGCACAAGGCAGAAACTAGGCAAAACCTGCTCTATACAGGCATGTAACGTGTTGAAAAGACCATGAGGTTTATTGCAGAGAAGGGAGTCACAGCATACAATTATAACTTGGATTTGTAAATGAGTGAGATAAGTCTTGCTGTATCAAAACCCCTTTTTTAAGGGAAGTCCTAAGGGGCAACTTGCTAAATGAATTATTCTAAGACACAGAGAGAAGGAAAACAATGGTGACCATCACAGTCAATGAAGAGAGAAGGTTATATCTTTTCCCTGGTATGTGAGAGACCAAGTAAATCTAGAAATTCAGGTTTCTTTTATTTAATTGAGATTAAAACCGTGTTCTCCCAGATAGAAGAAAAGCAGAGAATCCTCCAAAAGTAAACACTGAGGGTGAAATTATTGAACACTATATATGTCTCCATGATTTGATAGAATTAGCAAGAGATCTGTAAGCATATATTTTTAATTTGAAAGCTTTTTAGACATCAGAAATAAGAAGTGACCTTAGTACTTCAAATTGTCATCATGTAATTGGTGAATATAATGAGGTATGATTGTAATGGAGAAACGAATGTGGAATGAATGTAATGGAGAAAAATAAATATTTACTGTTAATAACTGAAAACCTGATATTTCAAAATACCTGTTAGTACCACATTACAGAGAAAAATTCAGTGAGACCTCTGTATTTTATCAGTTTAAATCAGATTGGCCAGCGCAGAACCTCTAATTCACTAAATTACACTTCCAGAATAGCAGTTATAGTTATCTGCAGATAAAAACAAATTATGTGAAAAACTGAAAATAGTATATTTTGCTTCATACCAACTAACTACAAAACTAACTTCTAAAGTTCAGCCATCTCCACTTTAAGAATGAATGATTATTGCTCTTTTTCTCAATATTGCTATTTTTCTCAAAACAATATATTTTGTATTCTTGCCTCAAATATGAAGAACAATAGAGGGAATATATGCAAAGTCCACAGGGCTGAAAGAGAGACCAAAGGCTCCTAGATAAGCAATTATTTTAATGAAATATTAAAATATTTCTACAAATAATTATCAAGATGATAACTTAATATGAAACATGTTCAGGCTTGTGTTTTAGTGGCTTTCCATTTTTTAAAGGATTCTTTATTTCCTAGCAACTTCCAGAACTGTCATTCACTTGAATGGTAGCTGCAGGTGCTGAAAATCCATTTGAATGGTCCACGCTGATTTGAAGTTTTGCAGTGGTCTTTCTCTTGCACACATGCTCACACATGTTCCTCCTTGCCTTTCTTTCTCTCTCCATCTGCACAAGATTAAGGATGAATCTCACCAGACAGAGATACTCATATAGTGGAGGTATCAAAGTTACAAAGAAGTTAAATGAACTGGGGAGAGAAAAAAATGAAAATGAAGTTCTGATGCTTCTATTTTTTTCTTTGTTTCCCCCAGAACTTTTTAAAATAAAATGCAACCTGATAAAGTGGAGGTATGTTTTCTAGAAAATTAACTGAGACTCAAGAATACCTGTCGATGAGTGAATTGTTCTAGAAGCACCTCTAGTGTATTGTTATAATGGACATTGTGTTTTACCATGGGACCAAAAAAAAAAAGAAAAAGAAAAAAAAAAGAAACTAAATCACATTTTTACTAGACTTGAAATAAAAATAGGCAATTGAAAATGCATTGTAAACAGGATTATTCAAACAGCCTGCCTTAAAATAGAAACAGCTTTTAAGCAAGCTGTTACATAAAGGTCCAGTATTTCTGAGATTTTATGAGAGTAATCTAATGCATTAGTCAGACAAGGTTAAGAATAATGCCCTTGCAGTCTCCCTAGATGTGATGATAGTATTTGATGTGAATAAAAAGGCTACACTTTCTGGATGTTGTTGGAACTGAACTGCACATACATCTACTTGGAGATTTGAGTATGCACTTCAATTTTCCTCAGGAAAAAAAAAAAATCCACAGTCTTTTTTGAATCCTTATCCTGAATTTTGTCCATCTTTTCCTCTTTTCTCCACATTAGCTTTCAAAACACTTCCTGAGGCTTTTAGAAATGTCGTAAACTTACTCTATCATTACTGATGCACACAAGCAGGAACATAAATGAATACTGTATGTGGATGATATTCTTCTTTTTATAACCCATCCTGATATTTCAATCCCAGCTATTACACTGTTCATAAATCAGTTTGGGATCCTCTCTGGCTTTAAAAGTAATTATAATAAATCCAAAGATATGTTTATGTATAGGAGGCCAATTGAACCCTTTGCTTTTCAGTTTCCATTTAAATTGGTCTCCAGAGGTCTTACCCGAGGTTATTTATTCCTTTTTCCTTAGATCTGCTGTACAGATTTAATCTTGCTTCTCTGCTTTGTAAAATTCAATAGATGCTGTACAGGTGGTTTTCATTCTTTCCTTTTTTTATTTGGGGAAAGAGGTCTCAGTAATTAAAACCAAAATACATCTTGTATTTTTTTCTGTGATAATAAATAAACTTGCTAAGAAATTGTGAAGACTGACTTAAGAAATGTTTTTTGGTGTCTTGAAAGCATTTGCTCAACTCATTTACTTATTCTAACAGAGCACAAACCATGTGTTAGTCTACTCTGTGATTTTTCCTGTTGCCTGCCTGTTAAGTATAATTCAGCATCTATGTTATGTTCTTTCTTTCTGCATCTTTCTGGCTGATTAAATTCTCATACAGAAGTCATATCAAAGTAAGTTTGCATGTCAGTAGGTGTGGATCAGAGCAACAGAACTGCATGGCTGGAAAGCTTTTTCTGATCATACGGATTTCTGATTTCACAAAGCTATTCTCCCAGAAATGCAGCAAATGCCAAACTATCTTGAAAGAGATCAGCTGAGAGAGAAGATGCAAATCTCAGCAACGACCTGTTAAGAGCATTGTAAGAAATAAGGGAATTTGTTTCATGAAACATGTATCTGAAGAATAGTATTCCACAGAATTTTATTTCCCCTTCTTCAATTTATCTCTCTTCATTCTCAAAATAAAAAAATATGAATCACATATACAATTCAAATCTGAGTAAAAATTTCCCTTTTCAAATATAATAACTCATCAAATAAATATCAAATATTTCAAATCCTTTACATTGTCTTTGCAGCAGAAACATATAATTTCTACTTCATAATAGAGATAAAATGTGTTTCATATGCTTTATTTCTGAAATCATTCCCCTGTGGGAAACCTTAATTCAACAGTAGGATTTCAAACTACTCAACTTCAGATGCCAGAAATGAGCACATGAGGATGTTTATAAGCAGCAGTACTGTGCTGAACTTAGCATGCATTGAGACTTTTCATGTCTGGGAACTGCTAGAATTTGCAGTCCTAAAGAAAAACATGGAAAAGAGAGCAATTTTGTAATAGAGGCTTTCTCTGTCTCCCTTTTTTTTAAGGAAGATGACACATAATTAATCATGGAGTCCAGAAACTACAGCTTTAAAAACACTCTAAATTGTCATAAGAGCTAGAAATAAATTTTTAAATATTGGTGTTGAAAGTGTAAGGTTTTTTTAGAGACTGAGATTTTGGAATGAAAAATATTGGACAATAATGAAAGCTGAATCAGAAAACCAGATTAGAAAAAAAAGGCCCAATCAACAAGACAAGACAAGCAATTTAGCTAAGAACTTTTATCTCTCACCAAAGAGTTTCAAGATTTTTCTCTTTAATTTACAGAGAATATTTGTTCTGATTTTTTTTCCTTTTTAATTTATTTTCTATTTTTGATAGCACAGCTCCAGAGTTTGGAGATAATCTTAAACATTCATTTATAAGAGGATGGAACACTTCAGGTGTCTGATTAACTCCATGTCTCATCATGACATGCCTTACCATTTTTAAATTACCTCATATATTGTATGGAGGATTGCTATCTATTTGCTACTACAGGATATTAAACAAATTGGACCAAATTCTTTTTCAGTGAATAACCTCAAATTAACGTGGCTTGCTTAAAAGACTAGCCAGATCTCTCCTGACAATACATTAATTATTAATAATCATTAAATCAATTATTAATAATATTTATTTTCTTTCCTGACAATATATTAAACAAGGACATCATAAATATCCGTCCCAACAATACAGTAATTAAATTATTGAAAATGAAAGTAAACTCGGTGTTCTAGGTGTTTTCAAATGCCTTTGTCTTTCTCACTTTTTCTAGTTTTGAGACTTTTCTGTTTAATTCTGAACAACTCTCTTTTGGAATACCTGTGTGGTATATGGATTTATTAGCACAACTCATACTAAAAAAATGCCATAGTCATAATGTGATCTACATGTGAAAAATAAAGATTGAATAAATAATCATGTTGCTTGGATATATACTAAGATCAATGTCATCTGATCCAGGTTAAAATCTACCTTCAGCCTCATACAAGGCCTTATTTGGAATTACATTTGTCTTAATAAAACCTGATTCCTCTTGGTAGCATGTGGGTCTTTTTGTTTGGTTGGTTTTTGGTTTTAACAAAGAAAAATTAATTTCTTATCCATTAATTTCCAGTTGACTGGTGTCCTCCTCTGTATCTCTTCTAATGGAACGAGCTCCTCATAATATTGAAATTGACTTGAGACCTTGAAACTTATTTTAGTAACATTTCTTTGTCTAGAAGCACCCTTAGACACAAATGAAGCTAGTGATATTTTGCTCGGAACACCATCTGGGTAGATACAGACTGTAGGATCCTGGGCCTACGAGGTTCTGAGATGCCATGTGATTTTCAAGTCAGTACTTAGTGATGATTTTCATCTAAGAACTATTTGTTAGGTGTACTCTTCTCTCTGCCATGAGGATATAGATTTTTGGAGACATTCAATATGATACCTGTTAAGGTTTTAAAATGAAAGAAAGTGGGAGTTCTCCTTCTGAGGTTGTATATCTGCCCATTTTTTGCCAATGATCCCTGGATTTGCAAATCATGAGGCTATGCTGGAAGACTTCTCTGATCTGCAAACTTTTCTTGGGTAGGAAGGACATGAGGATGGCAGTAAGCATTTTCCTAATGGAAATATAAGTAGAAGGTCAAAAATTTCATTAAACTGTCTATACTATTGCACAATAGTTTGGATGGCAAACAGGATTTGTTGTGGATAATATCCACCTTTGGATGTGATTTGAAAGCTCCATGAGCGTCTGAACATACACAGTTTAGAAATTTAACCAGGGGCTTCCTTGGTTCTCTTTCAAAGAGTTTTTACATAAAACCTGTGTGTGTGCCTACACATATACAAATAGGCATGTTTTAGTTTAGGGTTTTTTTTGTGTTGTTTTTTTTTTTTTTAACCATGATTGTAGTACTCATCTAAAGGCAATAATTTGATCCAGGTCATAGTAGGATTAATGAGAATCTTATAATTGATATTTCTGTATAAATATATTCAGTTCTCAAGTATTCAACCCTGGTCTCAATTCCAGACAGGGTTGTGATTGCTGAGCACTGTCTATTTCTAGCTCTTGTGTTATTGTATCATACCCAATCTTACATAAATCCTGAGAATAGTGTTTTTGAATAAGTAGATTTTAATACAAATAATGGAGATAGTATGCCATTACATAGTGAAAAATTTCTGATATACTTAGGGTACCACTCATCAACCTTATTTTCACTATTTTCGTGATTATCCTTGGAACTTTTCTTGGCATGCACCTTCCTGTTTATTAGACTACTGGCAACTGCAAAAGACATTCAGGTCAAGTAGATTCAAAACTAATCTGTCAAATAAAGCTACATCATGTAGCAAAGTTGAGTACGTGAATTTCATGAAAACAAGAATGACTTTAAAGTTATTTTAAAATTTTTTTAGACTTTTTGAAAGTACTTTTCCAAACTCAGTATTGAAGAGTATGAATTGTATGAACTCATATTTATGAGGGTTATATCACATTATTAAACTGGTATAAAATATGGGGCAGCACTTTACATGTATTAACTCATGCAAATTCCATGTTTTAAATTATAAGGTCTAGAAAACTGAAGAAGTGCTTTGCATTCCTTTGTACGTAGTTCTTTTCTTTATTTGATAATATGGAGGCCCCTATATGGAGCAAAGGGAGGAAATGATAATGAACAAATATGAACAATGCTATTTATCTTATTTTAGAAATTAAGAGGAGGGAAGAGCCTATTAGCCTAAATAGTATAATCAAAAATAAAAAAAACAACAAAAAAGAGAAAAAACAAAACAAAACCCAAAACCAGAGAATAATAGTTGTATAGAATTCTGAGCCTTTGTAATTCAGTGCAAAGGGATAGCTAAACTCCTGATTACAACAGAATTTTGAACAATTATAAGAAGAAGAATTATAAGAAGCAATTATATATTTTTATTATTTTAAAATGGTAAAAGTGAGAAACGAGAAATTATTGTGAAAATCAATAAAAACAATAGCAAAACTAAGGCAGAAATTCAGGAGAAAATGTGGACTAAGGGATATATTATCTGTTTCTTTTGCAAGCCTAGAAAGATATGCTTACCAACCAGATAATAATTTAAATATGGAAAATTAGGAAACAAATGTAGTAAGTGGCATGATTTACCTTAAAATTATTGCCCCAGAAATACCCATTGCTGAAAATAAACCTGAGGGAATGCTTTTCCACTTATTACAAACCTGAACCTTGATATTGCAGTATGCTGAGGTTTGCTTTTTGGGCTGTGTGCTTTAATTGTTTTGGCTCAGCACCATGCTGAATTGTAACCCTGGCCTTTAGCTGCTAAGAGGATATAACTCTAGTAAACAGAACAACATATCCATGGCAACCTACAGTTTTAGTTCTAACTTTCCAGAACACAGAAAGGTAATTATTTTTTTTTTCTTTATATTTTTATATTCCTATGGCTCATAATAGCAGTGATGACCTCCTGGCTGGGCATTTCCAAGCTATTAATGACAGGCTGAGTTATGCGACCTTGACTTCACCTGCAACCATTAACTTTTCTATCTAGTCATTAACTGCTGAGAAATGCCCTCCCTTTTGGTCATTATTTCTTATATATGCATTTCTTAAATAGGCATTTTCTGCAACAATTACATGTCAGAGTAATTTCATATTTTTTATTAATAAATGCTATCTTATCTTTGTGTTCAAACCACGGAGATCCTTTGACATCTAGCAGCTTGCACATCATTTAATTTCCAAGGAAGAGGTCATAATTTATGCACAGGCAAACGGGAGACAGAGAGCTTAAAACATCACCTTTTACATGGGAGGAAAAAACCCTGCATCATTTCAGTTAGGTCTATGGAGCATATTCAGAAATGCTGAGGAATTCATTTTTAGATCAGGCATTTAGATGTACAATATATGCCACAATACCAGCTAGAAAACCCTGAACGTTAATAGTAAAGGTGACCCCTAAGTTATCCCTCCTGACTACCGGATCTTTAGACAAAATGGTTAGTAATTTCACTGGGATTAATTTGCCAGCATTTTGCAGACCCTTATCTTATTTTCTGGAACTCATGGAGGGATCAGAATCCACATGATATATTTCTCTTATCTGTCAGTGCAGCAGCATAAGATAAAAGAAGATTCTTATTGAATGGATATATTTTTCATTGTCCTTCATACCATAGATTAAATGAGTCTTGTATGATTTTTCTTTTCCTGATTGAGCAAGCCATACTTCTGCATAATTAACTTCTGTGTAATTTGAGAACTGCTACAAAGAGCTCAGTAATCAATTTTTTTAGATGCTGTAATTAGTAGTCTTACCTGGATCAAACCCCAAATTTTGCTGGAGGGGAAAAAGGTTGTAGAGGTGGTTTTTTTTTTTTCAAGGGTGGGACATAGTTGTCTGCATGAATGAATGACACAGAATATTACTATATATGCTTGGAAATATCAGCAACAGAGGATTTGTTTAATTTTTTTGTTCCTGTACCTCAGACATACCTCTGTAAACAATGTTCAGTGAAGTGCTTAGTCCTTTGCATAGGAAATTTCTCTGAAAATGTCCTTGGCTAATAGAAAATATCTGTACCTCGAAAAGAAAAAAAATGTTTCCAGGAAATAAAATTTGTTGTTCTTTTTCTTGCTATTTTATTTAGGTGTCTAGTTTATTAGAACATATCATCCTAACTTTGAACAATAAAGGGAAAGAAAGCAGAGAGAGGCGAACAAGGCCAAAAGAACGTAAACCAAAGAAGTAAACTCTGCAAATCTTGATAAATACAACTCCACCAGTAAGTGACAATATAGGTGAAACATTTCTCTTTTAAACTTTTTTCCATTAGTTTTTTTGACAGGAGTACACTAGTTCAGCTTTAATGAGATTCTAGTGTAAAAACTTCAGGGCTAAATAAAAGAAACAAATCAAAAGGACCGGATGATTGCCATTTAATGTGAAAGAATGAAAGTGCAAACAATCATTGTATGACATCTAGCTGTGCTAGTCACTGCAGAATGACAGGTAGAACAATTCAAAGTTACTGATCTAAAGATGGAATAACAGCTCATATGTTTGAAGTGCTCAGAAGATGAAGAAATAAAACAGACTCTGAGATAAGACATGGTTAAGCCTTTTAAATTCCATGCCTTATTGTCAGTATCATTTGAACGCTTTTGTACACATTTTTTTTTCCCTCAGAAACTATTTTACCAAAAGAATTACTTTTAAGAGCTGATTTTTATTATTATCCTTCAGGCTGAATGGTATGCTTTGTTTTTCAACACGATGAGAAAAAATGTACACAATAGAAAGTATATAACTAGTTTTCTAAGCACCCATATTGTATATATTTGGAGTATGTATTCTAAGGATATATTGTAAAACTGTGCATTTTAAGCAAGTTCAATAATTCAGGTGCTAATTTACTCCATAGGTAGCCTGACTTTTTTAACATGCAACATAACAAATTTGTTATGAATTTCTGTTTATATTTTCCTTGTCTATTCTTTGCTTGATATTATTTTAAGGCTCTAAGGAAAATCACCCATTCTTTCTTACAGAAAGCCTTTTTATCAGTGAAATAACCTATTCTAGTTACTGCTGGAAACAATAATCTGTAATTGCTGCTTTCAGTCCTAATTTGGCCTGTCCCTAGTTTTTCATCTCAATCTAATCTAAACCTATTTGAGCAAATAAAATGATATTTACCTCATCCTCTGTTACAAGCTTTCAAGATTACAGGCTTCAGGAAAAATCAATACAAAATACCAGCTTAGCAGCAGGTTTGTGCTCAGAAAGAATGCTAACTTTTCTTTCCTGCATTTTCTGACTCTCTACTCCCCTGGAGTGAAAGCAAACCTTAGACTATAAGAAATGAAGAGGAAAAAAAAAAAAAGAAAGAAAAGGAAAAAAAAAAAAAAAGAAAGAAAGAAAAACAGAGAAACACAAAAAACCCCAGCTTTCAGTGATGTGTTGGTTCATGGTTAGTAGCCACTTTTGAGCTTACAAGCCAAAGTGCAGTGCATGGTCAAGCTCCTAACCTTTAGCTTCAGCTTCCACACTACACATCTTACAGAGTTCACCAAAAAGAAGGATCTCGACCTCTCAGATGATTTCTCAGGCTCAAATACCATCTTCATTTATTATTTATTTGCTTCAAGCAGTTGGGATTTGAGGTATCATCATACCTGACTGACTGATTTAAGGAAGTGGCTACCTCCCTATGGAGAAATCTCAGGAGAATAAAATCCTATTACTTTCCAAAAAGATTACTTCATTTGCTGCCTGAAATAAGCTTTTGATGAAAACATTTGAATGTTGAGTTTGTAAACAGCCAAGAATTCTTAGTGCTACTTTTTTTCTTTCTTGTTTTTTTTTATTATTTTTAATTTATTTAGGATGTGTGGGTTTTTTATTATTTTGATTTTGCTTCCTTGTGTTGTTGTTTGGCTTTTTGACTAAGAACAAATTCTGATCAATACAGGAAGATGAGTCTTTATCATAATGCAACAGTACCTATCAACCTTTTCATATTCTATATTCTGTCTCTTTTGTAACAAAACATAAAAGTTCTTCCTTTTGAAACTAGTGTTCAATTTCTCTCTCACAGCTTTATCCACAGGCCTCCTCTTCCCACCCCCATCAAGTGAATAGTCTCAGATTTGAAAAACTGGGATTTATTTGGTCTGTCTTTAGACCCTGTGGGATCATAATAATGTAACAGTTATGTAATGTTTGAGAGAAGCTCTAAACCAAACCAAATATTAAAATTAATCGCCCATTTTTAAAATATTTAACTCATGACCCAAGTTTTCTCAGATAAACAGCAAAGCAAGTATATCTTCTTTGTATACATGTATCAGGGTAACACAAATACACTCAAGTAAATAACACAAGTTTTTATTTCCTAAAAATAATAGCAGTTGTAGGGGGAAGAATGGTTTAAAGAGGAAGTTAAGAACTCATTGTATTCACCTAACTCTGGTTGCACAATTAGTACTCTATTCACTCTAGACATTGAAGTAATCAGTGGAGGGAGATAAACCCCTTCAGAATGTTTGAATTTTAGGTAAACTGAACTGCCGTCTGGAGATGCTTATTTCTTTCCACTGTATATAGATGGCTAAGGTACCCTCAGGCCATTCATCTTAAAATTATTTAGGATAAATTCTAGGTGATAATTTTACTTTCAGCATCTCCAGAAACCCAGAGCAGCTGAAGAGATGCTTCTAGTTAAACCCCAACAGAAGCAACAAAAGCTCAGAAGATCGACACAACAAGCCACTTTTTTTGTTGTGTTGTTCTTACACATAATTGCTTTTTTATTTTTTAAGTGATTTGTTAGATGCAAGTCTTTGAAAAATGATAGAGCATTAACTTGCTCCTCTTGTGGTTCCAAGATTTGACAGGTTTTAGGTTAAGTAAATTCTCCCTGCATCTTCTTTTTCTCTCCAGACCACTTTAACTGTGTTAATGATTTATCCTGTAGTCTCAGATGATTAGGTGTCTCTTTTTCCATAAGCAGAAAGAAATGAGACAACTTACACTGCCCAGACCTGTTGTTCCAGAATCTCCCCAGGTTCTTTTATCATTGACATTAGCTCACAATTTGAGGCTAGATATTCTTAATGAAAACCAAAATCTCAGAAATATGATTTTTTTAAATTGTATTTTACACCACTGTGTGTTGGACCCATTGATCTTTATGAGTCTGGATTCTCAATTTTTTTAATCTAACAGAAGATTAATGTGATCATATTGTATGTGCATCTGTCAGATTTCCTAACTTTGGAAGTTCTCAACCAACTTCAAGCAAATTTGACATACAGGTAAAATTCTTCAGAATTCTCAATTCCTGCAGTAGACTCATGTTGACTATCCCTTTCATATATATAATTCTTGTGCCAGCAATGAGGTTTTATGTTGTATTTAGTTCAGGACCACAAATGGAACTTTAGCTCTAGCTTATCCCTGTATAATTTCTGGGCTCCAATAGTTAGCTGTTTTGAAGAAACTGTCAGCATTTTGGGCTATATTTACAAATTTAAACTCACCACATCTATATATAATTTCAAACAAAACCTTGACCTCTGTTCTATTCCAAGAGCTCTTTTACATGTAGTTTTTACCACTCCTTCTGTTGCTATTTGTAAACAAAGGTAGCTAAAATAATACAGTCTTCTACTATAGACATGATATATCTGTTAAAGTTGTTGATACATTGGTGTAACCAGTTTTACAATTTACAAGAGTTTTCACTGAGTGCTACAAAAAGTACTTCACCGTGGAAAACAAACAAAAACTTAAACAGATTCATTAGACAAGAACAAATGACAGTTTAAATTCAGTGAAAATTTAAAATTATTTATTAAAAACAAAACAAACCAAAACAAAAAACCACAAAAAAACCCCAACCCAAGTAGCCACTCTATGGCATTTACCTCTGATTTTTAGGAAAAATCAAATGAAGGTGACTGAAAATCAACAGAGCCTCGGTGTTCACCCTGGTTACCTGCCTGGACAGCAGACACATATTTTCTTGGTCAATGGATAAGGGATTATTTTCTTCAGGGAAGTACTATTAGATCATTTAAGGTATTTAGGCAACAGAAAGCATTAGCAGGATAACCTTTTAAATTTATCTTATATAAGCATGGTGCCTGAGGTTTTTGGAAAGTTCCAGGAGATCCCACTGAGTATTTAATAATCATATAATTCTAAAAACTAGTAGAAGAAAGATCAGTGTCACACTGAGCCAATGAAGCAGTGGAACAATCTTCAGTCCAACGCAGTTTTGGTAATTTCTGAGGAAAAAAATATGAGGTATTCTTTGAGGGTTTGCTTGTTTGGTGTAAAAAGAAACAACCTTCTAGAGGTTCTAGAAATATTTTATCTGAAAATAAAAATATTTAGAAACTTCTAGAGTTTCTAAAAATTATGAAGGAAGGATGTGGTGCTTCAGTCCAGTTTCAACACAAGGAAGCTGGAGAATGCAGAATACCTAACTATGGCTCATTCAATCTCTGTCTCGTTGATTGTGGACTGCAGTAAACTCCAGTGGAGCATTAGAGAGTGGTTGCCAGACAAGATTCCCCACAGTGGACCACAACTTCCATAGATGGGCATCACAGTTGGGAACTTCTTGCAGTGGACATGTCTGTGACCACTAAGCATCTCAAGAAATGCCTAGCACCTTTTCCCTAGCAGAGCAAAGCAAACTATAGGTCAAGAGCAGAGCCAGTTTTATCCAGTTAAAGCTGAAATAAGTAACTTTGTTTTAGAAACATGCCATGGAATACATATTAGCAGACACAGGAACACAGAAGTTTATTTTGGTGGCTCAGTGTCCAAATGCAGATGTGTGACAAGGGGTGTTTCTCAAGGGTTGGTACTTAGCCCAGTTCTGTTTAACATCATTGTTGGCAATATGGACAGTGAAATTGAATGCACGCTCATCAAGTTTGCTGATGACACCAAACTGTGTGGTGGAGTCAACATGCTAGATGGGATGGATGCCATCCAGAGGAACTGTGACAGTCCGGACAAGTGGCTCATACAGTCTGCACGAAGTTCAATAAGGCCAAGTGCAAAGTTCTGCACCTGGATCAAGGCAATCCCATACATGAATACAGGCTGGGAGGGGAACAGACTGTGACCAGCCCTGAGGAGAAGGATTTTGGGGGGGTGGTGGACCAGAAGCTCAAAATGAGCCATCACTGTGCTCTTGCAGCTCAAAAAGCCAACTGGGTCTGGGGCCACATCTAAAGAATCATAGACAGCTCATTGAGTGGATGATTCTTCCCCTCTCCTCTGCTCTTGTGACACCCACTTGGAGTCCTGGGTCCAGTTTTGGAGTCCCCAGCATAAGGACATAGAGCTCCTGGAACATATCCAGAGGAGAGCCACTAAAGTGAAAAAAGAGCTGGAGCACCTATAAGCCAGGTTGAGGAAGTAGGGGTTATTCAGCCTGCAGAAAGAGGCTCTGAGGTGACCTTATAGCAACCTTCCAGTCTCTGATGGGGGCCTACAAGAAAGCTGGGATAGGGCTTTTTGCACGAGTATGTAATGAGACGACAAGGGGAAATTCTTTAAACCTTGAAGAGGGGAGATTTAATTCAGGCATTAAGGAAAAACTGGAACAGGTTGTTCGAAAAAGGTTGTTCAAGGCCAAGCTGGATGGGACCTTGGGCAGCCTGGTCTGGTGGAAGGTGTCCATGCCCATGCAGGTCTGTTGGAACGAGATGATCTTTAAGGTCGCTTCCAGCCTCAGCCATTCTACGATTCTATGATTATTATACCATTGCAAACACTCAGTCATTACAAGTACCGAATATATTTAGAGAATATAATCAAGCAGTAAAGTTCCACATTATTACATCCTTAAATAATCCTCCGTTAGTCTTTATTCTACTACAGTGCCAGAGAATGGGAGCAATATAGAGGATGGAGCAATACATTAGCTTCTGTGGTGTAATGTAACTGATGAAGAGAAATAGCTGCTTGCAGGTGACAGTTCAGGAGCTCCATATTGAGAGTCATATTTAAATTATGTCTATCCACTTCCCTTAAGTTTCTCTACTGAGCTCTTCAGAATACTGGTATATTCATAAAATTTCTAATACAATAGAATGTTACCTTGTAAAACGTAGGTACCACCAGTGTAGGGATCAACATGAATACTGCTATAAATGGTAACAGTAGCACCAATAGCAGCATTCATTAACAATTATAAGACTTAAGAAATTATTTCAATTCCTAATACTGCATTTATAAGCTAAGCTTTCTAACAGTCTTTCAGTGCTGTTTTTTAAAGTGTTAAATGTGGCATAATTGTAATGATTTGACTTTCTCTGCAAATTCTGTGTCAATATACACCTCTGAGAATGCAGAAACAAATGAGGCAGAGTGATCCTTAAAAGCAGCTGCTCCTTCCTATTCTGAGTAGATTCACAAGAAAAGGTAAACAAGATAATGACAGAAGTCACACCTCCACAGCTGCCAAGGAACTTCTGACTTCCAGAAGGTGGTCAATACCTAAAATTCTTCCGTTGATTCTGGGAATCGAAAAATGGCTCCTTCAGCCTCAAAAGTGCATGTCAACCACCTATGCCATAGGATTCATAATTAAGTACATTTTGGTATCTCAGAAAGCAGATACTTGTCTTAACATTCTAATACTGTCAAGTTCTATATTTATTGTCATCAAAAAACATTGGATACCTTCATCTATTTTTTTTTTTCTTGAAAGATGTTTAGTCTTCTCATTCTCTGGTACTGAGTGCCTAAAATACCAGTTCTAAAAACAATCAAAAAAAAGTTCTTTCTTTACACTTGTAATCTGAATGTAGAATTTCCAATATCAAAATTTAATGTAAATGTCTCACTGTCTTTAGGTGATAAACATAACTGAACCTTAAAACCACAGCCATCATGGACCCTATTTCTAAACCACAGTTTTTCCTTCTTCAATAGCAAACATTCTTTTTTGGTGTTTTAGCTAACAGATGCTTAATTTTTTTAGGTTATTACCTGCGGTTTTTGTGACTTTCCATGGCCTTAAAAAGTAAACTTTCTAGAAAAGCACGAAAATTAAAAAAAAAAAACCCACAATAATGCGGCATGGGTAATGCTGAAGGAAAACCTGAAGTCTGGAACTTTGGTTAGCTTTCCCTTTACTTTTTCATTGAGATACTACATTTTTACTGAAGTTTGGAAATAGTTTCTAACTATTGAATTCTTTTTTCTCCCTGAGATCATTATTTTTTTTTTTTTCATATTTTTTCCTGCTGCTGGGTATTGAGTCTCAGTTCAAGGAAGCAGGCATTGATGTCAAATTACAGCTTTAAAAAGTATTCAACCTCTATTTCAGGAATGAACAGAAAAAAACCCCAAAACTCAGTAGTCCAAACTAATGCAGAAACTCTGAGAAAATTAGTAAAATAAATCCCATCAATTCTGATGAGAAATTCATATTAGACAGCATATGCTTCTACTTTAAAGATGATTTAGGCATCCTTAAAGTTGAGACTGCAAGTATCTTTAAATTTAATCACTTACTTTGCACATAGAGGAATATGAATTGAAGCAAATCCTGAATGCTATGGACCTGTAGAAATCTCACAGTAAACCTCTTACCTTGCATTTCTTTTCCTTGTCAGTGGCTTTAGCCAGACATGTTTTGCTGTGTTTTAGTGAATAAATCATAATTTTTAAGAGCTTTCTTTTCCTAGTTTAAAGAATTGATTTATTTTAAAATGAATATATACAGCAGAACATTCTGAGTATAAGAAATTAATTTTGCAATATAATGAAAGATTTTTCTAGAGGTAAGAGAGAATAATTTTAAATAGTCAGCTTAATGTTCTGAAATATAATTTTGCTTTTGTTACTGTGGCAAAATGAAGGTTTCTTTTATATACTGTATATCCCAAGATGATTTCAAAGCACTTTCACTTAGAAAAGCTAGCTGCTATTACATATGAATTTTCAAAGCTTGCCAAGGCTTTGGAAGGAATGATGAAAATTACTATTGCACGACCTTCAGGTTTTCTTTGTTTCATAAAAGGCTAAGATAGCATTTTTGTCATTTTTCTTTCAGCTCAGGTCTTTCATCATAAATATCAAAGCATGCAATTATGCCTGCTCATATCCTACCACATTCTACCTGTTTTCTATCCATCGTGATGGTGTTCTCTTTTAGGATGCCTTTTTCTTTTGTTTTTTGCAAATCTGAAAGAAGTCTTATGTTTTTGTCGAATGCCATAAATTGTTCATGAAACGCATGTTGCTCTGATTAAAAAGAAGAATTTATTAAAAATGGCTTTCATTCTTTTTTTCTAAGCAAAATCCTAAAGTAACATTCAAGTGTCAAACCTAACAGTATCATAGGAGACTGATTTGGCCTACAGGTGGAATTTTTAAATAATGCTCATTGGAAAAAAAGGGATGATCTATTAAAAGCGCTGGTTTCATAATGAATTATTCCTGTTGTTCTTTTTTATTTTTCATGTGTAACTCATTCTGTATTTTCTGTGGCTTTGTATGGCCTGATCATAAAAATCAAAATGCTCATAACTTCTGTAGCCTAAGTTGTCATAGTTGCATAATATATCTCAAAGTTAAGTTACTTCTATACCTTAAATACTTCAAATTAGCATCCATTAGATTTTTTTGTATGTGTTTACTGATACATTCTCTTTTACAAGGCATTCCATTATCACAGGTGTTATAAATACATCAGACTGAAATATCCAGGGTTTGTTTGCTTCCAAAATGTTTTTTATTTGGGTTTAGATTTTTTTACAACCACTAACTTAAACACTAATAAAAACTTATACGGCAAAAATATTGGAATGCTACTAATTGAGTGAGGGAGAAAAAAAAACAACAACCCAATCTTTTTTGAAAGACAGAACAGCAAACCTTTGTTAGTGCTTGCAGGAACACACCTCCACATTTTTTGGTCATTATGCTCAGATTTTTATCAAATTTACAATGACAAAAGGAATACATTGTTTTCATTAATTTCAACTGTGCTGTCACATGAATGTGAACTTACTGGCTATGTCTTAAGTTAAATGTCAAGGGATACACATTTTCCACATAGAATAGAAGTAATTTCACATTTCTTTTAGTGGTGGTGGAACAAAAAACCTCTACTGTATTTTAAAACCAAGTAGAAGTTCCCCAACATGTGGTATTAAAAATTACTGAATATAAATAGTTACAGTACCTAGCATAAAAAATATTTTTAATAATAATAATTTGAACTATCCATCCCTTGCTCTTCAATGTTTTGCTGATGTGAAATTGTGAATAAAATAGTTTAAAACCAAGATTGATCTATTTAATTAAGAAAATATGCAGGAATTTTTCAATCCTTCTAAAGAAGGAACATGAGAGATAACCAGTTAAAGAGAGAGGCTGTCTAAGAGGTTTTTTTTTTGCGTGCACCTTTTAAAAAGTCCCTTCTGAGAACACAAACACTCCCAGCAAAACCCTCAGTATAGTGGCTATATGTATCAGTGCTAGAAAAGGAAGATAACACTCACCATAAGAGAATTAATTAGTTCTTAAGACTTCTAAAACATTAAAAGGACTTCCAAACAACATTGCTTGTTTATAGAGTGTCCATTCAGTTCATTGTGAATTTGAAATGATAGATTAAAATTCTTAGATTGCTATATATCCTTACTCCTACATCACAATCTGTACATGCTTACTTTTCCACACTGAATTATAAATATGCTCAGAAATTATTGTACATTACATTAAAATGATAAATAATTAAATCAATAAATAAACTCAAAACAAAACCCAAAAATATGCTGGACCATTTGAGATGTATAAAAAAAGCAGCTGCTTGAGAAACTTTTTAATGACTGTAGCAACTCATGGAGGATTTTGGCCTTTGCTTGTCTGAAATCCATTTGCCAAAAACTGCCTTTCAAATGTTAAACTCCAATAGTAAAGGGATCTTATACTGAATAACATTATAAAATTCTTTTTTTTTCTCCATCCATAAAACTTGGATCCCAGAATACTTTATAGCCTAGCCATAAAGCAACCAAAAATAAATTACCTTTTAATTGGAAGAAACACTTTAGTACGTTTGAGCATTCTTTAGATTCCTATAAAATGGCAATGACACTTAATTTTTTCGGATTATAAATCTATTTCCCTATAAGCATAACATTATCCATACTGAAATAATACCTTCAACTAAAAAATTTGCCTTTTTCTCTGTCAGGGAGACTATTCAAATGAATTTAAAGTATGCAAAGTGATAAGAAGACATTCTAAAGTATTCCCTTTTGCCAAAGTCAGACACTATTAAAGACTGATACAAGTGTGATCTGTGATCAAGGCTGAAAATGTTAGCACTTTGTTAATGAAGTTAAGGAGTGTAAAGTGTGGGTTCCAACTCAGAACCTGTCAGAATATTCCAAAAATAGTGGATGCAGGCTTTACTACTTTCATTAGATGCAATAAATAAATTTAAAAAATGAAAAAGTGATCTGAAATGCGTACAGGGGGAAACAAAGAACCAAGCAATGAAAGGCAACATACATAATAATAATCAAGAATTACAATGGTCACTGGAGCACCATGGCAGCAAAAGAACAAATTATTTTGTGAAGTTGATAAAAATCAGAAAAAGGAAAGAGAGGCTTCTCCCCAAATCCCTGCATAAAATATAATGCAAGATAAGGTGTCAGAGAAGGGGTTCCAGCGACAAAAATCTTTATATTTAAAAGTTATTTCACAAAAATAAATGAAAGTTGTATTACTTTACTGACTGTTGTTAGGGAAACTATATTGAATGCTTAAAAATAGAAAAAGCTCAAAGACATTACTACTTTGCTCTTACTCTTTGTCACTATTTCTGCTAATTGAATTGTAATAATAGTCTGAGTCACTTAAAGGAGTACACTTCCTCAACAAACCAGGTTTAAAGATATGTGATCCTTTTGAACCATTTCCTTCTGGGTTATGAATTCTAAAAGCACACAGAAGTAAATTGGAAGTGATAACATACAGGAGTTGTTTGTAAGGATCAGGGCCGTTAAGCAAAAGTGACCACAATATAAGTTATTTCTAAATTGCAATAATAAGACTCAAACCAAAACTGAGTACTGTGGCATCAAATTACAAAAAAGATTTTTCGTTGAGTTTGTGTTGTTTCTTTTAGTAGCATAACTAATAAAAATGACCCTAATATCAAACATGAGGAAAATTAAATTTTGACTCAGGATAGACATATGTTGAGTGTGTTATAACAGAATTATGGAAAACATAACTTACTTCAGCAGAAAATGTAAGACAAAAGTCAGTATTTGTAAATTGCAAAATGTACAAGATTACTTGAGCCAAACTGGAAATCCTATCTTTGTGAACCCAGTTGAAAGAATCATAAATTGTGTCAGAAAAACATTTAAAATAGAATGAGAGCCAAGAAAAAAAAATGTATCCAGAGACTTAAAAACAAATGTAATTTTTAAGTATGAAAGAAACAGGAGGTATGTGTGAAAATTTGTGGGTCTTCAGGGCTCCCCGGGGATTATGACACAGACTGAATTATAAGGATGCAGTGAGAAAACAGTTCATTTCTTCTTACCAGCATTCATCTTAGGTCATACTTTATCTTTAGAGGGAGATCTTTCTTCATTGTTAATTCTACTGAATCCTACTGTACCATTACCTTCAGATGCCTCAGTTTGTGTATAACATCAAGCTGAGTGGTGAATTTGATATGCTCAAGGGAAGTGATGCTATTCAGAAAGACCTTGAGAGTGGAGAAAAACAGAAGTGACAGCGCAAAAGTGTGTGAAATTTAGACATTATTAGATTTCTAATGAGGTCATTCATATAGTATCTTTCATCAAATAGTACATAAAGAAGGCTGAATATGGGCCAATAGTTCAGATATCCAACAGAATGTTAATAAGGAGACCTTAAGGACAAGTGCAAGGTCATCCACCTGCCCTTGGACAATCAGTGCAGATATGAATGGACTGGAGTTCTGCAGAGAAGCAGCTGGGGATAATGGTAGATGAAAAATTGGTCATAAGCCAGTAGCCCAGAAAGCCAGTTGTATCCTGGGCTGCATGAAAACAGGAGTGGCCAGAAGGTTGAGGGAGATTATTTTCACCCTCTATTCCGCTCTTGTGAGACCCTACCAGGAGTACTGTGTCCATCTCTAGACCTCCATTGCAAAAAAGATTCTGATTTGTTAGAGCAAGTCCTGAGGAGGTCCACAATAAAGAACAGAGTGCTGTAACACCACTTCTGTGAAGAAATGCTGAGTTGGGTTTGTTTTGCCTGCAGAAGAGAAGGCACTGGGGAGACCTTATTGTGGGTTTCTTACTAAAAAATTAATAAATAAATTGAAGTCAGTGACCAAAAACTAAATTGCTGGAAGAAGAAACCTGAGCTAAGAACTCACTAGAGAAAATAAGTCATCTCACTAAACACCAGTCAGTCCAAATTAGTCTCAGTCCCTGACTGCACCAGGAAGAAAGGAGAATGGGACTGGAACACTACAAGCCATTTCCTAAACCACCAGAAAAAATGTGTTCACTTCCAAGTAAGTTAAAATAGTTTGCAATAGTGTTTTAATGCATCAGACTTATATTCAAATGTAAAAGCAGTGAATTTTAAGTTACATGAAGAAATCTGACTCAGGAAAAAACACAAAATGACAGTGCGAAGGTATGTAGAATTTGGGTGTTACTAGATTTCTAGTGAGGTCATTCATACAATATCTTTCATTAAGTGGTACATAAAGAAGCATGAACCTAGGGAAATAATTCAGATATCCAATAGAATTTTAATCAGGAGATCTGAAGGACAAGGAATTAAAAAAAGATGATATATCATATATGATCATGTAATGACCTACAGAATCATCTAAGGAAATTTGCCAGCAATTAACCAAAATGATCCTTAGTACAATAAGATGGTTCCAGATACGTTTTACTATGCCACATACTTTTATTTTAGTAGGACACTTGAGAAGTGTGCCAACCCATTACCAACAGACTGACATGGCAGCTTGTACTTCAGAGTCTCTGAAAAAGCAATCTCTTTAAGTGTGTATATATATACATGTGCATAGATGTATGTACATATATATAGAATCATAGAATGGCTGGGGTTGGTAGCGACCTTAAAGATCACTAGTTCCATCAGCCCTGCATGGGCAGGGACACTTTCCACTAGGTCAGGTTGCCCAAGGCCTCATCCAGCCTGACCTTAAACACTTCCATAGAGTGGGGAAGCCACAACTTCCTTGAGCAACCTGTTCCAGTGGCTCACCACCCTCAAATTAAAGATTTTTCTTTTCTTAATATCTGGACTAAATCTCCCCTCTTCAAGTTTTAAACCATTTTCCCTTGTCCCTCATTACACACTCATGTAAAAAGTCCTACCCCAGCTTTCTTGTAGGCCTCCATCACATATTGGAAGGTTGCTATAAGGTCACCTCAGAGCCTCCTTTTCTCCAGGCCGAACAACCCCAACTTCCTCAGCCTGGCTTTATAGGGGAGGTGCTCCAGCCCTTTTATCATTTTAGTGTCTCTCCTCTGTGTACGTTCCAGGAACTCTATGTCCTTCTTATGTTGGTGACTCCAGAACTGGACACAATACTCCCTGTGGGGTCTCACAAGAGCAGAGTAGTGGAGAATCACCTCCCTCGACATATACATATATGCATATATACATATGCACACACATATATTTGCTTCCAGGTAGCAGGGAGCAAAGAGAAATTATCTTCAGATTTACAACAAAGAAGAGGTGAGCTGGTAAGCAGAAATCAGAATTCAGAGGAAAGAAAATTCTTGCCCCTCATAGGTGACTTTTTTAGCCTTAGCCAGAGTAAATCATGCACCAAGATTCACTAAAGGTTGCAGAAGTTAAACCTTATATTTGTAAATCTAGTTAATTATGGAAGATGTATTTGTTTTTCCATCAAAATCAATGAGAGGGAAGGATGAAGAGATACATACTAGCAAGAGTCAGGTGTAAAGAACTTAATTTGTGCTTGATTCTTAGTTTTTATTCAGTTAAGATCCTTTAGATCTTTCTGCAAAGAAAACTAACATAAAACCTTCCTAAATGTATTTAACTTTTCTTGGGCTAATTACTTAGCAGCTCATTTATAACAGTCCATTCAATTATCATAGCACCTATTACCCTTGAAATTCTTGGGCTTACTAGCTTAGACAAACTAAGGCTTTAGGAAATGTTAATTAGGAGTTATGGGACTTAATTAAGCAGAAGAAAGAAAAAAAGTTCTAAACACTATGTTGCATTGTCACATATATTTCTATCCAGAATAACAGATATTCTGCTTTCAATAGCAGCGACAATACTTCTGAAAATCTATATAATGAATAATTAGAAAAAAAGCTTCTCAAAGTGTAATATTTTATGGATGAAGCCACCTCAGTTCCAGCATGGTTGCAAAATGGATAACTGAATGACTTAAATAGTAAAAAATTTACTCGTGTCCCATAATTCAGTTAATGTTTCATAAAACAAACAAACAAATTCCAAAATTCCTGGCTGGGATATTAAGCACACTCTCTAAAGGTCTGTAAAGGTCTTTGGTGCACAGATATTAAAAAAGTTTCTGAATATTAAATATTCTTGCTTTTCACAAGTGAAAATCCATGAATTTGCTTAAAGCTATTTTTTGACATGATGAAACATTTTCAAAATACTGAATAAAATTCTTTTGGAATGTGGCCAGTTTTAACCCGCATCAATGAACAAAGTACTATTTGTAAGTAATGATTATTTAAGCTAGACTTCCAGATGACTTTGGTTTGGTCTCTCACTTCTGTAGAAAAATGTCTGTCTGATGAATCAGTATGGATTTATATAGATATTTCAGTCAGATACTTTCTCATTCAAGTAGTCTGATCTTTTTACAAGGGCATGTAGTGACAGAGCAAGGGGTAACTTTTTAAAAACTGGAAGAGGGAGGATATTTACTGTGAGAGTGGTGAGATACCGGCAGATCTTGTCCAGAGAAGTCTTTAATGCCCCTTCCCTGGGCCAATTCCAGGCCAGGTTGGATGGGGCTTTAAGCAACCTGGTGGGGTGAGAGGTGTCCCTGTCCATAGCACAGGGACTAGAAAAAAAAAGATCTTGAAGACCCCTGCCAGCCCAAACCATTTTATGGTTCTATGACTCCATGATCAGCACATTTTCATGTGCATACTTATAAATATTTTCTGCCATGATAAATATCTACCATATTTCTGAATACACTAGTCACAATTTATCCTCCAAGTCAAAATAATTTGAGAAATTAATATTTTTAACAAATACACAACTAAATTATATTCTGGTACTTTAAATGGAAAAAACTACATGGAAATCACTGACACCTAAAACTAAATGTAGAGTTATTAATAGCGTGATAGAGTAGCCTTCCATATTATAATCTTGCTTATGGGACAGATGTCTCTTGTGAAAAACAGCCTTAGATTTATAAACACCCAGGAACCAAGACATTGCAGAAAATAGATAATTTTTAAGTATTGTTCCTGCCCTACGATGCTACTGATGTAGGTACTGCACTTAAGTAGTGCAAGTGCAGCATAAACACAGACTTTGCATTATATATTTTCCCTTAAACTGCAGATCACAAAATGCAATGGTATTAGTTAAGCATGATTACAAATAGTGCTTTGATGTATTTCTGTACACTGGTTATATATATTTAAACATCTCTTGTTGCAATCAGAAGGAGAAGAGACCATTTAATGCTGGATAGCTATATAGTATTGACATGGAGATAATAGAAATAGTTTTATCCTTGTACATCTTTATTTAATACATATATGATCTCTATTTCTTTGGATTTCAAAGGCATTCAGAGATCCTACCAAAAACCTGAAATAACCTGAAAATAGCATAGATACTTGAATTAAACAGAACTTAAGTAAACCATATTTTTTATTTTAAAATTCTTTCTCCTGTCTGCTAAGTTACAAAAGATACAGACTCCTTCTTAAATCTAGCCTTGAAGGTGATACATTGTATTGATTTGACACATCTTGAGACCTAAATAATCAAGTACATGTTTTTATGATTGGCTGTAGTTGCCTTTTGTCTGGCTGCCTAAAGAATGTTAAGTTGACTGAGGTCATCTATAGTCTATAGATAATCTACACAACTAATAAAAATGCTAAGTAGACTGCCAATCTGTTTTCCAATCATATCAAATCTCCTAATCCAATTTGTAATTTTCAACATGAAACTAATCTAAAAAAAAAAAAATAAAATATATGTGTTTACTAGAAGAGAGTGATATATTGCCAGTACACATCTAGCTGCATTTTAACATTTTAACTTTCTCTGGAAACATCATAACCTTGTAAATTTTTAACAGTTCTTCATGGACAGAACACTGTACTGGTGTAAATAAAATAAATATGTAAATTAAAAAAATAAATAACAAAAAACCTCTGTATCTAAGTCTTCGATATGTGTAATTCATTGCTCAAGAACCTTAAAAATCTAGTTAGTGCTTTCTCCTAAGGTATTTTCAGCTACAGATTCATGTCTGAGGATGGTATCTGACTGAAAGTATAAATTATAAAAATAATAGTAATATTTGGTAGTGCATGCAGCCAACTTCAAATATTTTCTTCTGCTGAAGTGGTAAAATGTTCTGCATTTCAGTTTAGTGGACTTAGAGCTATAAAACACAGGAACTGTGACTGTGGCATACTGTATTCCAGTGCCATGGCAAAACCCTAAATCAAGACTCTTCTTCCTCAAACTAATAGGTGTTAGAAAAAATGTCGTGGTCTGAAAGCTCATACTGTTGGAGAGAATTATATTTTCTTTCCCTGATGTCCATGTAAAGACAATCAGATATTTACATAGGCAAACAACTTTCAGTTTTATCATTAGTCAAATAATATCCAAATTTTATTTGCTTGGTTTAAACTCACACGTAGCAATATATTGGAGGGCTGATATATTGTCAGTGATATTCAGTTATGTGAATATAGATTTTACAGCAAAAACCTGTAAAAACATGACTTTCTTCTGTAGGGCCTTTAGATCTGTCTCACAGGCAGATGTGACCATTCCCCAATTCACAGTTTGCCAATATATGTTAAATTTCTCTTCAGTTTGTTTTAAAAAAACATATTCCTGAAATAATGTTTGTTTAGCTTAGAGTATTAAATATTGATTATGAGTGGTTTTAATCCAATAATTAATATAAGAAAACAAATACATACATGAGAATCCTACAGAGATTTTTCAATCCTACAGCTGCATATTACAAAAAAAAACAACCAAAGAAACAAAAAAAACACCCACAAACAACCAGTTTTAAGGTCCAAAATTTGTCTTGACTTCTGGTGACCTGTTGTTCCAACTGTAGAATTTATGGTGTTTTTCTCCCAGCCTAATCACGTCATTTTCCTTCCCATGAAAATAAGAAATAAGAGAAAGGTCTACAGTGTTGGGTTCCTACATCTCAGCCCAAAATAGTATGGAACAGAGAACATTGAGAGTAGGAAGTCATCCAACAGCCCAGCCACCCTCTGCCACTACAGAGTAGATAAAAAGAGGTATTATTTAGCTTAGAATGAAGTTACATGCCCTGTTCTAGGATGGGAATTACAACACCGAGCCAAGCACTCAGCTTCCATATACAATGAATAAGAAGTGCTTCATATATCATAATAAAAATTCAGGCGTGCATGATGAAGGGTGCAAAATGAGACAGAAGGAAAAAGTGAATTAACAGTGAACATTTTAGTGCTATTTTTGTTTGCTATCTGATTGCTAAGTCTTTCTTTAAAAAAGCACATCTTTAAATAAACGAAGCTGTGAGTGGTTTTATAGTGAATTTTGAGGTTTTGGACAAGATGGACACAATCTATTTGCCCAAATATATGTCCACCTCCATTTAAGGCTTGAAGGTATCTTGTCTGGCTTCTACACTGCCCTCATAATGGAATACATCTGTAAATTTTTTACTGTCATTTTCAATCCCATAAGAGGGTCATTGCTTATTTTTTAGAATTTATTTTCTTATTTTCTTGGTAACTCTTCTGTGGAGGCACCTTTTTTTTTTTTTTTAATTAAAAAATATATTTCTTAGGATTTTTGTTCCTTTAAGAATAGAGAATTCAAATAAACTCTCCAAATATAAAACAAAATAAATTTGGAAAGAGTATCACTGAAATACCATAAAGGAACAAAATTAATCTCTCAATGGGTAATTAACTTTATAAGGGGTAGGGGAACCTTTGGCAGTAGGATAGCCAACTTGTTTAGGCATGCTTTAAACTAATGAGCTCAGGGGGTGGGGATCAAAAGGGGAACACAAACTGCTACATCCAACTGAGGAACCAGCTTGATCATTCAGAGTATTATAATTAACCTTTCAGCCATTTGCCACCATGCAAATCGGGTGGTCTTTCACCCTTCTGGGGTAAAAGTTAAGTGCTCAACCCTCTTTCTGAAATGCCTCTACACCAATGCATGCAATATGGGGAATAAATAGGAAAAGCTGGAAATCTGTGAGCAGTCTAGGGGCTATGATCTGGTAGCAATAACAGGGATGTGGTGGGACAGCTCATATGACTGGAATGTGATAGTGGATGGCTACATCTTCTTTTGGAAAGACAGGTCAGCAAGGAGAAGTTGTGAAGGTTGTTTCTATATGAGAGAGCACCTAGAATGTATTGAGTTGTGTCCAGGGGCCAATGAGAGTTTGTGGGTGCAAATTAAGGACCAATTTAGTGTGAGGTTTACTGTTGTGGGTGTCTATTACAGGCCACCTGATGAGGATGAGAAAGTTGATGAGGCTTCTACAGGCAGCTGGTAGCAGCCTTGCAATTACAGGCCCTGGTTATTATGGGGGATTTTAACTACCCAGATATTTTGTGGAAGGCCCACTCAGCCAGACATTCACAGTCCAGGAGGTTCCTCCAGTGCATTGATGATAACTTCTGGCTGCAATTGTTGAAGGAGCCAACTAGGAGTGAAGCACTGCTGAATCTTGTCCTCACCAACAAGGAGGGTCTGGTTTTAATGGTGAAGGTTGATGGCAACCTTGGCTGCAGCAACCATGACATGGTGGGGTTCAGGATTCAAAGGAGAATCACAACCCTGTCCAACTTTGCCTTTTTCAAGCAATTGCTAGGGGAAATCTCATGGGAGAGGATACTGAAAGGTAAAGGGGCCCAGGATAGTTGGCTGACATTCAGGGACCACTTCTTCCAAGCTCAAGACCAGAGCATCCCAGTGGGAATGAAATAAAAAAAGAGAACCAGAAGACCCATATGGTTAAACAGGGAACTGCTGGGTGGAAGAAGGGAATCTATAGATGATTGGAGGAGGGGCTGGCCACTTGGGAGGAATATAAAACTGTTGTCAGAGAATGTAAAGAGGGATCTAGGAAAGTTAAAGCCTCCTTGGAATTAAACCTTGTGAGAGAGGTTAAGGACAACAGGAAAGGTTTCTTCAAATACATAGCAGATAAAAGTAACACTAGAGACAATCTAGGCCCACTGCTGAATGAGGCAGGTGTGGTGGTGACAGAGGATACAAAGAAGGTACACTTACTGAAAGCCTTCTTTGCCTCTGCATAACCATGCTGGGGACTGCCCTCAGGAGCCCCAGACCTCTAAGGTTGACAGGGAAGTCAGAATAAGGGATGAGTTCTCCATCATCTTTGGTAAGTTGTGGGGAACAAGAGAGGTGGCTCAAGACTAGAAGAAAACTAACGTCATGCCTGTCTTCAAAAAAGTCAAATAAGAAGACCCAGGTAACTACAGACCAGTCAGCCACACCTCCATCCCTGGAAAAGTGATGGAACAACTTATTCTTGGTGCTGTCTCCAGGCATATCAAGGACAACAGGCTTATCAGGAGCAATCGACATGATTTCACTAAGGGGAAGTCGTGTTTGACCAACATGATAACCTTCTATGAGGACATAACCAGGTGGATGGATGATGGCAAAGCACTAGATGTAGTTTGTCTTGATTTCAGTAAGGTATTTGAGACCATCTCCCACAACATCCTTGGAGCTAAACTGAAGAAGAGTGGCCTGGATGATCAGGTAGTGAGTTGGATTGGGAATTGGTTGAAGGATAGAAGCCAGAGAGTCATAGGCAATGTGGTGGAGTCTAGTTGGGAGCCTGTTTTTCAGTGGAGTCCCTCAGGGGTAGGAACTGGGACCAGTACTATTCAATAGATTCATCGATAACTAGCATGAAGGAATAGGGGGCACTGTCAGCAGATTTGCTGAAAACACAAAACCTGGAGGAGTGGCTGACACCCCAGAAGGTTGTACTGCCATTCAGAGGGCCCTATACAGGTTGAAGAGTTGGTCAGGGAGAAGTGAACTGAATTATAACACAGGCAAGTGTAAAGTCTTGCATGTGGGAAAGAACAAAGGTACCAGTATGGAATGGGGACTGAGCTGTTGGAGAATAGCATAGGTGAAAGGGACCTGGGGGTGCTGGTGGATGAAAGGATTACCATGAGCCAACGTGTCCTTGTGTCCAAGAAAGCCAATGGCATCCTGGAGTTCATTAGAAGAGGGGTGATTAGTAGGTTGAGAGACATTCTTCTCCCCCTCTGCTATGCCCTGGTGAGGCTGCATTTGGAATATTGTGTCAAGTTCTGGGCCTCTCTGTTCAAGAAGGGACAGGAACTGCTTGAAAGAGTCCAGTGCAGAGCCACAAATATGATTATGAAAGTGGAAGATCTCCCTTATGCGGAAAGGCTGAGGGAGCTGGGTCTCCAGCTTGGAGGAGAATGAGGGGTGGCCTCATTAATGTTTATAAATATGTAAAGGGTGAGTGCCAGGAGGACAGAGCCAGGCTCTTCATAGTTATGTCCAATGACAGGACAAGGGGCAATGGGTGCAAGCTGGAGCATAGGAGGTCTCAAATAAATACAAGGAAAATTTTTTCCACTGTGAGGGTGACAGAGCACTGGAACAGGCTGCCTAGGGAGGTTGTGGATTCTCCTCTCTGGAGATATTTAAAACCCACCTAGATGCATTCCTCTGTCACCTGCTGTGGGTGACCCTGCTGTTGCAGGGGGGATGGACTATATGATCTTCCAAACCATAACTTTCTGTGATTCTGTAACTTCCATTCTCAGTGACATACTCTTAAATGCTGGTAGAGTGCTCTATTATACTTCTTATTCATAAAACAAAATTACTGAAATCTACTAACCCCTAAACCTGATATTTCTTAAACTCTTTTGGATACTGTAAAATCCATGTTTTTGTTAGCCCTTCCAACTTTAGGAATTGCAGATTCTATGACAACTGTATCTGAACTATCGCACACATATTCCCCCACACTAAGGATCATTTTCAAGTGGTTATGTTCTAGGTGAAATAATTTAACATGCAATAACAAATCTAAGCTGTGACTTAGAGAAATTTTAAAAATTCTATGAATAATTACTGGGAAATCTCTTAGTCAGTTATAGCTAAAGTCTGCCTACTTCCTACAGTGGAGAATAAAAAAAAAAAAATCTTTTTTCCTTTCTCTCCAGTTTGGTCAAATAGAAACTTAGTTGATCATGATTTCAGCCAAAAAGAAAGATAAGGGCATTTTCTGAGTTGGGGCAAAAAAATCTGTTAGCTCTTAGGAGAAATGATGTTCTTTCTCTTTCAGGTCAGACAGTCAAGAATGTTGAAACATTTTATGAAAGAGAAGAACTCACTTCTAGCTATGCCACAGTAAGGGTTAATATGAGGAATTTCACCTTACTCTGGATGACACCTGATGTTGCAATCAACTCACAGACCATCATTTCTCATCTAATTTTCAGTAATTTCAGTTAATTTCAGTTAGTTATCAGTAAGTACGGGAATAAAAATATCATGTTTTTTTTTCTCTTCCTATCCTTCTGATTGGCAGAATTTCAACCCAAGTATTAAGGTCTGTGACTTTAATTTTTTTCTGGACGTCTTGACTTCTGCCAAGAATAGTTTTTTGCATCTGGCATTTTAAAAGTAATACTGTCAGTGACCAAGCATTGGATAGACTCAAAGTACTGGCACTGTATTTTGCAATTTTCACAGAAGCATTTGATTTTATTGACTCTAGAATGCTGATTAAAGAAGATAAGACTATGATGCTTTTGAGGATAAGTCACTTAACTGAGATTCATGACTGTTTAATGAGAAGAGCACACAGATTTGTTGTATAGGGCAAGGAATCTGGCTTGGCTGAAATGGGCTGTGATGTCCGCCAAGACTCAGTCTTCAGACCATGTTTATTGAATTTATTTGTCAATGATTTATTCCTGATTGTATTAAATCTATTTTACAACTATATAGATGATGCAATGTTACAACATAGTTCTAATTCATTGGCTGTGGTAGGGATAATTTATGGAGGAAATGCTAAAAAGAAAGCTTTTTCTAATGAACAAGAAAACTGCTAGCTATTAATTTCCAAACAAACTCCAAGCACTTCTATAGTCATTACTCAGGAAAAAAAAAAAAAAAAAAAAAAAGCTCCACTAAAATACATATTTAAGTCATGACTTAAGGGTTGGATCACCACCATGTAGATACTCTTGAGCAATTTTGCATTGAAATGCTGTTATTAGAAGCAGGTATCATTTTAAAAGATAAAAACACCACTGAATATATTGTACTTAAGCAACAGATGAAACAAGAAACAAAAAATATGCAATGTGCTGTCAGATGAAAGGTTCTTTAAATTTAGAAGTAAGAAAATCAGACTGTAATATCAATAAAAGGCTATGTAGATTTGCTTTATACTATGGATAGATAAAATCCAATTTGCCTTTAGGCAATTTTTCAGATTTGTAACTTGACAGAATATAAAAATACATCACTGTAGCTCTTATGTGAATAAGTCAACTTACTTCCTCCTCAGTGAGTCTGGAACTATGCAAATGTATTTTATGTTTAGAGAGGCCCCTGGTTATACAAAAACAATATTGTTTTTTCTTTTACATTTTAATTTAATATTCTGAGCCCTGAGGGAAGAAATCATCATAGACTCATTCACCCTACAGTCCATGTGACAATTGGGAAGGTGAATTTAATGCCTTAGCAGTAAGCATTTTGAACAGGCATCCATAGGTGGTAAGCACTGAAATAATCTTTGGCAAAATTCAAATGCATCTTAATTGAATACTTAAGATAATTTGCAAGGTATAATTCAGAATAAATTATGTAATGATGTGGTAGGAATTATTTGATTTTATACTTCCTTTTCCTTAGAAGTACCACAGATGCTTCGATATGGACAGGGCAAATTTCTTGCTGTGAAAGTCATTTGAGATAGAATACAAAGCGTTGTACATTAATGAGCTTTTATTATCTCCTGTTCTGACATTTTCATGAATGAAAATATAAAGGTATTCATATAAATCTTTAAAGCAAGTAGTGTTTTCAACCTTCGTTTCATAATGGCAACTTCTGTTGTTTTTAATCATTTATATTTTAATGCAGACATTTTGAAAATCAGAGTTTTCATATGCATTGAACAGATCATGTAAGAGGGTATGTTACACAAGACATTTCTTCTTCAAGGCACAAATATTTAGATGCCTCTCCTGTCTCTTCCTTTCATGTTTCAGGTTTTAGTTTTAGGGATTTTTACATTTTTTGGTCCTGTGGAGAGATCCCATGAGATAAATGTCTGTGCCATGAAAACCTGGTTATGCTCAGCTTCATATATTTAAAAGTCAACAGAATACCCTAATGCTTAGAAGCATTACTGACATGTAAGCCCTCTGTAAGTACTACAGATGTTAGAATATGATAACACTAAAAAGGAAGCAATATAAGTTTATTTTGAAAAATATTAAAATCCTGAGTGTTCATCTCATTTATCAATAAGTACATGCAGTCATCTCACCAAAGTGCAGTTTCAGTGAGCACAAGTTAAGAGCTTTAGTTCCACATTTCAGTAACAGACTTTGTCTGTCCTCAAGTAATGTAACTAAAAATGCTGAAAACATTTCCACGCAATCACAAAACAAAGAAATTTATTCTATTTTCATAACTTCAAATCTATTGTAGTCAAGGCTTACCTCAGTGTGTGTATCTCGTGGTTGTTTATAGGGGTGACTCTTGTTTTTTTTTCTGTTTTTTGTCCTGTGTCTTGTCTTCACCTTTGCCTTTATTGTGTTAATCCTCTTAAGCTAGCAAAATTCATCAAATACAGGTTCCTCTGGAAGTGGAATGGAAAAACCAATGAGTGCAGACTGGTTTCAAAGTCAGGAGTAATTCTCAAGAGAAGAGTTATTGAGGTGTTTATTCTGATGACTGAAAAAGGAAAATCTTGTGACTGATGGAGGTTCCTATATTTAAATGCCTTAACATAGAATAGAAAGAAATAGAAGACTTAATTCTGTGGAGCTCGCTATCCATGGTGGCCTCAGGATTAGACAGGGTGGCCTTCATTGTCTTCTGCTTGACAGTGCAGTTGTCTTAGTAAAGCTGAACTTGAATGGAACACTACAGACTGAACATGACACAGGTCACTGTGACCTGAGTTATTGCTTTTTAATTACCAGTATTGACAATTCCTTTGGGAGCTCAAAATTAGGGATTCTGAGAAATATAAGTTGGCAAATCGTGCTTATCAAAGAATAATATAAAGTTTCTAATTTCAAAACAGCAGCATCAAATAAAATTGTTCAATTTTATTTTGATGACATAATCTGTGATATCCTGTCCTCCTGTAACATGGTGAAAATGTAATCAGTCTTGTGTTTGCTACATTTAAAAATTTCTTTTTATCTAAGGATGATGTTGCTTCCTTTAATTTATGTAAATGCTTGTTAGCAATCTTATAATCTTTGGCAGTTACCTTGAAAATCTTCTGAAAGGATCAGTCTTTGAGAGATAATGAAGATAAAAGTACAGTGTTTAAGCATTCCATGATTTAGAAACTATCACTACTGAGGGTAAGCAGGAAAAGAAAAAGTCCATCTTAGACTGTGGGTGAATTAATGTATTTTTTTCCTCATGAGTTCATGCATTTAAGATCTCATGCACATGAAAATTTATTTTTTTTTAACCCCAGTTACATTTTTTGCACATGCAAATGATCAGGCTATTGGATCTATGGGGTTTTGAAAGGATTTCCCCGAAAGGGGGGGATCTTGAAAAACAAGCAGAGGTGAAAATGCCATGAGCAGGTCAGTTACAGATTTGTTTCAACATTTCTCAGGCAAACTAATTTTTCTGTTCAGTTTATACCTTAAATTATGTTTTGTGCAATGAATCACTGGAATAACCCTAACATTTGCATTCCATGACTTTTGAATGTTTAAAATAGAAACCTTCATGTTGAATTGACAAATGGTTTGTATTAATATAAAATTAGATTTAGGAAAATCATTTAATCTATAAATGACATCTGGTATTTACAGCTTTAGAGTCTGATGAAGATAGATGCAGTACCTTACATGTTTATAATATTTTGTAAATTTGCAAATGCATATTTAAATTGATTGTATCCCTCTCACATCCTTCAAATGTCAGTGGAACTCTAAGGACCTATCTCAAAGCTCACTTTAATTAATGGAGTGACTCACAGGCTAAATGTATAGCCTAAAATTAAACAGAGTCTAAGAACATTCCTGAGCTCTGGAATACTGACCTTTCTACTGCTAAAGTGTTAGTATGTTCCTCAGCATGATTTTGGCCTGTGCCAGCTAGCCTTCGGCTGACTAATTCTTGGATGTAGTTCAGGAGTCAGTGTGAGCCAGAGAAAACCTCTAACAGACACTTTCAGTGCAGCCACCCTGTTCTGGAGGTTGAAAGAGTTCAGTAGTATGGGTTTGGGATGTCCTGTGCCAGCTGGCCTTGGTGTCTCCTCCTGAGTAGCCACAACAAAGTCTAAACCAGCACTTTTTGGGGGGATTGGGATGTGATATTCTCACAGCCTTGCTCTGTATGGACTTTCTTTGGGTTGTGTTTGGATTGAACTAGTCAGCAGCTTTTTTTGGATTACTTGTTTTGTTCATAAAATAAAAAATTCTTCATGGGAATGTCTCTTCCAGATCCAATAAACTTAGAATTCCTAGTTAATAAAGGACACAATTCCACTTAGCCTTCCAAGAATAATAACTATCTGCAGTGGTTAGAGTAAGATCCTGGCTTAAAAGAAGCAACAACTGGGGAACCAGTAGCCTCAAGCCCATTGGAGTGTTCCTCTGTGTGCTAGGGTGATGGTGTCTGGGATCTCAGAAGCTGAGGACAGGTGCCAGGATGCTGCTATACTTAAGGAGAGTCAAGTGAGATCAGACCTTTCAAATTTGAAGTGTCTCTTCTAAGTACCCAAAGGACTGGAATCCAATCCTGTTGGCTTGGGAAAATGCTGTATTTGAAGATATGTTTAAAAAAAACTTTGTTCTACTTCCACTTCTTTGTATCGTATTTCTTTTACTAATTCAACAAGTATCTTAAATATTTTTATTTTGATTTAATCAGAAACTTGTCTTGAATTTTAAAGAACAATATTCTAAGCAACAAAAAGCTAAGGGTCATATGTTGGTCTCTCTGTTGAGATGACTGTGATTGATTATAAATACTCCAGTAAAGGAGAATGCATATTCTGCAGTAATTTTACACTTATTAATTATTTCTGTTGTATCAGTATCTGTTTCTTCACTTGATGTTAAATATGTCTAGATGAAGAGGTGAGGCAGAGCTCAGGAGGTTCTTTACACTGGGTTAATGTAAGAAGCTTCTATGTCAGGATTATTCTGTGTTAGTTTAAGAACAACTTGGGCCTTCAGTGTTGTTTCATAGGAATGCAAAAGGCAATTTTCTATCAACTTCTCCTTCCTATGCATGCACAGAAACATTCAAAGCATTTCCAATCATTATGTTGCTCCACACCAAACTGTACTTCTTTTACATATATTCTCAGAAAGATAGAGACAAATATGTAGGCTGCAAATTCAGAATGAACTACATATATGAAAAAAAGAAGATACCCCCCAGGTACATGTTCCTGTAGCTCTTTCATTGTGTGTACCTAAACACAGCAATGAGAGTTTGCTTTGTGAATTAGGTTCTGGCAAACCTTTATGTTTAAAGGACTTTTTCAGAGTCAGGAGTAGTCTTACTTCCTGCGAGTCAATAAAGTCCATGAGACACCCTCGCTAGAATGGGAAAGGACACACCATTCCTTCAGTTCTGCTCATAATCTCAGTGGCCAGCATGCTTGTGCATGTGTCTTTCAGGTGCCAAGAATAGTCTTCAGCTCTCCAAAAAGACAGTGTCTGGGAGAATGAGTTCATTGCCAATCTGCAGAGCCAGAAAGAGCGTGCATTAGAGAAAGGAAGCGTGTGTTTTATCTTGCCTCTAATGCTGTTGCCCTGTGCAGTTCTCCAGTGCTTTTGTAAGCTTTATGGATAGTCTTGGCCTCTGAAATCATGTCTCCAGATGCTGTTGCTTCTCAGCTCCTTTGCCAAGACAAAATAAGTCAGAAGAATATTAATGTTAAGACTGGGAATATTCAGGTTGGTCAATCTTTTCTTTTTTTTCCAGTAGTTGAAATTCTATTTCCTTTATCCCTATTGAGGAAACTTGAGGAATTTTTAACTTAAAGAAAATTGAGGTTTTACCAGCCATAGGAAAAGAAGAAATTTTGCCTGAGCAAGTGAATAATCTCGGCAAGGCATATAAAAAATAATATAGGCATTCATTATTTTCTTTATTTTAGTTCCAGTATTTTTGTCTCTGTTTAATAGTTCTAGTCAATTTCTGGCTTTGCTCTTCTCACTTTCTTCACATTTTATTTTAACATTCATGTTATCTTTATTTTCTCAGCTTGTCTAATTGAGATTTTGCAACCAGTTTAACTTTCACTCACACAGCTTTGAAATTGGTTGAAAATGGGCTCAAAAGTCAGCTGTTGCTGGCTACAATGTGCCTGTTAATTTTATGCACATTAAATGGAAATTGAGCATAGTTGTATACATGCAGTGACCCTGTGACATGATCTTTTGGGTTGGCTTTTCTTCTGGCTCTGACTGTGCTTATGCAATGCTTGCTTTACAGCATCATCTTATGTGAGCAAGAATGAAGTTTCTTGGCTAGTAGATTAGTTTCATGAAGCATTGATGACAATGTGATTGTCTCATTTAAATAATACCTCATAACGACATGCTCTCTGAGGAAGCAAGGGAAAAATAAAGCTGTGTCTGTAAGTTATTAGCCAGAGACCATTTTATGTTCTTATCTACAGAAACTTGAAGAAAACACAATATATCTGGAGTACTTTTTCCATGGCTAACAGATTTTAAGTTCTTTATATAATTGCGAAAATAATGTTTATAGCAGCTAAGAGATACAAAATGTTTCTATGTCACTACTGAGAAAAGAAATCTTGAAAAGGAAAAGCAAGCAGTTGCCAGAGATCAAAAAAGACACCTGAAATCATAATTGTAAATATCACTAACAATCAGTTAATGTTATGTGATATAAATGTGCATAAAGGAAAGCAGTATAGAAATGAAATAAAATACAACTAATACACCCAAAATTGTAAAATTGTTTTAAGAAGTGCCTTTCTCATTACAGCTGAATGTGATTTTCCAGATAGAGGCATTGTAATATGACCCTGTGTGCTGTTCTGTGTGTACAATAAAGCAAGCAAAATTAATCCCTTCCCCTGATGACCTCTAGAAATGAAAACCCATTATAGTAATAATATTTGTACTTGGGCCTTGATGTTTTTGTGCTGAATCTGAATGCCATGAAATGATTGTATACAGTGGCTGATGAGGACACATGTACAGATAATTACATAAATAATCCTCTTTATATAGGTGCAAGGTGACTTTTTAGATCTGGTATGGAAACTAGTTGAAGCCTAATAAAACTTGTAATAATTTTCTTTACTGCTGAGGCCTGAATCTTATTATGCTGCAAGGTCTATCAGTAATGTTTCTCTTTTTAACGTGGAATGTATGTAACTGGATCTTGTGCACAATTTTCCTGTTTGTAAAAGTTGAATTAAGCATTGAAATTTCTGCCTAAGTTACTGGGATTGGTGTTTGCCAAAGTATATATGGTATCAAATACTATAATATATCTTTGTTACCAGTCTGCGGTTCGGTTAGCAAACTCCACTCAAAGGGTAAAAGATCTTTTAAAAAACAACATTATTTAGCTTGGAACAGGAATCAATACTCCATATGATATGGTAATGAAACACAGACTTTGTAACATATTGATGGACACTGAGAAAGTGTGTGTGGTGAGAGAAGTGGGTGTATTTGTGTGCATGTTGGAGGGACCACAATAGTATTAATAGCCTGTAAAGGAGGTTTCTGACATTTGGTAAACACATGAGTACAACACAGAACACAATAGGAACTATAGTTCAAAAACAATGATTAGTACATTATTCTGGAACGCCATTAAATGCATGAGAGCTTTCTTCTGTCAGCATTGTTATTTTCACAGGATGTAGTAGCAAACCATTAGCTTTGTGGAGAAGGAATGTTAAAAAGACATCCACACACTGGTTTACTATTTTGTTTTCCCTTTTAACACTCATGTATCTTTGTGATGTGGGCCATATACCCAAGCTGATTCAGCTTTGCACAAACAGTCTGGCTTTCTAGTTGCCTAAGTGGTAATAAATTCCCATTGATCAGGGCTTAGTGGAAATTAGAACACCCTGCATGTGCCTCAGCTGGGGAGGTGGCTCCCAGCAGACTCTCACTCACATTAAAAGCCCACTGGAATGTTTCAGAATGGGTGGTGCTGCTGCGTATTACTTTGCAATGTCAATACCAGAAGGCCTATTGATTTGGATCACTTTCTTTAAATACAAGAAATTATTTAGTGTTTGAAAATAGTGAAAATGGCCACCTGGTGTAAACATAACACTACTCTGACTCTCTTTCTTCGACTGTCCATCATCTTGAGAAATCATTGAATTACTGCACACTGTAATTTTGTATTTTTTAAAAAAATGTATACCGCATGTTGTACTTTCTATATACTGAATCTAAAGGTTTATATTTGTAGCCTTCTTCCAAATAATAAAACCTGATTTTATTCTTTCATTTTATTTTAAAGTAATAATAGTAAGATTTCTTCTAAGCAGTGTGTGTAGGTGTTTTGAAGAGGGTGACCTGAGAAAGATACAGATACATATAAGACTTATTAGTCTCTCAGACCTGTATTTCTCAGTGCTGCTCAAGGACCACTGGCAAATGAGGTGTGGAGTGGCGTCCTTCTAACAGGGATTTCCATACAAGTGTCAGCAGACTGCTAAAAAGTGACTGAGAGAGTATCTATGAAAGCAAACAGGAGAGATATAAAATGGGAAGCAACATACACCATGCTAGTATTTGGACACATGAAACGCATTATAATTAGTAAATCCCTAAACCAACTACTTAAATCCATATTATAATGATCTAAAATTAAAGATTTACTTGAATAAAATAAAGATTGCCAGTATAAAATAAGAGTGCCTAATGCCAAGCCAGGTGGGATGTGGTTTTGGGTGTTGTTCTGTTTTATTTTGTTTTTTTTTCTCAAAAGTTTAAGAAATATCAAAGCATGCCATGATTTTTTGTATCTAAAAGTATTTTCACCCAGATTTTTTCCCACCCTTTCTTTTGGGCTCCATTTTGATTTGCCTGATCCTTTAGGATCCTTCCTGAATCTTCCTCACCCCATTTAAACATGGCATATATGACCTACATACAGTCAGTGAATGATGAAACCTATTGAAGAAACGCAGCTCCTTGGGCAGTCTGGGAAGATGGGGCAGTACTTCTTCCTGAATGTTCTTCTTTGGCATCCTTCTGGAGCTCTACCATGCTAAGGATCCATTTTGAAATCCTGTTCCATAAAATTAATGCAGCCTTCTCTTCTAGCTTAAAATGTGTTTTCTCAAGAACAACATCACTCAAGCAGAGCCAGTTAAATGAACACTTGTATTCAAATAACTTACTGATTATGCAAAACAACTTGCCTGTTATGGTACACATTCAGTGCAGAAAATTGCTCTGTTCGTTGGACTGCTTTTCCCGTCACAATGAAACATACATCTGCTTACAGCTAAAAGTCCAAGGGTCTGATTTACTAAAAATTAGTGATCCATCAGATTGATGGGCAATCTGCACTCTTGGTGCCTTGAAATTTCTTGCATCAGTCACCAGATCATGATTTACTAATAGGGTTTCAGGGCTTGCAAAATAGCACAACTCTAACCACATATTAATATTTAATCTGGCATTTTAAGTGCACCTAACAAAAGACCCCAGAGCTGCTGACAGGACCCTAAATTGTGAATTTCTTTAAAAGGAATTGAGTATTTCCATAGTGGTTTCATGTGGAAATCTGAAATGAAAAGAAATACATGAGTTAAGCCCTGCTCATGAACTTATAAGCTTCTACTATATTTTCCTGAAAAAATCTGTTTATAGTTTGGATTTTTTTTACAGTCTAGCTTCATTAATATATGACAAAGCTTCCTTTGGCAGTTTCACTGTCCATAGCTCATGATGGAAGGGAAATTTCAGAACTCATTTCTACATTGTGTGCCATTAAACAGTCTGTTCCTTCTTTAAATACTTAATCCACATGGCAACTCTATAAAGGTGCTAAATGAGGATAAAAATAATGTATAAATCACAAAGACCTCTTTATTACCATGAAATTTAGTAATTGAATCTGCACAGACTTAGTAAATTGGGCCCTCTGTGTTTTGTCAAGCATTTTTAAGTAACCAAGATAGGCAAGAAGCTGAATTACATATTGATAGCGTTCCTACCATTTCATGGCTTAAACAGAGCAAGAGAGTGAATTAATAAGCAACTTCTCCTTCTGCTGTCAGTTGAATATTCTAATTTTACGAAATGTATATAATGCATGTCTAGAAAAGAGTTTATTTGTTTCTTCCATTTTCATATGCCATAATTTATGAAAGATGTTCCCAATACCACCTGTAATAACAGAATGTTTATTAGTGTGCAAATGAGGGTTATAAATGATGTTGCTTATCTATGGAACAAAACACAAAAGACAACTTATTAGCAAAAGACAAATTGCTCAGCAAGTTTCAATGAGCTGCTATGTTTGTCATGAAAAAAAAACTTTTATTTGCACAGATCAATGCTTTTATAATCCATTTAAAATAATATACTTGCCACTAGGTGGCTATTTCTGATCAGATCATTTTACCATTTTAATTACATTTTTAATATCCTGGCTGCATAAACAAAGATAAATTACAAGCCTTGCACAACCCGGCTGCTAGCTCAGGCACAATCTGTAATAATATCAGCTTTTGTTTGTGCCTCCTCTAATTAAATTCTGAAATCTAGGCTTTATCAATCAATAATTTTAATTTCAGAATTGCCTTTTGATCTTACATTTCATGTTTGTTTGCAGAAAATGATCAGTAGGACAAAGCTGATAATTTATGCAGAAACAATCTCTCAGCAGAGTTACAAGCACATTCCTAGCCATCAACACAACCCGGCAGACTAAGCTTGACACAGGTCTAATTAGCATGCAGATATGTGTCGCCTCATTGGCAATTCAAATTGCTTTTTTTATAATGTACCTCAAATTGTGCTACTCAAACATTGTATTTGATTTCCAAAGCCCCCTGGGCATCCCATAATGTCTCCCTTCATCCTGGGTATGAAGCATTTATTGAACACTCTGCTTCGACTCTGGCTATCTTTTCGAAAACACCCAAACACTGTAAACGTGGGACCAGCTTTTCCTCCTCATCAAACAGCAACTTGTTCTTCTGTGGAGCGGCTGGTGCCACGTCTGTAGTTTTAGCGATGATATGTTACCTTGCGAGCTCCTGCTCCCACGGTGGCTGCTCTATAGAGGGCTTCATTCCTGTGCCACTCATTTAAAAAGGGGGAGGAGGTCTACAGAACACACATTAATATGCGGCACATAACCACGTCTCTGAATGCCAGCCTTCCATTCTTCATTAAACAAAATGGCTGGATTGCAGTGATTGTTTTCCCCTCCACACACACGCGCGCCCGCGCGCGCGCACAGGCACACACACCACGCACGCAGGCACATACCCACACATCCCCCACAGGCACTCTGGCTTGCTCTCTTATTCTCCCTCACACATAGGCATGCACTTTCCCCCCATGCACACAAACCTGCACACAAATACACACACACACACACACACACACACACTCACACACCATCCCCTGCCGTAGCGTGTCATTGTCAGTGCGGTGAGTTACGTGCGAAAAGTTGTCTCCTGCACGCATGACACACAAGGAGATTCCTGCCAACGTCAGGGCCCTTTTTTGCCATGCAGCAACAAGTGGCAGAATCAGTGGTGTACAGTTATTCAGCAATGTAATTCATTTCACTGGCTTTGGCTCTTAGCCAGATCCGCCATCTGTCTCTTGCTCTCCCTCTCTCTCTCTCGCCTGAGTTTGTCCTACATTTCGTAATGATACGTGCTTGCCATCCTTATTCTATGTCAGAGGTACAGCATGAGCCTCACCCCCGTTCCGGCGTGGAGTTCTCTGAGTTCGGTGGCACTTTGGATATTCCACTTCAGTGCCATGGGAAGAAAAGGGTAAGCAAAAAACAGAGGGGTAGCTACAAAGAGAATGGTGCTCTTGTATTTGAAAGCCAGAGCCTCCGCTTTTATTTAAAGCATTGATATGGATCTGTCTCACATGGGAACTTTTCCTGCTTCGTTAGAGTATCTTCGTTTTCTTTATTGGATGCTGGCACTGTACGCCACTGCACAGCTCTGTGGAATGCCTGCTGTTGGATACTTGCAGATCCCTGCCACCAAGCAACCTCCTGCATTGGAAATCGGGTGACTACTCCAGGATCTTATGCGTGCTTGCTGTTTGAAGCTGCAGAAAAGTGAATAATCAATTAAGTATTGATTTCTTGTAAGATTTGGTAAATTTCAAAGGCAAGACAAAGAGGATGGCTTAAGGAAAGCACTGCAGGGACTTGGCGTAAATTAGACAACTAACAGCAGTGCAGAATAAAATAACACCTCAACTGAATATTTCCTTGGAAGAATTAGCACTAGCTATTGGAAGACGATGGTGGATTTAATCAAGACGGCAGGCACGCTTGAGTTTTAACCGTGAACCTGAAAGAGGAGCTAATTATAACCACCTTTTTATATGGAGCTAATTTGACTGAATGGATGCAAATGTGCTTTATTTATGGATGAAGAAGCAAGCCTTACAGCATTGACTTTGGGATCATTGCATATGCTAAGCTTTGCAGCTTCTCTAAAAGTCAAGCCTACAGTACATTTTTATTTACTGAGAAGGTATTTATATGTAAGCATAAGCTAGCCGTACATAAGATTCATCAGAACAATGTACTGTGGCACTGAGAATCTAATTAGAATTTTGCAGCATTTCATGTTTTCTCTAATTTGGTGCTTTTCAACCCTTGCTTGTGATGGGCTATAAATGGGACAATAAATGTATGATTTAAACTATTGTGATTTTCACTGTGTAGTTTATTAATCGTACTGTAGTTTTCTTAACGTATTTCTGAATTATTCAGCAGTAATTTATAATGAAAGAAGCAGAACTGGTGGGGTGGTTTTAAATTCATTTATAATCTTCTTACAGATCTAAATGTACAGGTTCCACCAGCCGATGAGCTCTATAATTATGAAAGAATGTTGAAATTTTCAGATAAATGGGGCACTGACTTTACAATTGGCACAATATTGTATAATCAGTAAAAGGAGGATTGTTATGTTTTGACTCTGTGGAGACTCGTCTTGGTTAGTTAACTCCTTCTCTGCTGATAATGGTAAGCAAATGTTTCTTATATGAGAAAATAGGAGAAGAATGTAATGTATTAATGTGATATTTTGATGGTCTGAAAGCTTAGCATATTTTTTTCCATTTATTTCCATTTCTGTCTACTTTTCTTTTCCTTATTTGCTTTTCTGGGTTTTCTTGGGATTTTTTTTCCTCCTGTCTTGCAATCTACATTCCCTCAGCAACCTCAGGAACCAAGTTACATTAAGCTTCAACACAAAGACGATGTAAGAATAATGAATCCTCATTTGCATCGACATTTGTATTCAGATTTGCCAGGCTATAAACTTGGCAGATCAAGCGGAATATTAAGTAGCGGCTTCCATGGTAAATTGCGAATCTCGCAATTGCTGAATCGTTTTTCCTGGTTTTGTTGTTTTTTCTTTCTTTTGCGCCCACACGTGTTTGTGTGTGTATGAACGTGTGTACATGTGTATGTATGTGCATATCTGTAGTGGCAGGTGAAGTCTCATGACTACTTGATTGCTGTGGAGCACATTGGTCCCCTTTCTCTGTCAGTATATGATGTCAGTTTATGTGAAATGAAGCAGGAATACACCAGCAGTAAGCATTTTAGCTGAAGATACAGTATGACATATGACTAAAGTATTAACTCCCTTGTCTAAAGACCATGCGAAAGAAAACTCTGAGAAATTAGATAAACACCACTGCTAAAGCAAACAGATCTTCCATATCAGCTGGAGGTTTGATTTCACTGCAGGTTGGGTCCAAAGCACAAACTGTGAAACAGCACTAACCCTACCTGCTGTATAACAGGATATACTGTCTTGTTTGAGATGGTGTTAATGTATGCATGTATGTTTCCACTAAAAACTTGGGCCTTGGTGTGCCTCCCATCTGATGCTTTCCCCTATGGTTTGGTTGTACTGTTTCCAGCTTCACAGTAGCATGTGTGAGAGCGCAAAGCTGGCCCTTCTCTTCAAGGGTTGGATATTGAACCTTTTCATTTGCTGACATTTGCTGAAGACAACTAGATCCTGGATGTACTTTTCTCCAAGAATTCCTCCCTTCTTTCTCTGGATAGTTTTTTTTCAGAATTATTAATTGCAAAAGTGGAAGATTTACCTTATCATTCTCTTTTTTTAACTTTATGTTATTGGAAATAATTTGCATATGAACTTTGGAAACTTTAATTTATCCATGACGTGAATCAGATTATTTCAGAAGCAGTGGAGAAGTGCTGAGTCAACAAGTTCTGAAAGTGCTCCAAGATTCACATTTGCTACCCATAGTTTTAAAAGCGGTTGTCTCATGACTCAAATGAAGTTCTCTAGAGAGAACCTCAGAGTGGTGCTGAACTAGGAGATGAAGGCAATTATGAAGCATGTAAGAAATGTTTCCAGGGCCTTCTTTTTGTATACATTCCCCCCCCTATCACACAGAAACAGAAACATAATCCTAATGAGAGAATGCCAGTACAGGCCATAGCATGTGTTTTCATAATTGTTTATGTAACCTGACAAACTCCTGTGTTAAAGACATGCTAAGATAGAACTTTTTCCAGTCCTTCCTTAAACAGGTTGAGGGACTGAATTTAAAAAACGAAGATATGGCTGATCATTAGATTAATTTATTGACAAGCAAATGCAATGAAATGGTTAAACCTATTGTAAACAATATGATACTCTATAATTATAGGCTATAATTTCACTTGGGTATGTCACATCCGCTTTGTTTTCTGTAAAAATACTTGAAACCCTAATGCTGTTTGGATTTGTTTTCATTTTTTTCATATTCAATAATAAGTTAATTGACTATGCAGGGAGTGGTCAGTTGTAATGTAATATTTTCTAAGGGTGGAAGCTGATATGCTGCTTGTGTAGAACAGTCGCCTTTGGCAGGCAGAGGTAGCCATGAATCATTATTTGTTTGCTATTATTGAGAAGTTTAGAACTTGTTTCTCTTATTCTGGTGGAAAACATCAAATATGATGTCTCCTTCCTTTGAAAGAGTATTCCATGATATATATCCAAAATGGTACTTAAAGTAGGAGGGAAAGGTACAACTTTCAAGATACATTTCTGTACTCTTCTTCCTTGTGCACATTCTTGATGAGTTAATATTAAACTTTGTTGTTTGGGTTAGTATGTGTACTTACCATGGATTGTTTTGGAAATTTACCCTAAACCAGATAACAAAGTCCTTTTCTGAGAAGAGAAAACCAAAACAAAACCTCACTGGCTTTGGGGGTTGGAAAAAGAGTAAGAGAAAAAAATGCAAAAAACAAAAAACAGTGGAAAAGGAACCTTGATATTTAAGTTACAAATCCATAGAGACCAATAGATTAAAAAACAGCAATGTTTTTGCTGGACATGAATTTACAAGAATCATTCACCACCAAAGTCAAAAATATAAAAAATTATTTCCTGTCGAGTTTTTTCCCCCATATGAAATTCCCCAACTTCTTGTTACTTTGTAGAACTGAAAGAAAGGAGAGATGAAGTAAAAGTACTTAAAGTTCCAAATACATTGATCATATTCACTGACAAATAAAAAAAAATTTAAAAAATAATTTAAAAAGAAGATAAAAGCACCTGGCATAAAGGAAGATATGAAATTTATATTTTCTGTGAGAAACTCCAGTGTTTACTCTGGCCTTTTATGTGTACTGTGTTGGTGAGTAAAATACTGGAGTGCTATTTATAACTAAAATCTGCTCTATGATGGGCATTCACCAACACTGGACAGGGTATAGCAGAGTCAGCCTAGGCATAGCATACAGATGCTTCAGATGGGAAGCTCAAGGCCTGTTAACTATTCAGTGTAGCTCATCGCGTTGCTCAAAAATTTAAAATGCCAACAATAACAGAGAGATTACTCTGTGAGAGTCAGATCAGATGGCCCTTGGAATTTAAAGGGAAGCTATCAGATTTTTTATTCTTTTGATGGAAGATTCTTTTGTCTAGCCTACTGTTAAGGGTAAATATCACTCCAAGACCGTGTTTCTTACTGGAAGTTGATTATCTATCATCAGTGTGGACTTCATACTGGGATTAACTGTAAACTTTCTGTTTCTGTAGGAATATTATTTTCTGAATAATTTTTTCTGATTTTTTGTGCATGTGGCAGCAGTTTGAACTTAGACACTTTGTGTCTGTTATATAGACTTTAAACAATTTCTCCTTCATGTTTTTATTTCCTAGACACAAAGGAGACAAAAATGATTTTTAAAAGAAGGAACTATGCAGATATGCAAGACAGGGAGAAGAGACAACAGGCTGAAATGAGGAAGTGGCTTTTACACTGTCTTTTTATAAAACACAAGTTAAATCTTTCTTTCAAAGGTGAAACGTCTGTGTTCTATTGCTTTATGATTCCTTCAGTGGCTTCTCTTTTGAGACAATGTATCTTCAATTGCATATGGGGGAGTAGGTTGACACAATTGAAGGTTTTGTGCAAGATATTCAAATTTTGCTAAAGACATTGCTGGGAAAGTGTAATCCACTGTATTTTGTTATTTGCCCTGCTTTTGCAGGACAAGAAAAAGTTCATCTTAATAAAATAAATCTGCTTTCAACACCAACAGCTTTCACATGGCAAAGCTTTTAATTTAATTGTCAGGACTGAGTTAGCTATTTTCAGTTTGAAAAAGTCCTTCGATTATTAAAGACAAAATTGTAATGACTATAAATATTGTCAGGTAATGAATAAACTGTATATGTACAAAATTCCCTCAGACCTGAGAACTCTTTCTATGGTTTGTTGATTATCGAATCTTGTATCAAATTACCCTGCAATCCTGTACTTCAGGTTTGTATAGCAGCTAGTAAAATAAGGCTCCAGTTCTGATTGGTATTCTAACATAAATAATAATAGAAGTGCATTGTTTTGAACCATAGGCAAGCTTTCCAGCGTGGCTGTTTATCTGCATAATCAACACTGTCTCATTTAGTTTAGTGGTTACCGCTTTTGGCAAAATTCTGTGGTCATTAATTGTGTTTTGCATTTCATTGGGAATTTTGCTTAATGAGAACAGATTTTGATGCAAGGTCAGCTCTCTGAAAACCATACCAACCCACACTTCATTATTGTCACAGTGAGTGATGTAGCAAGCAACGTGGAAGCACTTTACTCTGCACTGAACATGGACAGCTCTGGGGCTGAATTCAGCACTTGGGTAACAGAAGAACAACTGAGCACAGAGGAAGACTGAGGACTGGATGATCTAATTTTTGAATTTTAGGTTATCATACTACAGAGGAGAGAGGTGACGGAAAGTGTCTTTAAAATGGAGGAGGGAATACTGGATGCTGATAAAACATGTACAAGGAGACGGGAAATTAGACAATATTTTTTACTGTTAACCTGAAATCTGTAGTTAAAAGAAGAACAAGAAGCAGAACACAAATTCCAGTCATTGCAACTTGCAATGTATAACTACTAGTTTCTCCTGGATCCATAATTTATGTTGGAGCTTGCAATGAATCATGCCACATAGAAGTGGTCCTAGGCTGCAGAAGATAAATCTAATGATGCATCAGCTATTATTAATTTAGGGCTGCCTGCTTCTGCTCACAGTAATGTCAGTTGGAGTTTTTGTGTGGACTGCATTGGGAGATATATTTGGTCTTATTCACAATACACTGAAGTTTCTTGTGCTATACTATGCCACAGTCATAAACACTAAACAGGAGGGGGTATTTTAAAGAACCCAGATATTCTGAGACATATTTATGGAGCCATATTCAGTCTAAAGTTTGCTCATCCTGCTTTTAACATTTTACTATTAATAGTTAACATTCAGTTTATCTCTGTAATTTAGAGAAGTATTCGATTTTCCTTTCAACAAAATTAAAGGTTTTGCATAATGAATTCTCTATATAACAATTTAAAAAATCCTCAAAAGAAGTCTTTACTCCTTAAATCATTGTAGTATTTTTAATAAAATATGAAATAAATGCTGAAAATGAGAGGTTACATAGGGTCCAGCTATGAAATTTGTTTTCTTCATTTTACATTTCTCAAATTCACATTCGTTTTTCTTGGGTTAGCAATCTCATTTGTGTCCTAGCCAGCCAGTAAATTTCCCCCTGAAAATCACTTCAGCCAGAATGACCCTGATGAATCTGGTGATCCACAGTAAAAACATAGGGATGAACTGGTATCACAAAGAAGTCTTTCAGAGTCTTTTTGACAATTAGCAAGCTCAGTGTAGAAAAAATAGAGAGGAGGGCTTTTGTGAATCTGTTTGTCAGAAATCTAAGTTTGAGGGGAAAATAGGAAAAGCGAAGAATTTCCTTTCCGTGCCGGTGTGGTTGTATCACAGCCGGTGTACTGGGCAATAGTAACAGAAAGGAACTTGCCTGTGGATCTTAGATACAATAGGTAAAAGGAGAAAGCATTTTTCTAGAAAAGTATTAGCAAAACACAAGTATATGTTGAGTGCAGAGAAGTATTATTTAGAGTGTTTAAGCAATGGAGTTATTTTAGAGAAAAAAAGACAAAGGGCTTTTTTCAAATCAACAGCTGAGGTTTTTACTCCCTGTTTTCACAGCTTCTTAAAATTTTGTAACATTTCTTACAAACAACAACAATTTGTTGGAGTATTTGTTTTACACTTTCATCGATATTGTTTAAGATCTTATGATCAATCCTATTATCAAAATGTTTTATAATAAATACTACTAACAAATATTACTTCTAGTAGAGTGTTTCGTGTCATACAAAATGAGAAATATTATCTGTATGACCTGCTGAAAGTGTTGCAGAATTTCTCAGAGGGATCAAAGTTAAAAACAGAAAGAAGCTGTAATCATCTTGATTATTTAGAGAGAGGTCATGAGTCAATGGAGAAGGTTATCTTGTCCTGAATAAAAATGTGGGATTGTGAAAAAGGATTTAGCATCCTGGGGGGCAGGAAGGGTTAACAATTAATCCACTAGTTTTGTCTGTTATGGATTCCAATCTTCTGTTCAGACTTTTGGTTTGGTTGGTTTTTTGTTTGTTTACAAATGAGTCTAAGCTTTGTTATTCCTTATTTCTTGCATTTTCTTTCCAATTTATGGTTTAATGTGATTCTACACTAGATGCTTACTCTTGTGAAGTGCTGAGCAACTTAAGCATATTCAGACTCTCCAACTTCATTACTACATCAGTTTTGCTCAGAATACCTTGTTATTTTTTGAAGACTCAGTGTGGTGGTGCATGTGGGGTTGGCATGTTCTGCACCAGCTAGAATGTTCTGTGTCATAAAAAAATGGAGTACAGGGATGCTGATTCCTATTTTTTTCCTTCAAGGGCATTTTGAGTTAAAGAAAAATTAAACTGCTTTATAGCTAAACGTAAGATTTTGGGGATGAACAGATATGTGGAATTTTTTCAGATTGCAAGTGCCCATTTCAAAGGGTCATGAATTACAGAACTTTATAAAATTAAGCCTCTTTCTCAACTATTAAGAAAAAAAGGGCAGTCAAATCTTTAAATTACCTTTTGTAAAGATTAACTTCAGCCAATGGTGCAAGGCATGTCTAATTTACTGAAAATAATTTTTTAAAAATTGTGTTATGTCCATTTTGCAATAACTATATATTCATGCACAAATTCAGTGAAGATTTCTATTACCCAGGCTGTTAATATGGTAGGAAATAAAATAAAGAGAAACATAGAGAGAGTTCTTGTTTCTGCCCCTGAAAGTGCAATACTGGACAGAGCTGGCTTGAGCAGTGTTATACTGAATACAAAAAGGGAGGAGTTTCTTCCATTCAAAAGAAAAAAAAGTATTATCTTTTTATCATCAAATCATTTAGAAAAGAAACCACAGGTGGGAATCCTGAAAGCTTACATGAGTCAGAAAGGTCAAAAACCAATTTCTGACTTGTTGAAGACACCCTCCTGATTCTTTGATGTGTGATTTTTTTTATATTTTTCTTTCCTAGTGATATCTTTGGCCAACCAAGCAGCTTATTAAACAGTCAGACTGCTGCATTTGACTTTTCGAAATACAGTATTAGTTTCTTATTTGCACCTCTCTGTAGTTTAAGAGTTAATCTGTGAAGGTCTATTTGGTTTTATTCAGTGATATCTCAATACTATTCTCATTGCATTTGTCATATAGTGCAAGGCTGTTTACTTTGATGGTCCCTCAGGACTATGATTTGCAACTTCCAAACACACCTAAGTCTGTAGCTCTTCAAAACATGGTGGAAAACTCTATATAAAAGTCAGGCTTTTTTCATTAAGGTGCTGACTTACAGAAAAAAAAATACATAATATTCAAGGTTGAGGATCCACTTTTGCATGCCTGTGCACTGTAATATGGCCTTAGTAATATACCATGTAAAACCATTGATAATTGCTGTCAAAGAAATATTTCTGAATAGTGTATTTAGTCAATGTTCACAAAGCAGCAATGTTTATATTGTATCTCAAAAATATATAGCATATTACACTGTAAGCAAAGCAAATGGAGTGAGAAAACCAAATATAGGCAGGGGAAAAAAGATTTGATACTTTCACTAGATGCCTTACCATAACGTGGAAATATTAAAAAACTGAAAAAGACCATCGAGGTAAAATTTCCTGGGATTTTTTTTTTCTGTGATTTCAGTAACATCTCTGTCTTACCTCTGCAGGAATCTGGTAGCATCTCACAATAATCAGGGAACCTTCAGTGCTGGTTGGAGGAACCTTCAGTGCTGGTGAAGAGTCAATCCTGAAAGACAGCATACCTTTTCTCTCTTTATCTGGACTTGCTTGAATCATCAAATTATTTTCCCTACTTGAATACCCTTCTCTGAGATGCAGTTTTATCTTGAAACAGAATCATTCCATTCGTGGGTGAAAATATCTGAGTACAGCTCCTAGATTCTATTTAATTTATACAAAACATTAGGAGATCTGTCCTTATTTTTAATTCTTATTTCACTAAAAATATTCCTTGAAGAGAAAGCTTTTCATATTCTCATTTGAGACTTAGTGGGAACAAGTTTAGTATGAGTTAGTGTGTTGTTGCTTTTTTAGAAATGGATGTGCCACGTTGGGCAGAAGTTGGTGTGGTATTGATTGCAAATGACCTATTGAAACAAATGCACACAACCCACTTTCCACAAGAAAGAAGCAAAACAAACCAAACAAAACAAAACCAAAAATAAACTAAACCAAACCAAAACAAACGCAAACCTACTAGGTTTCAAGTAGAGGTCTGCAAATCATTGTGTGAAATACTAACCTTTCATCGCGTTTAACAGATCCTATTATGTGACAGTATGAATCTTCTAATCAAGCTGCTTAAAACCCTCAGGCCACAGCTTGACGATACAGTAAATCTTGCTTCAGAGCTCTTGCTATAGGACTGGAAATTCCACAGTTACGTGATGCAAAGCACTCATCTGGTATGAGATAACTCTTATGTTTGTACCCATGACTTTTTGCTCGATCAGGTATCATTTTTCCTCTTATAGCTGACATAAAACCCCTGTAAGAGCAGAAAGCTGGTATAAATGCTACATTGCATGTTCTGGCCAGTTCAGCAGTAATGCAGTGGCCTATCCACATTTGAACAAGATCAAATTGTACCTGATAGTAGAAGAATCCAATATATGTGGTGCTGAAATTGCAGTCTCAGAAAAAATAATTTCCTCTGTGACGGCCTTGCTGATTTACAAAATATCTGAAATTGCTAGGGGTGCTGCAAAGTCATGTATACTCATTATAAAATTAAAGACTTCATTCTACATATAGGCATAGGCATCTAGTGGAGTTTATTAAATTTTGTGTTTACAAGTTCCACATAATACTTAGTGCTAGTAATAAAAGTACACAGTGTGAGATCCTAAAAATCCTACTGTCCCATGTTATACTGCATGTAAAAAAAGTGTGGGCGTGAAATTTTTTTCTGGCTATTTTGTCAGTTGCTCCTAATTATTGACCAGAAAGTTGGAAGGTGTGACATCCTCCCACAGTACATTCTCACTGGTTTTCACTGCCAATGTTTTCATTCTAATCATCAAAATTTATACCAACACTTGTCTCTGACTGTGCTTAATAGTAAAACAAGATGGAAAGAACATTTTCAAGAACAAATTGTTCATTTGTATGCAAACTACATGTGCTGAATTTGTTGAAAAACTCTCGCTTTTGCTTTACACCCACACCAGCACTGATCCAAAATATTCTAGTTTTTGCCTATTTTATTCTTACTGTTCCTGGCACAATTTGCAGAAGGAAGGGATTCTGAGCAGACTTTGAAGCTACTTGTGCACCGTGTAACAGTTGTCTAAAGCCGAAGTGAACTGTGTCAGTAAGCATTCAGTATATTAAAATGCATGAAACAGCTATACTTGAAAATACAATATACATTGTGCTCTCTTTTGTAGAATAAAGAAGCATTAACAGATGACCTAACAGTTAATTTTTGTCCAATTAATAAGGCTGCTTCTTATTAGCATTTCTGTAGTGCATATACTTTATGAAAGCAAAATATTTAATACATGGAACTCAGAAGGATCCGTTTTCAAAGTTAAAATAATTGTGTCATAAATGACTGTAAAAAGATTTTTGAAGTGGAAAGTATTAATCAAAACTGGAAGCTATTCAAAGTCATATTAAAGGTACGTTCATAAGGTTACAATTTTGTAAATAGTTTAGGTAAAAGGATGTTAAATGATAACACAGGATTGAAATATACATGCAAAATAAGTATGTTGAAACAGTTCAGTGAGATTCTCAAGAGAAAGTGGAACTATGCCTATTTTTGCTTTATGATGGTGGTAGGAAGAGAAGGAGTGCAAGTGATTAAGGCATTGTTGTAATACTTTATGTAACTTGGATAATTTCCTGGCACTTTAAAGCCTTAGGAAAAGAAGTATGTGTAAATACCTGTTTTCTGGCCACAGTGACATCATAGTTCCTAATAAGAGGCCTGAAAGAACTATAATATTTCAAAATCTCTTCTCTAGGCAATGTTGTATTTATTTGCTTGGAAAAGAGAACTAAAAGGTCTGTGTTTCTGATTTCTGATTGGGATTTCAGTGCCTCTGGTTATCATCAAATGTGACACTACTTCTTCTCTCAGGTCTTATCTTACTGGTGTTTGAATGTCCTTGACTTGAAGCAAGCGAGCTGGAAGTCACCAGTGTTACTGTTACAGAGACTCCAGGCAGCACCTATGGTTTTATTCCTCCTGGTTATTATGAATGTGCATCAGATAAAAGCTTTTACTCCACCTGATGCATGTAAGGTGATAAGGGATCCCACCTTTTGCATTTTGGAGAGTGCAGGCTGCTTGCAAGTCTGACTTTTCTCACCATCATCTACCGAAGAGCTGGAAAGAGCATGGTTGAAATCCCCCTCTAACTGAAACTGCTAAGCTTTTGTCTTCCAAATGTTACTTCTGAAAAACCTGAAGAGCAAGTGGTGTCTTTCAACTTTTATGTGATCACTTGACCTGAATTTCCTAACTTCAGAGGTAAGTGCCAAGCCATCTTATAGTAACAGCTATCAGATAATTCAGCATGAGCTTTTAAACTAGAGGTAGTTTAATACAACTAATAAACACTTATGAATATTGTCTTGATCGTGGCTTTCTGTAATTGATGCTCTCTGTAACTCTTAGAATTTTTATGCATCATCATACTAAAATTTTTGTCAAATTTTGCTTCAGTTTCATTGGTTAAAGAAAACGTGTATGCATGTCTGTCTGTCTCTGTCTGTTTATATATCAAAATATATTTTCAAGATGGCAATGTGAAATATACAATTAAGAATTCAGAGACTGGCTGTAGACCCAATCAAGTGTCTCATATTGAAAGAGAATTACTTGGCTGAATTTGTCTCAGAGATTCTGGCAGATTTCTAGTTTGCATTTTCTGGCAGTAACAGACATCAAAATACAAGAAAGGATTTTTTTCCCCCTAATTTGTTGTCAGTTCCTTCCAGTCCACTTCTCTTTCATAGAATCATAAAGTAAATAACTAAGAGAGCAAGAAAAGAATTCCAAAAAATATTTTTATTGGGTTTTTTTAATCAGAACTTCATGGAGATGTTGTGTTGGAAGGGACCTTAAAAGGTCATCTAATCTCTTTCCCAGGTCTGTAAGGGATCAATTATACAGAGTGTTACTGACAGATATTTGCCTAGTGTTCTTTAAAAATAACCATTGCTGGGTCTTCCTCAACCTCACTGAGCAATAGTTCCAATGCTATTCTTATAATGCTATTCAATACTATAATTTTAATAAGAAAGTTTTCCATCTTTTTATATTTTAAATTAAATATTAAATAATATTTAGGTAAATATTTTTTCTGATGCAAATACACTGATATTTCTTTCGTTATCACGAGGGAATATGAATCATAGAATCATAAAATCACTTTGGTTGGAAAAGACCTTTAAGATCATCAAGTCCTACTCTTAACCCAGCACTGCCAAGTTCACCACTAAACCATGGCCCTAAGTACCATTTCTACAGAACTTTTAAACACCTCCAAGGATGGTGACTCAACCATTTCCCTGGGTAGCCTTTTCCAGTGCCTGACAATACTTTCAGTGAGCAAATTTTTCCTAATATCCAATCTAAGCCTCTCCTGGAACAATTTGAGGTCATTTCCTCAATGCCATGAGGCCTTGTCCTATCATTTGTTATGTGGGAAGAAAAGATGGACCCCCAGTCTCTCTTCAGGTACTTTTAGACATTGGTAAGGTCTCCCCCCAGCCTCCTTTTCTACAGGCTAAATAAATCCAGTTCCCTCAGCAGCTCTAGACCCGCACCAGCTTTGTTGTCCCTCTTTGGAAACTCTCCAGCACCTCAATATCTTGCATTGAGGGCCCAAAACAGAACACAGTTTTCAAGGAGTGATCACACTTACAAAAATAATTTATTTACTTGACTGCTTTTATCATTATTGTTCCGTCTCAACTTTTTGATTCTGTTGTTTGCTTCAGTGAATATTACAGGTACAGAAGTCAACCCTGTCATCTTTCATAAATATGGATCTTTGCCAGTGAATCTGATATCATATTATATGGAAGTATATCTATTTAGAGAGAGAGAGAGAGAATAAAGATTCTACATGTGTAATAAGTGTAAATATTAATGATAAGTGTAAGTATTTAGCTAATATCTTTCACTGACTTAGAGATTATAAAGCATAGTTGTTGACACCTTTGTTTTTTCACTTGCTGCATATCTATTTATATACATGTGACACTACTGTGTGTGCAAAAATGATAGCAAATAACAGATAAACTAAGAATTCAAAAATTTTGTATCCACTAAGAGCTCCTGTGGGTTTGGGGTAACCACGTTCTGCCTATTGACCAGGATATAAAAGTGTCTCTCAGCTTCAGGGTAGTTAATAGTCAAACATTGTCTTCATGTGTACGGCACAAAACCATACAAAGACAGACATGCATAAAAATCCCAAACTACTGGTGCTTCTGAACTTACGAAACAGAAACAGAAGAAAAAAATTGTTAAAAATAACTGTTTCTGTTTAGTTCAAATTTTTTGACCAATGAACTTCAGTCAGTTTCACCCTTTTTTTTTTCCTTTTTTTTTTCTTTTTCTGTTTCTGAACAGTTCACCCAACCATCATCAAAATGTGTTGTAATGAAAAGAACTGTAATACCAAAAAAAAAAAAAAACTTTGAAAGACCTTAAACTTCTAAAACTTTTGATCCAGCACATATTGTCCATAAGCCTTCTTAAAGAGATTTCCAAAAGGGGAAATATATCCTTCTAGTTCCAAATACAAATCTGGAAAAAAGGTCAGAAAAGGGGAAAGTACCTTCATAAAAACTGGAATATTTGGGTCATTGTCCCTCAATATGATATATTTTTCAAGTCTACTACTCATTTTCGGGCTTGTAGTTTTTGTATTCTTTGCTATTTCATATCAATTTATCTTACATATCATTTGTTAAAAATAAGTTTCTATGTCCTAATGGATGAAAATGATATAAGATTTTGTCATTGGTTCTACATATTGGTTGTATAGGATTAACACGCTTAGAAGCACAGAGATACTGAACTACAGCTTCATCCTCTATAAAATAGAGCACATTTTTACTCAGGAAAGAAGCAACATCAAAGTATATTCTAGTTCTTTGCATGCACTTGTTTAAAGAAACTTTTTCTCTCTTTCCCTTTCCCTATATACCTCCTCTGCTCACCAACTTAAGAGAAAGTACTGCTTTGATTAACTTTTGTCTGTTATGTAAGACTTACATTCTCTGAAAGATATGTTGGGACTCAAATTTGTGAGTTTTTTGTAGAACACTGTTTAATGATCTGATACGTACAATATACTAATAATGTAACAAGCAGTTCTTTATTTTCATCTTTTGTGTTTAATGCTGTGTCCTGAATTTACAAATGAAGTTCTACTTGATATGTACCCATAGAGAATAAAAAGAGTTTTGATAGTAAAAATGACTGCCTTGTTAAACACCTTATTCACATCTCATTTGATCTTCTCCTTTAAATCTATTTTAAAATGTGACAAAGATGAAAAAAGGATCTCAGAGAAGGGGAAGGCATAGGCAACTTTTGAATACCTGGAGATCTGCAATATTCTTATACCAAGACACTGTCTTAATGAAAAATTGAATAAATTACTATTTATTGATTTTTTCAGTATTTATAAATTGATGGCAGAGAATAGTGAGACCATGCTGTTATAATGGGATCGTAAATGAAAATTGTCTGAGTTGTTATCAAGGATGGAGCCACATTTTCATTTTTGTTCACTTTTTCTGTAGTGTATAAGTACTAAAAATGTCTTTACTCTGAAAAATGCCTGTCCTGCATTTGGCCCATTTCTACGGGTGAATGCATGTTTCCTACTGCCTGTACTTGTGAAATGGTTAGTAAAGGAATAACAGAAAAGCAGAATTTCCCTGTGTTTTAGAAGGCAGCTTGCACAGGACAATAGCTGAGGTGTGTGTCAATTGGCGATGACAAAGACCCATATTAAAACATCCTTCTTAAGACACATTGTTTTAAAAGAAAGCATTTTGCCCTGGAGTGATCTCTGTGTTGAGTACATTATGGTGTGAATGACTGAATCACAGGCCCTGCCTGGGCCCTGGAGTGGCCCATTCAAAACCTGGCTACACTCTAGGCAGGAGCTCAGTGCCTGTCTTCTAGATGAGGCTTCTCCTGAGCACTAAATACTCAGAAGCAAGGGTAGTGGTGAAGGTCTCAGGGTTCTGATGTACCTAAACCTATGCAAAGGAAGTGCAGAGTTCATGCCATAGTCTAGAGGTTGTTTCACTGAAACAAGAGAAAAATCGTTTTGGAAGCTGTACTTCTTTCAAACCTAGGAGGGAGTACATCCATTTCAATGGATGGAAGCCTTTTCAAAGGATCTGAACCAGGCATGTGTAAACACTTATCCATTTCTGACTACCCAAGAGCTTCCATCTTAATTTATCAAGCTTTGTACATAATTTCTAAGACTGAACAAATCCTAATACATAATCTTTAATATAATAGATAAAACCTGTCTATGTGAGGGTTTAAATGAACTAAAAAAAAAAAAATAATTAAAAATCCATCTTATAAGATCCATGGTTTAAAGGACTGAAAATGTTTTGGGTTGGTGCTATCTATAGTATTCTGAAATATTCATAGTACCTAGACACAATGAAGGGTGCATTTAGAATTGCACATCAGTCATCACTCAGAAGTGTTTTATTTTGTCTAAGTCACACCCTGAACATAATTGTAACGTAGCATTCGAAGTTAATTATAATGTATCTAGGAAACACCCTGGATTTTATTGCAAGGCTGAATGTGCCAAAGGTTTGGGTGCTTCCACTGCCAGCAGCAAGTATCACAGTAGGAAAGTCCAGCTTCTGGCAAAACAGGATAAAACAAGAACTTTTATAGACATAATGGAAATTTATGTATATTCATGAGTCAGTAGAATGAGTCACAAAAACCATGTTTTCACTTGAGAGGAAGCAACTTTAGCCCACATTAGTAAGCCCTAGATGGATAAGTCATTTTTTTATTGTAACTAGTTTTATGATACCATCTTCCTACCTCTCTCTTACTTACCCTATGAATGAAGATCAAAGAATTCTCAGGGTTCTTTTTGGTCTAGAAAATTCACATCTGAGACAGAAAAGGGCTTAGAAGAGCACTTTAAGCTCAAAGAAAAATAACTTCCTTTAGGAGGAGAAACAAAATAGTATAAAACAGAAAAAAAAAGTTTCAGACCAAGTATAACACTAGAAATTATAACTTTGTTACTTAGAATGTAATGTCTGATTTCTACCTTTTCTAAGTTGTGTGACTTATCAATGAACTGGGGAATGAGGTGGCTAAAACTCTAATATGCTCTGAAAATTTAGTACTGGTATTTCTGTTTCCCTGAAAACTGATGTACTCCTGAGCCTTAGTGTGATCCTCTCCCAGGAAAAGCAAAGGAAAAGGATCCGATTCTTGTCTTACATAATGTGTTCTTACTCATAACTTTTGCAGTGTATTAGGCTGATAGAAAAGTAGCTGAATTCATAGATATAATAATCAGTTATAAATATCACAAGAGCATAAAGAAGTTTCTTAGATAAATTTGTATCTTACATAAAATAAAAAGATTCAATTAAAAACCACCAACAAACAAACAAAAAAGAACTCAAAGAAAAAACACACAACAAAAAGAAATGCAAATTCCATGATTAAATTTTTATGCTTGCAGGTCATGATCTGATTCCTCTCAGCTTTTAGCATGTACATAAAGTGTAAAATAATCTTTGCTGGAATTTGCTTAACATATTGCCTAGCATGTTGGTGAATACCAACAGCAGGAACTTTATGACTTTGGTGTATAAGTAATTGTTGCAGTGAAAATTTCTGATTTTTCAAAAATAAATGGTGCATAAAAGCACATAAAAGCTCAGTTAAAATGTCTGAACTTGTTCAAGAGCATGGCCCAGATCAACCAATGGAACTATTTTTTTATAAAACAGAGACCACTTAAATTCATTGCCTCACTGCACAGTAAATCTGTTATTTCAGCAGGTTTTTCTTTTAGAAGGGAGTCAATTAAGGGGGGGAGAGGTGTCTTCATGTTGTGTGTCTTTGCAGTGAAGTGTATGGTCTTACCACATTCCAGTTACTTTTAAATTTAATTTTATATTACTTAAAGAGTTGCATCCTAAGTAAGTCTTTTATTTCCAGGGTAGTATGATTATATTTTTAAGCATCTAGATGGTGAAGAGAGCATACTTGTATTAGTAAGTCTCTTTTCACACTCTCAATACTATATATTTTAATCAGGGAAGAAATATACCCTCTTGTCTTGTAATTCTCACCCTCTAATTTTCATTAACTGGTATATGCACTTCAACTTAATGTGCATAAATAAAGGAGCACCATAAAGTTATCATTTAGAAATTTAGGATAAGTGGCAAATAGAACATTTAAAATGTACAAGCATTCCATCACTGGTCTTCAATGTTAAAGGAATTTCATAGCCTAAAGGTCAAAAAGGGCAAAGGTGTCTTTGGTGTGACAGAACACAGTTTTTTAACACTTAACAGATTAATTTTCAACTTCTGAACCTTACAGTGGTGATACTCACTGCTCTAAAGAAGTAGAAAAAAGGAGAGCAGGTTCTTTCATTAAGTGTATACTATAGAAGCCTAATTTTTTAATTAAATTCCTTACAATTTAGTGCTCATAGAAACCAAATAATTGAAACATTAGATGATTCTGAAATGAAAGCCTTATTTCAAACGTAAGCATTAAAATGATGTTATAAACAACCATTCTCTTCTTAATTGAATTTTCAAAAACCTGCATTATTTAAAAAATAATAAATGTACTAATAGAGTTTGATAAGATTACTGTAACTGAACACTGCTATAAGCTCCAAATACTAAGAACACTGCATACACTACAGATGAATTAGCTGTTCTTAAATTAAGGAATATTACAGTCAGTAATGGTATGACATTCTTTTTTATGGCCATAGCTTGGGTTATAATGTGACAGAAAAAAAATGTAATGTTTCCAAAATGACAGTTTTTAGATTTGTGTTGCCTGAGGTAGTTCAGCTGAACAATAAGCTATAATTTGATTGATGGAAAATTGAAGTGGTTCATCTAACTTGCCAGGCTGTCTTACCCAAGGCTTTGATTTTGCATGTATGATGATGTATCACAGTTTTAGAGATAATGTTGTTTATATTATACATGAGATTTTTTTTACACATAAAAATGAAGACTTCATTACACAGTAAAGCTCAAAATGTGCTATGGATTAGCAAGGAATCAGATTTGTTTGAAAATGGATTTGTACATCAAAATGTGCTCTCTTTGTGAAACCAAATGATAAATAACATATAGGACCAGAGTGTCTTTACTTTTATGAGCAAATCAGCCATATCACCGGTTATGAAATTACTAACTGAAAAGGAAGGGTGACATCTGCACCCAAGAGAAACAATCGGAGAATGGTAGCTTTTCCTTTATCCAGAATTAATCCTGTGAAATAACAGATTGGTCAGCAGAAATCTTTTAGAAAGAATAATAACAGTTTTATGGATGTAATAATATATGTTTAAGGAGAAAACAAAACAAGACAAAACACACACCATGAATGAGAAAATAATAAAGACGCTATTAAATTCGTATTGGTAACATTTATATAGAGTTTGGTTTTTTTTTTAATTACTGAGTTGTGTACAACAGTTTTGGAAAAATTACATTATAAGATTTTTTTAGCCTATATGAGGACAATTTTGAATTGTTTAAACCGGTCAGTCACAAGCTATTTTTCCTTAAATATTTTTCATCAAACAGGATATTTATCCTCTGCTCTTCTGTCACCAAAGTAGTAAGACTAGCCATCTACAGACAGATGAAAATAAGGCATAGCACCTAGTTTAAGCTGCTAGGGGAAGTGAGATTTGAGGAAAGGATCATATAGCTGGGAGTATGATTATAAAGTCTTGTTTTGACTCCTTTTTTTCCCTTCATTTTCATTCAAAAGGAAACACTGGTTGTTGAGCCACTTTGAACAAGGATCTTTCTTGCACTTTCTCTTACTTCTTAAATACATAAAATCACTAATATTTACTTTCTGAGTGAAACTGTAACACTTGAACTTGAAAAAATAGGAATATTGCATATGTCTCTACATGGCAGGTTATTTATTACCCTGACAAACTCTAAACAAGGGTATGATCAAACAAAACTATGGTAATCCAGTCTTCTGTGACATTTAACTGGCAAACTACACTTTTTTTTTTTTTTTTTTCCCTACAAAATGTCCTGGATTACGTATGTTCAAGATTTGGGATTTAAACTCAATCAGCAAATAGAGTTTATTATTATTACACAGAAAATCAGGAGAACTGTGTTTGAGACTATCCTTTAAGTAACAGAGGATCTCTATGTAATGAGATTTCCCAAATTACTGTAGGGAATTTTCTCCAGTAGAAGTGCTTTCTTCTTGGGTCATTACATTGCTGTAAGTCTTAATTTTCCAGGCATTTTACTCTTTCTCCCTCTGTGTCATGCTTCTTATCGGGGTTCAAATCTGGAAATGCCCTTGTCTTTTCAAAATTGCAGCTTAAAACTGAACTATGGATTCAAAGAGATGAATAGAGACTGTGCATCAGCTGTAAGATTGGCCCCTCTGTAAAAAACAAAGCAAAACAACCAATCAACCAAACAAACAAAACCAGAAGAAAGATTGAAAGACAGCTTTCCTGTATTTTCCAATGTAAACCAAAGACTAAAGGAGATGAAGCTGCAAGATGAAAAGTGCTTTTATGTAAGGACTATATAGAGTAATATAATTTGGAAAGAAAATAAAGATGATCTAGAAGCATAGGACTGGAGAAGACATTTTGGGTCTTCTACTCAAATTCAAAGACAGCACATCATATAATCCCTTTTATAGAGTTACTGAGCTCTATCTGAAAACCATTCAGGGCACTTTTTCCTGCAGTTCTGTTTAGAAGGTCATTAGAGTCCCATCACTTAGTAGAGTGGTGAGTTAGGAATGTCTTTCCAGTTTCCAGAAAAAATGTAGTAACAGACTTATTTCCAGTTTCTCATCTGGAAATAATCAATATAATGTTTCATCGGAACTAGCTCTTCTCTTAGCCCACTACTGTGGATGGCTTATTGATAGACATATTTTGGGAAATCATCTGAACTAAAAAAACCTGAATATGTGTTGGTAAGAAGAGTTGGTGACCATAGGATTGCCACTGTTTTTGAGCCATGAAAAGGCAAATTGGCAAAATGTGATTTCAGAGCCAGCAATAACAATACAGATTTTATTGTCTACAGTGCCTGTTGCCAACTCTCAAGGATTAAATTAAATTAAAAGAATGAATATAAAAGGAACAAAAAGCAGAGGAAAAACAGCAAGGAGAATCTGCTTTTCTGAAAAAAACAGAAAGGGGAAATGACAGAGTCACAGAATAGTCTGGATTGGAAGCGACCTTCAAGATCATGTAGTTCCAACCCCCCTGCCATGGGCAGGGACACCTCTCACTAGACCAGGTTGCTCAAAGCCCCATCCAACCTACCCTTGAATACTTCCAGTGAGGGGGCAACCACAGCCTCCCTGGGAAACCTGTTCCAGCATCTCACCACCCTCTAAACAAAAGTATCTTCCTAATGTCTAACCTAAATCTATCCTCTTCCAATCTAAAGCCATTACTCCTTGTCCTATAGATATATATCCTTTCAAAAAAGCCTTTATAAAAGGAAGAGAGTGTAAACAAAGAGGCAATATTCATTCAAGTAATGGTAGAGTGAAATTGGTCCTGAGTTGGGAAAAGTTGGGAAAAAAGGGAAGTTCAGAATTAGCTGGTCACAGAAAACATTGAACAGTCTTCTAGATGGGGCAGTGAAGTGAAAATCAACCTGTTTTTCCAGTACTTCAGACAGTTTACATCTCCTGGCAGACCCCATTACAACTTGATTTTTTAAACATTATCTTATTTGTTATCCTGCCTCTGATTATACAGATTTTGAGGTGGTTATGCATTCACTAATCCCCTTTTTGGAAAGTATCTTTATTTGTGACACATATTGCTGTTTTATTCAACACTTTTGTCTTGATAAATCTTTACATCTCAAGTTTTTGAACTCAGGTTAACCATATTCAGGGTTTTCAACCCAATGGACTTTACTGCTCAATTCCCATATCAAAATAGATTCTTCTGAAATCCCAAACCTTACCTACTGTCCTACTTTTGTATCTTTTCTGTTTAATTTAAATTGAATCAACTTTTTAATTAACTCCATGTTAATTAATTAATTAAAGTTATTTTCCTTAAAAGTACTTCTGGGGTATACTTGATTAAGAAACACATCAGCTAAACACATCTAGGAATACAGAGTTCCTTTGGCTATTAGTTGCATTTGTTCTCCAACATATACCCTGAGAATTAAAATTTCTCAGTGTCATAACTGTTGAGAATAATGTTTCTCTCCATTAATTTTAAGGATAATTCTATCCATAGACGCATCCGTTCCTGATTCCCTGGGTACAGAGAAGATTCCATCATTAACTACCCCAACGGAATTTCACCAGACTTCCAAAAAGTGTCTTTCACCCTGGAAGATCTCTTTTATTACATGCCTGTTTCTATTTTTTTTCTTTTCTTTTGTTTTTTCCTTATATTTTATCATATACAGTAGTTTTCTGCCATTTTACCCTCCTTGATGTATTTCTGAATAAGCCCAGAGCTGTATTTCATACCTATTTTCTTCTCCTGGGAGCTGATCAACCAAGTTCCTTTTGTCCCCAAATGTCTGTTTCCTGCTCTCTGTCACTTGTTCAGAATGCTCTAGTTTGCTGTGCTGTATCCTGACATTTGGGACTAGTTAAAAAATGATTAAATAAAACTCATGATGTAAAATGAGCTGAAGAAATTTTTAAATGGGCCAATGGTAGTAATTCAACAGCCATGGTACCTTATGGTAGTGTAGAAAATTTGAGCTAGGAAGTATTAGAATATTTATTGTATTTTTTCTTGTATCTCCAGTCCTATGCTTTCATCAGAACCCTTACCTGGCCCCCATCTTCCTGCAAAACTGAGTATGGGACAGTTCAAATGGCAATAGGAACAGAAGACCCTCAATATGCAATAGCCTGTCAAACTTTATGACAATTCACCCTTCAATTTTTTTTATGGTAGTTATTGTCACAGCCATCTGTATGCTGATTAGTTTAAAATACAGCTTGTAGAATATGCAGTTTAGCATCAGAACCTTGATGTACACATCTAAATTCTTTGAGCTCTTTGAACATTAGAGAAAAGCAACCATTTGTGACTTTTTAATTGGTGTCAGTTTGCTGTATCATTGTTACTACATGACATATGTTACAAGGACCGCTCCTGCTGAAGGTAGGTGTATAGAATGTCACTTTACATTTTTTGCAAGTAGCCAGTATCTCATCAGTTTTCCATAACGCATCATTAGCAACATCACACAGTGTGACAGTATATTGTGCCTAAATGTGAAATGTTGAATACCAGTTGAAAATATATTACTTTTAGGTTGGAAAGCAGTTTTTGTACCATAATGTGGCTTCCTGAGCCAAACTGATTCTGTGGCCTGTCATAAAATTGCAAGCATACAGATCTACAGAGGAATCTTTTACATTTATTCACATTACCTACACTTTCCAAACAGTTTCTCTCACTTGGTTTGGCCCAAGGCTCTCTCATTTTTGTATGAGTGCTAGCAGGCTCTTTCCAAGAAGAGAATATAGAAACAGATTTTTGTTTTAAAGATCTTTTTCAAGTACCAAATTTCCAAGCCTTCTTCCTACATGATTGAAGAGCATTAAAAGTGATGTTAGCTCCTATTCATGTTTTAAAATTTTATAACTTTTTAAGACAGGTACAACTGTGATTCATACTATTTCTACACTTGTCTACTTTCACACAGTGAGAATATGTGCTCTTTCAGTACTGTTATTATGAATAATAAGAATTGGGTATTTTATTTTAAGACCAGGTGAGTATGTTTATCCTATGGAAAGGATCTGATGTGAAATCCCATATTCACTGAAAGCGCTATAGGTAACTTCTGCAGATATGGGATCTCCCACATTGTTCTTTACATAGAATTTTATCTTAAATATAAGACATTTCTGAATAAATCTCAAATTTTAAACTCAACCTATATCATAGCTGAATTTCTAGTACTAGATGGTTTTGAACGAGGACATAAGCTTGCAACCATCAGTAAAGTCTTTGTGAAATACAGTACTGATACTGAAAATTCCACTAACTCAACTAAAGGGATAGACTGAAAATCTTACTATAAATAAAATTAAAATGTCTATAATTTATATATTTATGTATGTATACATTACATATACATGAAGGAACATAGACTTAAAATTCCCAGCTAAAAAGAATTTACATATCAAAGTAAATTTATATAAAAAATAACTCCAAAATATCTTTAAGTTTACAGAGTTGTAAGTAGAGATTCTACAGTTTAAAGAAAATATCATCAAGGCAACGTACATCTTTCTCAGCATTTAAAAACACCGTTGAGATCAATACTAAACAAAACCTTGAGACAGGGAAACACTATGATATTATGAACTGACTTTCTGTAAGAATGACAATTACTTTAATAAAAGGAAAAAAAGAAATTTCACCAGAAGTTAATATCCAGATAGGATTTGTAGAAGTAGGATAGATCTTTAAGCATCTCACAGCTGCAACTAAGACACTTTAAGGTGGTGTTTCCTGAATATAAGTAATGAAACTGATCTTACACTAACCAGAATATCAAAGATCTAATAACCTTTCTGAATGATCTGTTGGTTAAACCAAATTGCATTAAACCAAGCTCAGAGCAGGAATGTGACAATTTGTGGCCAAGTTCCAGTTTCTTATTTTGAGAGATCAAAACTACTAAGGGCCTTCTCAAAGAGCAGCATCCTTCATTGCTCCTGAGTGTGCACATTAGGGTGAAGCATAAACAAAGACCTCTCACAGGAACAAGAGCTGTGTTTGAAAACCCAAATTTTAAGACTCTGCTGCAACTGAAAACTCAAAACCAGGGGATAGTACTTAGACAAATCTCTTTCCTTTTTCCAAGGCCAAAACACATTTGTAAAAGCAGTGAGAAAACCTGGAAAAGGTTAGTCCAGCACACAATATGAAGAAACCAGAGCTGAAAAGTACTGCCCATAGGATACCTCAAAATGTACTCAGATCAAATACATGTGATGTCTTCTTCAAGAAAGAAAAAAATAACATTTTTTTATAACATATAAAAGGGTATACAGGGGCTTCCTGTCTAACAAATAACAGAACCAAGAAAGAAAGAAAGAAAGAAACCACACCAAGGAAAAGTCCTGGAGTACTCTATCTACATTTGGTACCTATTATACTTTGTTATACCTCACAATTAGTTGCTCATTAACTTTCTTTCTCCCCAGTTTGCTACTGGACAGCCCCCCTGCAGGGGTTGCAAGGGCTACCTGTTGATCCATCAGCACATTTATAGCTGCCCAACTAGCCCCACCACCAGACTGGGGAAGTAGAGAACTTGCCAAGTTACTCAGAGGTCTGGAGGGGCTGGGGCCCTTAGCTGCCTGGACAAAGCATGAAGATGACCACAATGAAAAGAGTCTGGCAAATGCTGAAAATCTCTTAACAACTGGAATTCAAGCTCACACTCTCCAGCAAGAGCGTATGATATCTCTTAAAATCTTGTCTTCCTTGTGTTATCCCAGCGGGGCCATTCTCCTTTTCTTCTCTCATTATCCATAGCCTCTAATGTTCTGTCCACTTGCTGTAGCTCCAGGTGAGCTCTTCCTTAGGCTGGCATAAATCATTATAAGGCCAAACCATGAAGGAAGATAGAACACAACCTATATCACTCTGGCTTGTCCTTTTCTGCAGCACCTTTGAAGAACATATAGAATTAAATGAGCAGGCTTAGCTCATGGGCACTGTCAAAATGGAAAATTAAAATGAGTCTCTGGGCACATGTGTTTTGCCTGTGTGACTGGAATTGTTTGCTTAGGTAACAGAAGTCTTATAGCAAGCCAGAAGACACAGCACTGAAGTAGGAGTCAGTGAGGAATGAGAATGCCAGTGTGAGACAGGGAATAAGTCCAAACTTACTTAGTTTCCTGTCTATGTAGTTGACTTCTATTCCATCGTTAATATTTCAGGGCTCTTCTCCTTAATCTTCTTGTAATTCCTCTGCCACACTATGCACTACAAAAAGATTCACTGGAGTATTGCCACTGCTTGTGACTGGATTCCAAAGAAACTCAACTTCATTCTTGGAGCAAGCCTCAAGGAAGGCTGTGCTCTTCTCTATATTAGCACAGGTAACAGGGTTACAGAGTCAAGCTACAAAACCAGATCAGAGTCAAGTGCCAGTTGCTTATTTCCAAATGGTGATAGCTGACTCTTATAGGGAAAAGTGTCTGCAGCTGGGGGCATGAGTGTTATATTGAGTTGATTAGTGGTTGTCTCAGCTGCACTGTGATCTTGAAATAATAAATAGTTCATAGCTGTTGATTATAAAGTCCTGTCTTCCCTGGATATATTCTTTGGCCATGTTACAACATTCCTTCACATCCTCTAGCATAATCTGATACTGATCACTGACTGCCTTTGACTGTGCTGCATCAAAAAGACAATGCTTTAAGGACTCACTTGTAAGAAGAAACAAACAGGGTCATCAAAGCCATCACTGTTAGCACAGAGATTTGTTGTAACTGCTGCAGTAGCAGAATCTGAAAGACCTGTGTAAATATTCAACTCTGTCTTTAGATGTGAAGATGTTTCTTACAGTTCAAAAATGTTTCCACCAGATGAAAATTATTTTTGCATCTCATGAATCCCTCCCAACATTATTAATGACAGTTAGAAAAGAAGGGATTTAAACTACTAGGTACATGAGGCCTCTAATTTATTCATGACAGTAGAATGACAGCAGACATCATCTCTTGAAAGAACATTTTTTATAGATTCCTTATAGAATTAAGGAATGGCTAAAAATTGTTCTCATACATTAATCTTTTGTGAAGAGATCTAAACTGTGAGGAGAGATTTGAATGAACATTTAATGAAAGCATTATGCTCATTGTAACATTGTGTTTGAAGGAGGCAGACACAGGAGAACTGATTGAAATCACAGTCTTAGGCAAGAAGTTATGGATTCCACAAAGAAAAATGCACAGGACAGAATGGAGGCTCCCCATAAATGGGAGTTAACTCTTTGGAACACAATCTAGGCAAAAGCCTGTAACTTTTTCATCATACAAGACTCTTATTCAAGAAGAAAGATATGTGTGTTTTTCAAGAAGATATGGAATTTTTCAAGAAAATATTCATTATTTTCAGTCTCATTGCAGTCTGTTCAGATTTTCTTAAAGCTATTTAGAGGTTTGTGCTGAAGTAGACACAGGCATCACAAAAATATAGTTCTGCACACCAGAGAACAGTCAGTTATCAGAAAAAGTCTCTCTCCACCACTTCTGAAAGTAATGCCATAACAATAGTCACAGTGTCTCATTTTTCATCAGCTAGGAAAATTCAGTAATGACAATTATTTCTTAATTCATAATTGATTAATTTTGTTGAACTCTAATTGTCAGCATGGACCTTGTAAGGAAAAAGGTTAACATTCAGAAAAAGAATGTTGATACCACCAGTTCAGTCTTGGGGGCAGACACAGGCTGGGATTTTTCAAAGATTCATACGTATGAAGACATTTAAGACATATCTACCAAAGATGACACAAATCTTTTTTTACACTTTCATGTTCAAGAAGCAACATATTTTATATTAAAAAATACAGCTAGTCCATACCTTTATATAAACTGGAGTGTGTGATCTTGGTCTGACACGTAGTAGATGAGTAAGACTCATCTTCAATAGCATATTAAGTATATGAAACTGAACTTAGTTGGTGATTCTCTTTCCAGTTCAGGGGCTGTGTTTCAAGGTCCTGTTTCTAATATGAGAAGTTTCATTTGCTTGAGCCAATGAATGCCATATATGTCTGTGTAGGATGTAAGATCAACTGCATGGTCTTGCACCTGAGTCAGGGCCATCCCAAGCACAAATACAGGCTGTGCAGAGAATGGATTGAGAACAGCCCTGAGCAGAAGGACTTGGGAGTGTTGGTTTTATGAGAAGCACAACATGAGCTACTAATATATGCTTGCAGCTGAGAAAGCCGACCATATCCTGGACTGCATCAGAAGACCTGTGACCAGAAGGTCAAGAGAGATTCTTCCCCTTTACTTTGCTCTCATGAGACACCCACATGGAATTCTCTACCCAGTTCTGGAGCCCCCAGCACATGAATGACATGGAGCTCTTGAAGGGAGTTCAGAGAGCCGCAAAGATGATCAGAGAGCTGAAGCACCTCTCCTATGAAGACAGGTTGAGAGAGTTGGGTTTGTTCAGCCTGGAGAACAGAAGTCTCTGGGGAGACCCTAAAGCAGCATTCCAGTACCAAAAGGGGTCTACAGGAAAGCTGGAGAGGGATGTTTTGCAAAGGAATATAGCAACAGGACAAGGGAGAATGACTCTAAACTATAAGAGGAGAGATTTACAACAGACATTAGGAAGAAATTCTTGACTAAGAGGGTGGTGAGACACCGGCACAGGTTGCCTACAGAGATTACAGATGTCTCATTCCTGGAAGTATTCAAGGCCAGGTTGGGTGGGGCTTTGAGCAAACTGGTCTAGTGGTTGCTGTCCCTGCCCATGTTGGGATATTGGAACTAGGGATATTGAAGGTCCCTTCCAACCCAAACCCCTCCATGATTTCTGTGGTAATATGCATATATGTAATGTACGCTGCCTATGTATATGTGTGTGTATGTGTGTATGAAGTTCAAACCAGCCTTTGAGTGAAAATTGACCTGGCATCCTATTTAATTGGGCACAATATTCTTGCAGCTGAATATGAGCTTTGGCAAACAGAGACAGTAGGAACCTGTGTCCTGCACCATCAGTCTCGGTGCCTGACTGAGGATTCATTTTCTGATCAGGTGCACAGTCAGATAACTCCACTCCCTTTACCGTGAAAAGCTTTATGACAGAATCCTGTGACTTTTGGATCTCTCATTAAAAGAAAGATAGTGAGGTGCTGGAGCATGCCTAAAGAAGGGCAACAAAGCTGGTGAAGGGTCTTGATCACAAGTCTTAAATGGAGCATTTGAGGCAACTGGGAATTGTTTAACCAGGAGATAAGGAGGACGAGGGGAGACCTTCTTGATATCTGCAGTTACCCATAAGGAGGTTGTACTGAAATGGGTACCGGTCTCTTCTCCCTAGTAACAAAGGATAGAATTAGAAAAAATCACTGCAGGTTTTCCAAGGGAGGTTTAAATTGGGTATTAGGAAAAAATTCTTCACCTAAATGGTTATCAAGTACTGAAGCAGGCTGCCCAAGGATATGGCTGAGCCACCAGCCCTGGAGATCTTTGAAAGACATGTAAATGTCTAGAATCCACTATGCACGCATAATTTGTACTTCTTATGTGCTGCAACTGTTAAAGCACAGCTTTTCCTATTAAATCCATTATGAATTTTACCTCCACTTCTCATTGTGTCCACATATAGTGAAGAAAATTCTTGTCTTTGTTGGAGTTTGCTAGTCTTAAAAGTACAGAGCCTGCGCTTCTACTATCTCTTAGGAAGCTGTATGATGTAGATAATATTGTCGACCTGTCTAATGCTGTTAAATGGTCCCTTCTATTCTGTTTACATTTTTCCTGCCAAGCTGGGATCAGAACTATGACCTCTTGCCCCACCTCTTATGTCTAAGCCTTAACTTGTCAATCATACTAGATTTTCTTCTCTTGCTGTGTTTCAGCAAGGTTATTATGGTGCACTAAGGCCATAAACCCACTTACTCTCTTGTGCAAGTCCAGCGTATGTGGTACTACTGAGTCCTCTGATGCTTCCAGCATGATTTTCTGCTTGTCCCTTGCAAGATCAAGGAGCTTTCTCACCCTTTTGCAAACAGGAGCATGTAGAGCATAAGCCCCATGGTGTCTTCTGAGACTCCTTGACATGCAAGCAGAGATTGCTGTAGTTATTTGTCTTGTTATCCTTACTTTAGGCTTTGTAGGTTTCAACATGACTTTGGCCAGACAAGTAGACCTTTGTAAACCCCTCTTCATTCTCTTGCCCTCACACTGCTGGCAACAATCCAGGAAAATTGAGTCCCCAAATAAGTTCCAGAGTATTTTAAGAGTTCTCACAAACATTTGTGTTTCATTTGTACATTTTTTGTTTAATTTTCTTGTTAACCTATCCCAAGGGCCATCCCATCAGATGGCCTATAATTCAGAATGTACTTAAGAAGATAAAGAAATTTTTGTTTTGAAATACAGTAGCAATGGTTCAACAAAAAAGCACCTAATATTATATGTGATCAAGAACAGATGAAATGGGGAAAAGAACAAACAAATTGGTAAAGAGACCAAATAAAATTTTGACTTGACATTTTTTCATTCCTTAATGAAAAATGGGCAATACCAGACAAGGCAGAGGACATTTTAAAACTGTGACATGTAATTATTAAGCTTCACTCATATGAAGCTTTCCATAGCTCCTGTCATAATATTCCTTTAAGCAGAAATGTCCCACTTAAAAAAAAATCTTAATTTTATATATTTTTTTCTTTTTTTAAAAATACATACCCTTCTTGGATATTGGAATTGTTTGTTTTCTTTTTTTTTCAATCTTGTCTCCAAATATATGTAAAATATATATAATACACATTGTACTAATATCTTGGAGAAAAAAAATACCAGAAAAATCCTACAAAATAAAAATGTTCCTGTCATATGTCATATAAAGTTTTACAGTTCTGAACAAATAATTCATCCTGTTCATTGTGTCTTGTATGAACTTGTGAGGGTCCCAGTTCCAAACACTAGCTATATTTGAAGATATTTCTGAGTTTTTATTTATATATATACATATATATAAATACAGTTTATTTTATTTATCTTAAGAGTCTTTTATGGCACTATTTTGAACAGGTGCTTAGGAAGAGTCACATCAATACTTTTAATCTTTTAATTATGTTGCTTAATTTCACATCTGGAAGTTTTACCATACAATAATTGAAAGACTTTTTTAATCTGGAGAGAAAAATGTGATCTTACTGAGTATGAAATCAGACTGACATGGTAACATTTGGATTAATGAATTTTTTGTTAATTTTAGAAGACTTACCTTCCAAAGTAATTTAAGGTTTCTGTGTTTGTTGATATTGCTTTTTAATGTGACAACTGTGACACGCATTTCCACAACAGATGGATTAATGTAATTTTTTTAAAAAATTACTTCACCTAGACAGGTGTTTCCTGTATATGTTTGGCATGAAATTAAACATTGTTCCAGATGTTCTGTTTGTAGCAAAGCCAGTTAATTTTATTAGAACATTTAATCACAGATCTTCAGTGTAATGGAAATGCAGTCTATGTGAAGAAGATATTTAACAGAAGTTCTTAATGTGGAAGACTCTATAAGGGACCAAGCTAGATATTTTCTTCAGTGAATCCCAGAAATGTATTGCTGTGGCATGTAATATTTTCTGAATTTAGACCTGAAGCATATTACCAAAATAATTTTCAAACAGGACAGTTATTTTTGATTGCAGAATATTACTATTATATACACTCCCTGATGTTTACCCACACGTATATATTCTCATTGACTTAAGACAGCTTGAAAACAGAGTATTAGCAACTATAAGAGATTCTTTATTTTAGACTGTGAAGTGTCCTGCATTGTTTTCATGCCCTTCCATTAACCTAGCAGTGTATGGGCAAGTAATTGTTCTGCTTGCAATGCATGTACTAAGATCTTTGATACCAAACTTAAATATCATTACATGCCTAGCTATTCTTCCATTAAGATTAGCTATAGATTTCTCATTAATTATTACATCAAATTTATAAATCATTAATAAATTAGATCTCTGTGCTCTGTCACATACCTCTTGGGCCTCATGAAACAGGTGAAGAAAAAGCTTGAATGTAGTCCCGGTGATTCCAGGGTAAATGTAAAAATATTCATAATTTTTTACTTTGAAATATTAGTTTATACATAGGGACTAATAACAACTTAAGCCCCTGTGATGATTGATGGTTTCTGTTGGCCCATCACCTCATTGTATAGAAGTTTGTTTTAATGAGTTTCTCTAATGAATATTTTATATTGATACTTGGATGAATGGCATATGGTAAATGCAAGGTAAATTACAGCTCTTTAAATAAATATTTTTCATAAATTATTTATTTTGTGATGCCGATATTGGTTAGATGTCATGCCAGATGAAGACTGGAAATTATTTACTCTAATACTTCTTTGAGAGTTGAAAAAGTAAAAGACTTTTAATTATTAACAAGCTTCCAATATACTCATGTAATTTATGGGAAACTACCATAAATTGTGTAAGATTACAGTTTTGTGAGGACAGTTTTATTTCTATCATGCAAAATATAATAATCTCCTGTGTTTTTACAAGAAATTTTATTTATTCATGCAAAAAATATTGTGCTGTTCCCTCTAAAACCTATTTTGATGAATTTCTGGCTTCCAAATGCTTATGAGTTCTTGTCAACCATCATTATTTCTGTGATAAGTTCCTGATTATTTTTGATGTCAAAAAAATTAAGTTAAAAATCAACAAGAATGTGTGTAGTGGATTGAGTTCCCTTGGTCTATGTTGGAGTCCATGAATTTTACAAATGAATCTGCAGAACGTAGCTACTTCAGTGCTTAGTAATAACCCAGTTTAAGACCCCCAGTTACTTCCACTATTGTTATTATTATTATTCTCATTGAAATTAGAGAAAGTTAAGGGCATTTTAGCAGCCTTCAGTGCTGAACCATATTTTTTTTAATATACCAGTGTCTACCATTTAAAATAAACCAGGCACATGCAAGGAAGCCACTGGAACACAAGTACAGAACTGCAACAGTATTTAGATGCTGTAATCTTTAAATGTGTCACAGTAGAGATTAATACAGTTTGTTTGTGTCCACCTGAAGGTATCAGTTTGGCCAAATATGAGAGATTTAAACTTTAGATGTCACCTACTATGCATACTGCTTCAACACTAGGAACCAGTTTTAGAAATCTTAAATTCCACGTGCTTTCTAGGATAAACAGAGTGTTCTTCAAAAACTGTAAGTAAATAACATCTGTTTTCAAGGGATTTTTATAAATCTTTAACCTAAATTTATACTTCAGGGTGTAATTCTGATGTGGAACATACATGTAAATATACAGTACTCTGCTTTGCCCAGGATGGTGGAAAGATGAATAATCTAGTCTTTAGTAAATAAACAAAATAATTTAAAGGGCTAATATATAACTCTTTTACATAAGTCTTTGAGGAATAGTATATGAAAATGATATATAGTGGATACTGATCTTTCAAACTAGCAACAGTGTTAAGGCATTTCATGCCATGGGGTAGCACTCTCATGGAGGTGAGTGGCATGTCACATTATTTTTTCAGCTGAGGTGAGTCTCAGTCCAGTAGCCAGTTAAAAACTGAACAGATTCACTATGCTTTACAGTTTTCATCAAGGAAAGCTAGTGTTCATTTGTTAGGGACACTCCTGTTACAACTGATATTATGAGTTGACTAAAGTAAATTTCCCAGTAACTACATTTAAGATAGCAGGTGCACTTCCTGTTACAACTGAACTCCTTGCATCAGGGTCATATCAGATTACAAATAATGTCAAAAAAAAACCCAAACCAAAACAAAACAAAACATAAAATTTAAATGTTCAAGGCATTTTTTTAAATTATGTCTTTGTTTTCTTCCATTGCTTCAACTATGATCCTGTATAATTAACAGGATTAAATACACACAAGAATAAAGTTCTTCATGTCTATTTCAGATCATAGCTCCACTCCAGAAAATAGCAAATGTTCAGAATATTTAAATACAAATTTCCATTTAAGAAGAAAGCAGTGATGAGGAGTCATGAGTATGTTATTCAATATTGGTTTATTTTGCATGTACACCAATTCCATAAGCCAATAGTTGCAGACTGTAAGCTATTCTTTCAGTTCAACATGAAAACATTTACCCAAAAACATTGTTCACCTTTTTCAACAAATCAGAGACCAATTTAAAAAACAAACAAACAAACAAGCAAACAAAACCAACAAAAAACCCAATCGACAAAAAAAAAGCCCTATTCTAGTACTTTTGAAACTTTCTTTAACTAGACACCTAAAAACCAGATGTACAATTCATAGTATTTTTTTTTTAAATTACCATTTGCTCATATTTCAAAATAACAATTTGAAGATAATATCTAAAATTCATAGATTATTGCTATTATAATATTACTGCAAATATTTGCCTTAGAATCTGTTCAAATAAATGGTACACTTCATACATTAATGCTGCCAACAATTCAGGCAGACATTCACAAAGAAGTAAAACATAATCTGTGTTTTTTGTTTTGCTTCTTTTTCTTTCTTTTAACAGCTATATCTCCTGTCCTGAAGAATGCTGACCTGTGCCTATGTCCAACAGCTCTCTTAGTCCCAACACCATTCAAAAATTACATCTCATATTGAAAAATTCTGCTTCAAATATTGACTGTAGTTTTCTGTTTTTATGTGTTGATTCGTAGAATCTGATTTTCTTCTCTGTCTTTAGAAATCTCAGTAATATTAGTAGCCTTATCTTTTTGTAAATGTTATTCTTTTTAAGTTTTTTGTTTGTCTTCTCTTGGATTCTACGAAGAATCCCATTCCAATAAGTACAAATATCTCACGCATGAATGTGCATGTATAAACTAGTGATGAGTATGTGTTACAGGTCCCCCCCTGTGCTGGATCCACAGGAAGTATATGTCTGTTATAGCACAGCTACAGGGGATTGGTTTGTTTTCTCAGGCTGTGGTAGCTCATGCTGTTAGCTCTGAAGGTGCCTGGTGTAATCTACAGTGAGTTATCCAAGATGGTATCTGTTACACAAATGCACAGATGCCTGCACAAGCACATTCAATGCACATTTATGTTGCATGTTTCTGCACTGTAGACTGAAGGTTGCAATAGACTTTGAGTAGAAAAGTAGGTGCTGAGGAAATATAAGATCTCTTATTATCGTATCTCTCTTTTTTATTCTGCTGTGTGGAATGAGTCTACAGATGTCATTCCCTTCCAGCATTCATTCTGGTGTATCAACTTTCCCTCACTATCTGCATTGCCATATGTCTGACCAGAAACAGTTCAACATTCCAATAGTTCTTAGCAATGAGCTCTAGGGATACTTTGCCATCAGGAGAAGGCTTTGCAGCAAAGCTGGTATCTCTGATGAAAACTATTCTGTCTCCAGAGCCAAGTGTGCTGCTGCTTAGACAGCTTTCCATACTGGAAGGCACTTGTAGTTTTGCCATCAGGGGCTCCTTAATCTGTCAAACTTAATCTGCCAGTTTTGTTGGGAAGCACCTATCACCAAGTCAGATCCATTATGGAGAGAGCACTGACACTGTTCAGAAGTTTGATGGGACAAAAAAAGGGGTAGAGGCTGGAATGTGAAACTGTTTGGAGTCAGGAAAAACAGGGTGATGGAAGGGACAGGGAGTTAAAGTGGGAATTTGGAACTGGCATGCATCTACCTCATTGTTATCCATGATTAATGACCACCTTATGCTCTGGAGACTGGAAGGGGTCACAGGACATGGCTAAAGGCCTTGCAGCACACTACATCCTATTCCCAACCATTAAGCATATGCTTGCTGGTAAGATTTAGCCTTGTGGTGAGAACTGCATGTAATCGGTGAGTTGGTGTGTGTGCCTATACCCACCAGGTATAGACCATTGTCTCACCAGACAATGCCCTCTGTAGAGTCTGCTCTATGTAGACTCTTCACAGGGTTAGCAGCTAACAGAACAGCCAAGGCATACAGCAAAGAAGAGTCCCTGGACTGACTGATACACTTGCCTTTTGCTTTGGGTTTAAATATGTACATGCATACATGCACTTTTAGTTTCAAAATGACTCTACATAAAATGGTATTTTGGGTAGAAAATTAACTGATTAAGACTTGAGTCAGTCAGAAAACACTTTGATGTATTTTCACTACTGTAAGCATAGTGCTCTGTGCCATGAAATGCTGCATCCCTTTCACATGTTTATATAATCAGGATCTGGTCTATTTTGTTCACTATAAACTCTGCAAATATATGGTTGTCTTGTATTTAAAAAGCATTATATGCTTGCAAGATGCACTGTTTCTGTCTAAAAGTTACAGACAAAATAATATCATTTCTTACATTCACGGTGACTAGGAGTGTCTGTGTATGACAACCTGCAAAGAAGCTGAAATCCAGGTCTCCAAGTCAAGTATAGCAGGCTTTGTGGAAAAAAAATTCAAGCCTGCTTACCAAAAAAATGTGAAAGACTGATTAAGACAATTAGGAAACACCTCTAAACACTTATTGGCTGAGAGCATGCCGTTTCTAGCCAAAAAAAAAAAAAATTTCACATGACAAAAAACAATGTTCATATCAATATGTTGAACATGAAGAAGGAAAGATTTTATGTTGATATCCAGCATGTTCATAAAATATGGATAAATGCTGCTTCTCTCATAGCAGCAACTTTTTTTTTTCCTTTTTTTTTTTGTCCTGAGGGAAAGACCACACCCAAAGAGTTTATCTGATGTCTGTAGCACAGAAAGATTAGTATTACATATTGACAAGTGTCTTATTACGTACTAAAAATGTTGTTTCCTCTGGGTCTATTTGTAAGATAAATATTTACCCATCTAGTACAACACATCCTCAATTTTTGAGGGAGCTTTGTGCTATCAGAATGGAAAGATGTCTGAACGTTAGACAATTTTGCTAAGTACTCTTAAATTATGCACTTTATTTTAAAAGAATATAGAAACTGCTTTAAAAAATGCATTTGAGTTCAGCAGCAACCTTTTGACGCCTCCAGACAGTATTTTAAGAACTCATTTGTTTGAGGGTTTTTTAATCTGGAGACACTGAAAAGTTACACCTGCTGTGATGTCGTCAATCATGCCAGGAGGAAAAATAGTGGCATGATTTGTTATCTGTTATTTCCCTTGCTGTGGTGACTGTCTCCCAGTGCCAGGTCTGTCCTTAAGGCCATCACTTATAGGGACCACTGTCTGTCAAAACCACAGCCAACTTTAAGGGCTGCCTTTGTTGGAGCAGACAAATGAGTATGACCTTTAACAATAAAATAAGCACCTACTGAGAGAGATGAAACAGCAACTGAAATTAAGAACACCATACAGCCATTTCAAATACTCTGGAAAAGTTAGGAGTTGACTATAACTTAATTATAAGAGTAAATGTGACTATATGTTGTCAACAATGAAACAAACATGGTCAGAAATATTGATTAGCAATGAGGATGAAAACTTATTTTATCCAGGAATCATCCTGTATTTCATTAATTATGAATGGGATTGATTGAGTTCATTAAAAACTGCAGAAGACATTAAATTATAGCATTTAAAGGTTTTAGGGTTTTTTTTGCTTTGTTTAAGTAGGTTGAAGACTGTAAGTGTACAAATCATTTCTGAATATTCTAGGAAAGTGAGGAAAAAAGATAAGAACACACTAAACCTTTGATTTACACTAAGCAGTACTTCAAATGATCTTCAGAAAGAGCTTCTGCCTTGTTAGTCATTAGATGTAAGGTGGTCATTGATATTTTGTAGGGTTTCAAAGCTGAGTCTGAGAATTCCAGGCAATGCATTGTGAAGACCACAACACAGTTTGTGGTTTGAAAGGCTCTTGTAACCCAACCTGGCAAGTGGTCAGTGGAGACCATCTTTTACAGAGCAACACAAATCAATCTTATTGAGCAGTTTTCGGGTAATATAATATTCTTCCTGTGACAATAATGAAATTAGCCTGTGGATTTCGTTTAAATATTGAAATGCCATTTGAATATTTAATGAAATACAGTACTCTATAGATATGCAGATTTTTGTGGTTTTCATAAAAATAATTGATTTTATGAACAGATATTTGAGCATCAACAAGTTGATATTTTCTTTTGTTCCTTTTGTTTGGCTCCTTGTTCATATTCAGATGGACCAGATCAAGCAAAGTACTAAATGCCTTCTGAGGTCAGTAAGATTTGAGAGCGTTTAATAGAATAGATATGTTTAGTACCTCTAAGTCATTTAAAGCATTAATGTATTCATTACAGTCTCTAAATCATCACTAAAGATTTTTACTTTATTTGTAGGAGAAAATATATTTTTTTATCTGAGTATTTTTCTTTTATCCTTGTTGCTATTCTTATCTGACTGTTTGATTTCAATTTTTTCAGAAATGATCTGTTTACTATGGGGTTTTTTTGTGGGGGGATTTCATTGTTTTAGTTTTGCTTTTGGTTTTCCTAGGAAGTATGTTTTATCTCATTTTCCCATGAAATATAAAATCACTGTTTTTCAAGAAAATAAAATCTCCAGAAATCTGAGTTCCAGTCCAAGAAACAGTTCAAGGTGAAATCTGCTTGGCTTTCTCAGTGTAGCCCTCAGTGCAGAGATGCACATCTTGAAAAAAAGTAACACAGAATTTTCTGTAATCAAAAGCTTTTGCCAATCTTAAAGGCCCAACTTTTTAATAGGCCTGGAGTCTCAATTGTAATCATACTCTAGAGTGGTTATCCTTTCAGCTTAGGGTTAAAAAGCTTTGACAAAGCACCATAGGGAAGCTTGGATTGCCCTTACCTACATTGTACCTAGCCTTGGGATAGATAAATACAGTCTCATTCTCTAATGCTACTGACTGCCTCCAGGAACACTAAATTTTAAGAGAGGAAAACATGAATCCTGTATTTCAAGAGCAGTGGAACTAAGCCATTGTTCACTCCCCTTAAAAAGGATATTCAGTGGCCAGTTCAGATTGCCCTAGGGACACCTAAAGCTGCATTAAGTACTTGTGAAAGTAAAAATCCACTGGGAACCCAATTCCAGTGTTTAAACCTCAGCATGAGCAGTGGAGTTCTTAGCAGGGTTCACTTTTATATGTCTCTATAACCAGGTTCAAAACTTACTGTATGTGCAGTAAGGATCTGCTATTCCAGCTAACCTCCGGAAACACTATAAAGAGGCTGCCCCTTAGAAAAATCACTAACATGAAGAGAAAAAAGCAAACATTTATTTAACTACATCATGTCAAAGGCAGGAGAAATGGTGGCTATTTAAAAACTGGCAGAGCCTTTTCACAAGGTTATGTACCTTATACTTAACTAAGAATATTTCTAACCCAGGTCTTTGTTTTAATTGAGGAATGGTAAGGAACCCAGGCTTGCTCCTGAGCTGTGTAATAAATAGAGTTGAGGAAAGAAAGCCATTCCATTTCACAAGAACTGGAGGATTTCCATCATTTGCTTTAATTTCACCTTGGATACTCCAGGGGGGCTACGATTTTGAAACACTGCACATTTAGAATGACCAATAGTTGAAAATTATCACTTTAGCTAAAAAAAAGAAAAAAAAAATAAACAAACCTTCACAAACGTGTTACTGGATCACTGAGGTCTGTGTGTTTGGATATAATATTGGCAGTTTCAAGACCTCTTAACGTCTTGATTGTTATTTTGTGAATTAAAATAAATGTGGATGCTGAAGTTCCTTTTTTGTAAAATATATCATAGATATGAGTCCACTCACTTCATTGCTCTGTTCTGAAACCCATAATAGGAATTGCTGTTACTGACATGGGAAAGCAGAGCTGAACAGTCTCAAGCATCGTGATTATTTGAGACTGTCTCTTGCCAGCTCACTACTTCAGCCCAATATAGAACCTATATTTAAACATTTTTCCCTCTAGGTTTTGTGGGAGTTTCATTCACAAATTGTGTTGAACCAGCAATTTTTCTGCTCATAATGGATAGGCCTTATTCATTTTTAGACCTGGTTTCTTTTGCCCCTTCTTGTTCTTTCATTCTATCCCTGTGATTCCCAAACATAAAGTAGCATATTAAAAGGCATTTCACAACCCTATCTGAAACTACTCCTGTCGCTTTCTCTCTTGGTGACTCTGAACAAGAACACCATCTTGCCCTCAACTCATGCTCATAATCTATTCACATTCACCACTTCCAGCCTTGATTTATTTTCTTCCACTGTATATTTTCAGATTAATCTCTAAAATTCTATTTCCTACTCCCATACCCCTTCAAAAAAGCAAGCATTCTTATCCAACTTGTAACCAAGGATGCTGGACTACATCTTAAAACCAGCACCACTCTTTTCTATATTTCAATTAAATATGAACTGTTCTTGTCTCAAAACTCTTTCTCTGAGCTATTCCTTTCCTACCTGACTTCTCCAATTCAGTGATGAGACACCAAATTCTATGCCCATCAACCCATTATATTTGTTCTCATTACCTATGTGTTACATTTTCTGTCATCTACTTTTCCACTTACTCCTGTTGCTTGCAAGATTCTTCCCCTGGCCAAAAAGTAAACCTCAAACAACCTTCAAAGTTCTCTTTCAAAAATTTAAGCAATGAAAAAAAAAAAACAAAATTATAGATATTTACAACAGGCTGCAAGCATCCTCAAATCAAAGTCTACTATGCTGACAAATTTTGTTCCCAACCCTCACATTTGTGTAAATCTCATCTGCTGCATTTTGTTACAAGGCTTTTACAAGAATGAGAGAGCATTGTTTTGCTATCTTTTAGTGCAGCACTCAGCACAGCAGTGTCCTGGTCTATGATTTGAGCTGCCAGGTACCCTGGTAATGCAAATAGTATATATAAATGGAGCATATGCCACATGTGAGGTAAATAGGATTACATCCTACAGGTTAAAACTAGCCTACTATGGTAATACAAAAATGTACACCAGCCACATGACCCAAGGGGATCTTCTTGACTGCTTCTTGATAACGCAGGCTACAGAGCAGTTGTCTGACCAAAGGAGAACTAAGCTGTTCTTGAATTTCACACCTTAAAACATCAATGCTACTGAGGCAGGAGAAATTTCCCGTTAAATGATTCACAGACTTAATCCCTTTGATATTCGATTGGCTGACCACAACTTAGCACAGCATGCTGCTGGAATACATCTTTAATTCTGACTCCCAGAAAGATCTCATTCCCACTGGAATCCTGGTGCAGAGATGGGGATTAAAACCAGATCTCACTGGGATGGCAGGAAAGCATGAGACTGAGACTCACAGTGTCTGGTTTACAAACTCCTGTCTCTGCCACGTTTTAGAAGTCTTTCTTTGTGTTAGTCTTAAAAAAAACTATTTAATTCTGTAATGCTTTAGTTCTTCATCTGTGAGTCAGTTATGATAGGTTTTCATTCTCTCTCCCAGTGCCTTTACTGTTCATCAGGCTGCAAGCTATTCAAAGCAGGAGCTACAAAGTCCTGAGTTGTTATCTGTTCAAAGATGAAGCCTCTATGATCTATCAAAATACATATGGTAGGGATATAAGTAGAGCTGAGCAAAAGAATTTCATTCTGGGAAATATGGACACAAATTAAAGGAAACAGAACAAACAAACAAAAAAACCCCAAACCAACAACAGCAAAACAAAACAAAACAAAAACAAAGCCAAAACAACGACAAAAAAAAACCCGAAAACAACAATAAGAAGCTGGCGAAAAATTCCCAAGAAGGGTAAAATAAAGGAGAGAAAATAAAATTAGAGAATTTACAGTATACATTATGCACTACATGTCTGTACTGAAAAAAGGTGTTTTTCCTATACATTGCTAGAGGATATGACATGAATGCTGAAAACCCCAGTTCTGCATAGAAGTTTTGAGGAAATTTTCTGACTTTTCTTCTTTTTTCAGCACTTTCTCTGTGCCTTATTCAGCTTTCAATAAAATCAAGGGGGGTTCACTGGTAAGCGTTGACTTGCTACAGAAACACATACTGTGGGAAATTGAGCTGCTTAAAAATCCCCCGTGAAAATACGGCTAACCTCCCCAAACTGTCCTGTGACCACAAGCAAACCAACCTGACTGTTAGAAAAAAAAAGAAAATCAAACAAATCCACTGCAATAAAAAGAAAAACAAAACAAAACAAAACAAAAAAAACCAAGCAGGCTTAAGATTTCAGAGTACCATCAAGTTTCACACTGTTAAGCCCCTGTCAGAGCCTTTACTTGCTTATGACATTGTCAAGCCCCAGATGTGGAGCCAGCCATCCCAGTCCTTGTCTCTCAGACACAGAGGCAAACTCTACAGCACAAACAACGTTGTGTGGGGAGTTTCTCCTAATTACAATTCAGGGATAGGTTGTTGAGATCTTTTCCCATCCTTGGGAAGAAAGAGTTTACAGAGCTTCCTGCAAGCTGAGACTGGTGCCTTCTGCATCCCAGGAACAGAGGCAGGGAGGAGCCCTTGAACAAGTGGGCTCTGGTCTTACACAGTAAGTAACAATTAACTGCATAGCCCTCCAGCCAAGGCAGAAACTCAAATTCAAGTGCATGCCTTCTCTCTTCCAGACTTGGGAAGCAACAAGCATCCAATTCATGTGGCTAGTATGCTGTTACTGCCTGCATTTCAGATCAAAAGGTGAACACGGACAGATAAGCGGTCATATTATTGGTTGCTGCTTCTGCACTGAGAACAGCATCCCTTGATATTGCAAGGTAACAGGCACTTGTCTTAGAACTACTAATTGCTACCTATCAATGGATATTTGTTCTGGCTTTTTGAGTCATATAAGATTGGTTGGTTGGTTGGTTGGTTGGTTGGTTTGGGGTTTTTTGTCTCCTCCCTACTACTTCTTCAGTGGGCTTCAGTGACCTCAAGTACTCAGTTGAGGGCTGCTGATGCCTCCCCACAGAGGTCACTTGGACTCTGGCTGAAGTAGGAAGTCAGAAGGTCCAAATGTGTGAAGGAGGTGACATATGTCAGTGCTCAGATTCTGACACCTGATACATGGCTGAAACTTAGGTACATGAGTGCAGCAGGCAAGATGGTTTGCCAGGTTTGAAGGTAAAGTCTGTTTCCTGAATGTTTCCTACATTCAAAGTCCATATAGGTACTGATAATATAATGGAACACTCTGAAAATACTGACCAAGTAAATATCTGTGCCTGTATAATTAATCATTTTCTCTACAGCATGACAAGCAATGAATGGATTCACAATAGGCTTTCTTTAATACAATTTCTGTCAGAGATACCACAAATTTTGCCATCACTGCAGAATATTTGTGCAATCCTGTCATACTGTATCTTATAGCCTGTATTATTTTTAACATTAATATTGAGACAATAGACCAGTTTTTGTCATTCTTCATCCAAAGGTACCAAAGATAATTATTAAAATATATCTGTGTGAAGATAAAATCTTATATTGCACAACTCAGTCATGGACTACATAAAATGGATGAAAAGTCTTCCCATAAATATTACACTGTTTCCCCCTTGTGCATAGATAAAAGCACTCTTCAAACCATATTGGTTTTAGATGGTTAAAGAAGACAAAGGTAAAGGGACAATATCACAGAGTCACTGACAGAGTTGGAAATCTGATTCTGTTTTATACTTGTTTTAGTTGATCACAGCTGCTTTGATCATTGTAGTCGGATTTTGCATTTTAAATGGAGAAAGTGCCTCTGAACTATGCTTTTTGTGGAACCACTGAGCAAAGAGAAACAGCTAAGGGAGCTGAGCACCAGAATCTGTATCTCCTTTGCTGCTACTGTCTCAGCTTCTTTTGCCATCTACCTCTCTCTAAAGATCAGCATGCATAAAAAGGCAAAATTACTACATTTTATAATAAGCTCAAAATATTCATCTTAGCCTCTTTGGTTTTGTGACTATTTCAGCCTTTTTAATCAAGCTTGTCCAGCTTGAAGATATGTACTGATATGTACTGAAATCACATATAATAATTTGGAATTCCTGAAGATGTAGACAAAGAGGATTTGAAACCATATGGATAAAAATCTTCTTTCAAAAGCTAAGAAATGCCTCTATATGTGCAGGTGTTGGTCTGGTACACCTGACATCTTTAGTGATGTCACATGTCACTTCACCTACTTTACAAATGCTAAAATTTAGTTCTCTAAAATGTAATTATCTTTGTTTTGATGAATGCATATAAATGTTAAATGCATGAATGTAAAATATTTTTCCTATTTTAATGGTTTAGAAAAAAATTATCAATCTTTGATATAAATCAAAATTCATAGAATCATAGAATCATCCAGGTTGGGAAGGACCTCTGAGATCATCAAGTCCAACCCTTGATCCTCTGCCACCATGGTTCCCAGACCAGGGCACTGAGTACCACATCAGTCTCTTCTTACAATCCTCCAGGGACACAGAATCCACCACCTCCCTGGGCAGCCCATTCCAATGCCTGATCGCCCTCTCTGTAAAGAATTTTTTCCTAATATCTAACCTAAACCTCCCCTGGCAGAGCTTATGTCCATGCCCTCTTGTCTTACTGATAGCTACTTGGAAGAAGAGACTGACACCCCCCCTGGCTACACCCTCCTTTCAGGGATTTGTAGAGAGTGATGAGGTCTCCCCTGAGCCTCCTCTTCTCCAGACTGAACACCCCCAGCTTCCTCAGCCCTTCCTCACAAGACTTGTGCTGGATCCCTTCACAGCCTCCTTGCTCTTCTCTGGACCTGCTCCAGCACCTCAACCTCCTTCCTGAACTGAGGGGCCCAGAACTGAACACAGTACTCAAGGTGTGGCCTATGATTCATAGAATAATAGAACAGTATCAAATGGAAAAAAACCTCTAAGATCAAGAACAACCATTAACCTAACACACTACCAAGTCCACCACTGAACCATGTCCCTGGGCAGCCTGTTCCAATGCCTAACAACTCTTTCAGTATAGAAATTTTTCCTAAAATAAAAACCAAACCTCCCTTGGCACACCCACAGGTTGTTTACTTTGTTTCTATCACTTCTTACTTGAGAGAAGAGACCAATACTCACCACGCTACAGCCTCCTTTCAGGTAGTCAAAGAGAGTAAGAAAGTCTCCCTTCAGCCTCCCCTTCTCCAGGCTAAACCCCAGTTACCTTAGATGTTCTCCAGACCATTCACCAGCTTCGTTACCCTTCTATAAACAAGCTTCAGCACCTTGATTTCTTTCTAGTACTGGGGGTCCTAGAACAGAACACAATACTTAAGGTGCTGCCTCACCAGTGCCGAGTACAGAGGGACAATCACTTCCCTAGTCCTGCTGGCCACACTATCCCTGATACAAGCCAGGATGCTGTGGGCCTTCCTGGGCCTGGCGTGGGCACACTTCTGGCTCACGTTCAGCCGGCTCTCAACCAATACCCCTGGGTCCTTTTCTGCCTGGCAACTTTCCAGCCACGCTTCCCCACGCCTGTAACATCATCTGGGGTTGTAATGACCCAAGCTGGGGATGTTGTGACACAAGTGCAGGACTCAACACTTGGACTTATTTAACCTCATACAGTTACCCTTGGCCCATTGATCCAGCCTCTACCCTCTGCAGATCCTTCCTACTCTCAGGCAGATCAACACTCTCACCCAGTTTGGTGTGATCTGAAAACTTACTAAGCATCCACTCATTCCTCTCATCCAGATCATCAATAAAGACATTAAACATAATGTGCCCCAGCACTAAGACCTGGGCAACATGACTTGTGACTAGCCACCAACTGGACTTAACTCCACCACAACTCTTTGGGCCCAACCATGCGATCACTTTTTACTTAGAGAAGTGTACAACAACCTAAACCATAAGAGGCCAGTTTGTCCAGGAGAATGCTGTGGGCAACTTTGTCAAAGGCTCTACTGAAGTCTAGGTAGACAACATCCACAACCTTTCCCTCAGTACCTAAGCCAACCACCTGCTCATAGAAGTTAAGCAGGACCTGTCTTTCATAAACCCATGCTGACTGGGCCTGATCCCCTGGCTGCCCTGCATGTGCCAGGTGATGTCACTTGAGATTATCTGTTCTACAACCTTCCCCTGCACCAAGGTCAGGCTAACAGACCTGCAATTTCCTGGATTCTCCTTCCAACCCTTCTTGTAGATGAGCATCATGTTTCCTAGGCTCCAGTCAACTGCAGCCTGTCATGTTAGCCAAGATTGCTGATAGATGATGATGATTAGTCATTAGTTTGTGAACTCTTTGATATTTGTTCTCTTTTGTTTCCAAGAACATCAGGCTGGAAGTAGTTACAAATACACAATGATTGGTTGGTTCAATTGTAACTTCTAGAAGCATAAATAAAGTGTATTCTTGCAAGAATGCACTTAATTGTGCTTCGGTCTTCCCAAGAAGTATATTCTTTATGAATAATCATTAATATGGAGTGTCTTCTACCATCAAGGGTTGGACTCGATGATCTCTGAGGTCCCTTCCAACCCAGCCTATTCTATGATTCTATGATATTCAGAAACCAAGAATACCCTCCAAGCTACAGAAGATGCTTCTCACTAATAAGCTGAGAAGATTCAAACATGGCATAGCACACAAGCCAGTGGCATGAAACTCTTTTTATGAGATAGATTGAAGCAACATTATCAATGGCAAAGGATGTGCTCTATCAACAGTAAGGTCTTAAAAGGAGAACCTAGGCTCTTTCACTGGGAAAGGAAAAAAAAGAACTACATCTTATATGCTTAAGTTATGCATTTTGTGTCTCTGTTCCAAATATGAACTTGCACAGCTATACCAGATAAATCAAAAAATCTGCATTTCATTTCAAACCACAAGACTCAGAAAATGTGTTACTACTCACCTTAAAAGACAAGTTTTCGTACAATATTTTGAAAACTGTTTGACAACAGAAGGTCAGGTGTGACATATATTTGACATCCTAAAACCTCAAACTAGTAAAACTTTGAGGTCAAGCAAAGGTAAAATAAGAATAACCCTCTTGAGATTTTAACTGTGCATGATAGAACCACAAATAAACTTTACGTTCCTCAGCTTCTAACTTGTCTGAACTTTACTGAAAGCTAAAGAGAAAGCTTATCTATTCATTTTCACCTGTAAGCCAAATGATAAAATAACCTTAACTCATTAAAGATATCAATGTTGTGGACTATTTGGATATCTTTGTCATCTGAAGATAACATATGGATAATTTACTCAAGATGAATTATTCTCAAGTAATTTACAGTACTGCAAAGCTTCAGATTTTTCACCTTACCCAGAATACGATAGTATTAATCACAATATTCAACAGTGGAAAGAAATACTAGTCAATTTATTGCATCTGTACAAAGAAAAATATTTCCTTTTACACTTACAGGTCTTACTGTGAGGTGCTTATTGAGATTTTGCCAGCATGTGCACAAAAAAAAAAAAAAAAAAATTATAAATAGGGACATATGATTCAAAATTGCAAATTATTTTGCAAATAATAGGTCTGTTGTAAAATATCCAGAATACTTTACAAAGGAGCGTCAGTGATTGCGCATGTGTAGTATAAATATTACCTATCTCGCTGTCACATCTAGTCTGTGAGGAGACCAAGATTTTATTTCTAATTGGTTTTTTTATTACTGCCAAATAAAAAAGCTCCGCTCATAAAAAATGATTAGGGTTGTTTCACCAGAAATGTCGTGTTCTGGGATTGCACCTTTTCCTAGGCAAAGTTGCCATCTCTTTTCTTAGGAAGGATAACTCTTTCCCTACATTTAGTGGAATTATTTTAGCTATGCCTCTAGAATTGTTCAGCTTCTAAAAGGATACAAGACAGCCAAGAATAAAAATGAAATTGCTCAGACTGCATGGAATAATGAAACAGTAGGTTTCATGTTAAAAAAAGTTCCCTTACAGGAAAAAAATATGTGTTCACAAGCACATGGGGTATGACACTGGTTTTCATACTCTACATAAGTAAACTTTTGGGAAAATTTACAGTTTTCTAAGGGACGTTTATTCACCTAAGTTGAAGATCTATGATGTCATAAGTATAAACATGATGCTGAGAGTGGGTGGGATTGTGCAAAAAGAACACCCCAAACAGAATTTGATATTTTTGCAACATTATGTTTATATCTGAGGTATTTTTAATTTCTGCATGTGGGATTTAAAGATTTATGCAACACTGGAGGTAACTGAATGGGTGGAATGGACAAGATCTTTCTGGAATCCTCAATCTGGGTAGGGTTTCTAACCTGTTTAGAAAGAGTTCTTGTCATTCCACCCATGAGATGGCATTTTTAAGTGGTAAATCACAAGTACAGCCAAGATGTCTGAACCTCAGCATGCTTCAAAATCCGAGTGCTGTTAGCCTGTATGCAGATGCTTCATAGCCTCTTCAGATTTTCTCTAGTATATTTGTATCACAAACACAATATGTGACTCAGTGATGGCTTTCAAAACAATAAAATGTAAATTAATTATTCTTGGTTTTGAATTCCCTAAAGGTCTGTATACAGGCTTCAGCTAAGAAAGTCAGGAGTCCTTAGGAAAGGAGGGAAAGGGGGAAGGAGGCTGGTGAATGTTCTTTAAAAATCTGAAGGGAGAAAAGTGATTTGCACTTCCAGGGATATAAATGATGTGAGATTTTTTCTTAGGGAGCCATTGGGTGAAATAGAAGGAGCACATTAGGTGGAACTTCTGTCTGTGCTCCTGCTAACGTCTGAGTTCTTGAAACGTACAAAACCAGAAATGAAACTTTGCTGCAACGTGTGATGCTTCTAATTAAGTCAGCCTGTGTTTACAGAGCTGTTTTTCTCTGCTTGAACTACACTGGATCTCTCCTAGGAACAACTGTCTGTTAAGTTATCATTTTGCTAAAGAACACTCAGTGGGAGTTTTAAGATTCCCCGCCATATACAAAAGGGAATACTTTGTATGGCATTCAGCATTGGTCTGAATCAGTTAAGAGCTCTATAGTTGTTTGGGGTTTTTTGCCATCCAAAGAATCACATCAAGTGCAATCTACAAAAGGAAGAATCAACCTGTCTGAAAGAAAAACAATGAAAATAGCTTTATTTAGTAAAAATGAAAAAAACTTCAGTGCTTGTTTTCTCGTGAATTTCTACTGAAGAAAAATATAAAGTAGTGTTTGTGACCAGAGTTAGGAGAAAATTTGACTGAGCATTGACAGACACCACAAAAACTGGGTTAAAAGCTTGATGTTTTGAGGATATATTGTTCTTAGAACAAACATTACTGAAGAATAATAAAAACTACACTAGGGAAATCAGCTAGAAGGGTGAGCACTCTCTGAATATGTGGCAGCTTTGAAGAAGTTGGCAGGAGTGTATCTTTTTGGGACAGTCACAGATCAGGCATTGTGGGGTAGGAATGTTTATGACGTGAAATTGTCATTTGTGAAAGCTTGCAGCCTGCACACAGACACCCATAAACACACAAGTACTTTAGCACTGGGAGGTTAGAAAAGAATAGTCATAAAAACATTTGTTGGAACAGTAGGGATTATATTTTTGAAGTGGCAAACAAAATACACAGCAATTTTAGAAGAAAGTTTTTTTCTTCTTTTTTTAATTTCTTTTTTTTTCTTCTTTTCTTTATTTTTAAGTATCCATCTGAAGAAAGTGGGGGAGCAGTCCCTTAGTCAAATTGTAGATGACAACGACATGTTTATACTTTAAAACATTGTTCTGAGACACAAGTTTGCTGCAAAAATCTGCCTTCAACAGAGACAGTGACAAGGTTGTCAGTCTTCCTTCCTCCGGATTTATCTACCCTGGGAAGATTAGCATGGTAAAAATATTAAAGAACAGGGAGCATACTGTAAGGTGAATGGACACCAGGGTGTGCAGAAAGATATCTTTCTGTGTTTGGTAGAATACGCATTAAAATGAAGAATGGATGAATGTTTGAATATTAAACTGATTTTATGTGTTTTATGAATTAAAAATAATTGCTTATCTTCATTTAAATCTAATATGAAATACTTTCCCTGAAAGAGTAAGTGATTTAGTAACAGTTCACAAAATTTTTGTCTTTATTCCAAGTAAAACGCTTCCACTACTGATAAAAACATACATGTCCAGGAGTTTATCTTTGTACCACATGTATGACAAAAAAAACACAGAAGCATTTCTATTGAGAATCTAACAAAAGAAGATAATCATGCATAAGAGAAATATGAAGGAGAAATATTTCTTATACCTGATCAGTTTTGCCATATGAACAGTTAAAACCAGTTTTCTGAGTGTAGAATGTAACTGAATATAGGAGGTGACATGTTACATCAGAGACCAGTTGTGTCAGGTATTACTCAAAGTCACAAAGCCTTTGGCATTAATGGATTTCAGTTGTGCCTGCTACGAAGTTCTGATGGAGTTGCAGGTGGCATCTGGCACAAAACACCTTCTCACACCAAGAGACAGCATGAAGGGCTCCATAGGCATTCACCTGTAGGAAAGAGCATTTCATTAAAACATAACATAGTTGCTTGATTGTCATTTCACACAGCCAATGTTAAAGCTGAGAGCTTCTAAAGATAATAGAGAAATTGTTTCATCAAAGGTGGATATCTTGATACCAAAAACCTGAAGGCATACCTCCTCCTGTGGGGAGCAGGGATGATCCTTATGCATCCCTTCCAACTTGAGATATGCTCTGGTTTTGTGATCTCTTGTGATAAACAAAGCAATTCTCTGAATTCAAATACAGCAGTATTATTGACCACTATAATCAGCATTGTACTAAAACAACTGACCTTCCCAAATCTACAATAACTCTTTGTAGGACTGGCATCCTCATTTAACTTATGAAGTGTTAACAAATAAAAATTTCTCAAGGATATCTTGATAGATAACAATGAAATTACAACCTGAGAGACAAGAAAAAAAATGTTATATTGGATTTCTTGGCTTTAAGCTGCTATAGGCACAACAATAAAACAAATAATAGTATGATAGAAAGAAAAAAGGGAAAGCAAGTGGAAGTGGATATAAGCTGCAAGTTAAAACCTGTAGGAAAAGTAAAGGAAAGCCAAAGGTTTCAATGAAATATCAGTTGATCATAGAATTAAAAGTCATAAGAATGCTTTAAAAATCTTATTGGTAACATTTATAGGTTCACTGCTAGGTTTGTTTGATCAAATACTGATGTATAAAGACAGGAATGTTCAGCAGATATTTCAGTGCGTTATTTGAAATAAAACAGAGAGATGTATCTGTCCCATGTGATGCTGTTGTAATTGAAACTTTACTCTCTGTAGCAAAGGGTTTTGCTGAAATTAAAAATTTTTAAGTTAACTGGCCAAGATATCTTACACTCAGGAACTACCTAGAATTTCTCTAACCTGTAAATGTTAGCCATAAGGAAGTAGAAAACAGGGAAAATTCCAAGACACTAGAAGACTAAATTATTTCCAAATATTTCAAAATATACAGAAGATTAACCAGAGAATTACTAATAGAACAGAACTGAGTTAATTTTACATAAAAAATGAGTAGTTAATTTAAGTTATTACTCACAAAGTGGCTAGAAATGTCATTATAAAGGGGAAAAACATAGCCAGTGCTTGTCAGCATTACTTTCTGAAAGATGATGGTTGTCATCATGTTCTATGTTTGGTTTTTTTGTCTGAGTCTTTTAATAGGATTAAAGATTTCAGTGATGAAAACATTATGCAGGTAGCAGAGACTTCTTCCAGTCAACTGACTTATTACTAAAAGATATTATGGTTAAAAAGATTGTGCACTACGGGGTTAACAGACCATACAAATCTGGCATATAGACGGATCACAGAAATTAGTTGTTTATGCTGAGATACAATGAGGGAGCTTTTTCAGTCAGTCCCTGCGTTCCAAATCTTGATCCAGTGTTCACCAGCCTCTTTATCAAGAATGTAAATGGCAATATTACATCTTTCCAGTTTGCACATGGCATAAAGATTGGTGAGGTAGTAAATGATGAAGACATCTCATTTTTACAGAGTAATTTGAGTGGCTTGTTAAAATGGGTACAGGTTTGCATGTTCTGATACAACACAAAAAGCATAGTATCTCAGAAAATGAAAAAAGAATCTGGTTAAAGGAATGGATAATACCAGACAATAGTAATTTGGTGAAGAAACATAATAATAGTTCAGTCAGAGACAACTGCTGATCATGGGTTCTATCTACAGGATCTGCCTCCAAGGCTCACGTGTTCCTTTGGTTTGAAAATAAAGCTGATACCAGGTAGCAACATGGAACTCATTTTCCTTCCACACATAACACATTAAAACTGTGAGGAGAATGTGCCTTTACCCATGCTTCAGGAAAGACATAAAAAGCAGTACATAGACAGATGAAAAGAATATAAAAACAATTTTAGGGAAGAAGAAAAAGGTTAGGGTTAGGACCCAAGGGTTAAGGCTCCCTAGTCATTCATTTTCTAAAATAAACTCAATGGAACCTTAATGTGTCTCAGAATAATGGCAAATTATGGTGACAATTAAACATCAAAATATATGGTAGACTTACCATTGGAGTTTTGAAGTCAAGATCACACATCCTGTAAGAAACATGAAGGCAAAGTCATGTATCATATAAGAAACAGGATACTTCCAGCCCAAGAATAAAGCTCACCAATCCTTTGGCCCATGTTTGTCTGTGATAGTCCTTTATGGCTCCAGATTCTGTGGTTCTAGTTCAGGTGTTTATTAAATTTATAACTCCACAAAGATATGGCAGTTTTAAACAAATCTACCTTTGGCTTTCAGCAAGCCACTGGTACAAGTGAAGAAGGCTTTCTCTCTCCCCAAAGGCACAGTTGGGCTGTTGCTTTCTTCCTAGCACATCTCCTCTCAGGAATAACTGACTAAGCATTAGGTTCCTTTTTAAATGTCTGGCTAATCAAACTTAAAGACAGAGCTCCCCATGTATATCCTAATTCATCAGTCTAAGTGAAGAATCCTTGGGCTTTCCAGGCCCATATTTTTCATGTGGCTGCTGCCTTCCTGTGCTTCATGCAATTTTGCTTTATATGTAATGTTAGATCCCTAGGCTCAGCACAGGATTTCTTCTGTAACAATTTGGATTACAGGCTGCATAAAGGATTCCTTTTGTGAAAGGGGTGTTTTCTAACAAAATTCTGTCCCTTTCCATCCCTCTCCTGTTTCTCTGTTTCCCTATCATTTCAGCCTGCCTCAGCTGCAGCCTTGGAAAATTGATATCCTGACATCTTACATGTTTCAAGAAAAAGACAAGCAGATAGACTGCAGTAAAATATCGTGATATCTTCACTATACAAAGCTGATCTCAAGAGGTTTCAGCCATAATTTACCTGGTAACTGAAAATGGACTGGGCTATGGTACAGAACCATGTTATAATGCTAGTCAGAATTTAGGTACCAACATCTGAGGATTAGAGGAGCATATCAGTGTTTGGTTTTTGTCCTGAAACATTTTGGGGTTTTGTCTTGATACTTTTGGAACATACATGTTTGTTATATTATCCTAGCTCAGAAAATACACACATGTTCTCTGAGGATGGTTGTGTAAGGGTGTGAAATATGTGATTGCATTTCTATATGAAAATACTGAGCACTAAAAATTACCATTTCCTGAATTTGGAAGAAGGTATACTTTGGGGAGGAAAAACATTCTGGACTATCTACCAGTTTATTGTATGAAAACCATGTTTTTCTGATTTTACTTTCTGGAAAAGAAGTTGACAATTCAATTGAGCTTCTTTGTGAATCAAGAGGACAATATTTATACCTTTTGAAAAAATTATTTTTTTCCAAATAAATAAAAAGCTACAAGGTAGAATATATCATTTAATTTGATGAAAAAAAAAGCTCAAATACCACATTGCTCTGTTTTGGTTTTCATCATATATCACTGCTTTACATACGATATTTCACATGGTTAGTGCTTAGCTCTATCTGAGCAGTTTAGGTACCCCGACTTTGTTGCTATTTCTGCTTTGCTTTACACTAAAGGCTCAAATGTTTTAAAAATGAATTTAGAGGAAAAATAGCATTTGCTACAGTAATATGTTTCATCATTGTATAGGATATCCTCTGTCTCACTCTATCCATTCAGGGTGCTGCTGCAATTAATGCAATCGTTCTGTAACCTGGCCTTTCATAGCAATAATCCTGGCCTTTAGGTAGCCTGTCTCCTATTTTCTATTGTATAAAACCTTTCACTGTGGATCTCAGCATGGCTTCAAAAATGCATCTGTCTTATTCTTTATTTTATAACACAACCTTGAAATAAGAAGTTAATTTCTATCACAGACTTGACCTTTAATGCTGTTGAGCCTTATCTTTTCTCTTACTTTCTCTTTAACCTTCGAAGATACAAAAGGCATCTAAAACCCATGCAGAGCGTTAAATCCTAAATATTTTCTAAGCAGCTATGATCTACTTGCCACATTAGAGTTGTAAATTAAGGTCTCATGTGTTGCAGAAACCAGCCTTCCATATCACAGTTTTCTCCCCTGAATGAGGCAAGAGTCAGTCAGTAAATATATGTGGTCAGCCTCAGATTTGCCTCACTGGGAGTTCACATGTATTTTTAACTGCCTTCAATTGTTAATGTATTCCTCAAATGAGATGCATCACCTTGAAGAATGACTTTTTGCCCTCTGGGAATACGCCAAACAAGTATTTCATTCACTATGATAATCAGTTCTACCTCCAGCAACATATGAAACCCAAATTTAATAGGCACTAGTGATTAGGTTTTAAGACAGAGAGTCATCACTGTCCACTGTAACAACAACAACACTAATAATAATAATAATAAACAGGAGGAAAAACCCCACTATATTTGCTTTTAGGAATAATTAGTAGAAGCAATGTAGCAATCAACATTTTGGGGGCATGTTTAATAAACGTCATGTGTCTTGCCATTAAAGAAAAAAATTATGGCAGTATTTTTGTATTAATTTAGATCTTTTATGATAATAAATAAAAGCTACTAGTTAAGTTTTCCTACATTAATGAGTTCCATAACCTTGAAAAATAGAAATAAAACAAAATTAAAAAAAAAAGAAAAAAAGGAAACAAGCAAACAAACAAAAAAAGAAAATAAAGAAAATAAAAAAAGAAAATTAAAAAAAAAGGAGAAAGGGGAGAGAGGGGAGTGAACTGTGGCATATCAGTTTTTTTAAAAGCTTGTAATTGTGAAATGTATAATGAAACAAAGGTAATGTGGGAGAAAAAGGATAAAATTTAGCTCCCTGCATGGTTTCCAGTGCTAAAGTTACTTGAGATCTTTCCGAACTTAAACTTTACTAGACAGCAGAAAGGACAGTTATACGACATTATGGAAATAAAAAATCAACCTTTAAATCAGCAGCTCAGGTTGTGGACAGTAAATGATACAGTGGTTCCACTTTCTTGGAACTGAGAAGCAGGAGAAATGAAGAAAGATGCCAGTGACAGGGTGAGGATGATGGGAGCAGGCTAGCATTATGAATGATATGTTAAGTGATTGGCTCAGATGGAATCATGGGATTGCTGCCTTTTGCAGATGCTGATTTTCATCTATATTGTTTGCTTCTTTCTCAGAAAGGCCTAACATATGCAGAATGTGTGTGCATGCGCATGAGCAATATAGACAAACACAAATATATATTTATACGATACATTATATATATTCTTATATGTTCAGAAGCCACAATATCCTCTTTAATATCTTTACACCTGATTCATTTAGCTAATCAGGGTAGCTTACTACAGAATAAACCAATACACTGTGTTTTACATGAATTAATATCCTCCTGCTTTCTATATTTGAGGATGTATAACATTTCTTTTTTTATTTGTCTACTGCACTGAAAGAGAAAATGCTTTAGTTTTGGATTGGGTTTTTTTTCCACTAATTCTGAAAGGCACCTTCTGATCTACAAAGTGCATAAATACAAGAAATAATATTTCTACTTAATAACAACATGTTGTCTAATAGGAAGACATACTGAGATCCTGTTACATTTTCTTTGATGTGCTTTAAGCTGCATACCATGCATTCCCTGCTTTCAAACTATCAGGCATTACCGAGTTCATTTAGTCTGCCTGTTTCTTTGTGTGGACAAACAGAAAGATAAAATGATGCTTAACACTGATGAGATATATCAGAAACACATGCATGCAATTAAACGTAATACTAATTTTGAAGGGTTGTTTTACTAAGATTACCCTCAGCAGCATTTTTTCTGTCATAAACAATCCCTAACTCCAAGCTTCATCTCTGAACATTAACTCCTTAGTGCCTTGTTCTTTTATTTTGAGCCTGGCCTCATATTCTTTAAATATGCTTTCTTTGTGATAGAAACAAATTGAAATTTGGAGAGTGTATGGGTGGGACACATGTTAATGTATAAAATAACACTTTAAACTGTTTCTCTATAAGATTCTAATGTGTTTAAAATGCCAAATCTCTGCTCATTTTTTGAAAAATAGTACTATTTTTTATTTTGTGATTTAGTCATTTGTTGCTAAAGCATCTACCATGTAAAGACGTGTACACAGAGACATGTAGCATCTAAACACCAGTGAGGATGTGATGGTTTTCATATTAATATCTGCTTTATATGAATACTTATGTCAGCCATGATAATACTCAGGATACTGATACTGTGTTGCAATTCAGTTTCTGGGAAAAAACATGCCAGATTACTGTTCAGTTTAAAGTTTCTTAGCTTAAAACTTTACTTTAGATTGGGTCAGTAGCATTTATGTAACTAATTTCTTGCTGTAATCCTATATTTTCACTGAACATTTACCGATTGCTTGTGGGGAAAAATAATGAATTCCTTTTTTTTTTTTTTTTTTTCAGAGAAATAAATATTGATAATTAAACTAATGAAGTATTATTATTTTTCCAGGCTGGACATAGAATTGACCCAGGTGCTCATTATTAAAACTTTTTAATATATTTTTGCAGAATGAGAAAATGAACATCAGTGAACCAATATAATTAGCATGCCTTCTAAATAGATGATATAGTTATATACTTGTTAGTATTAGAGGATCCTACAAATTTCATTTACCAAGATACAGCCCAGCAGGAATTTTCTAGTGAAAAGGGCGCCTGTGAATCCCCAGTATACCACTCAGATCACCCCCTGAGGGGAAACGCAACTTGCATTCAAATCAAACGTTTTCCTATCAAATGCTCTACTAATGGCTTTCCTATGAGACCCAAGCCTGTCAGTCACCTACTACCTATTTAGACATGTTAAAACAGAATTCGTTGTTTATTTGTATTTCATTGAAGTGAGTCTGTTTTCTCATATTGAATTTGTATCTAAACCCCAGGTTGTCAATACTACTTAGTTAGATCTGCTGTTTGTTGTGTTTTTCTCTGCATGTGATCCAGGGGAAAAAATAGTGTCACTCATGCCAGTTGCAACCCTCCTATAAATCCTTAAGCAGTGTATTAACTAATTTTATAAAGTAACTAAGATACACGTTGAAGGTTCTGGGAAGCAGTTTTCACATCGAAAGCTGTATTGTCAGATTCAGCTCTCCCTCTGCAATGCTAAGGTTTGCCTAGAAGCAGGCTAGAAAAAATGACCACTGTAAAGAAAAAGGAAGAGGGGGAGGGGCAGTAAAAAACATTGTTTATACTATTTCTTAATGACAGTAAGTTTAATTGCCTCAGTTAACTATAACTAAAGCAGTCAGTAGAGGTATGTGACTGCTGTGATTTTTGTGAAAAATATTTAAATTAATTCTGTTAGCAACCTCTAAGTTAGTTTTCTTCTGCTTAAGCCTAAATCTGTGCATTAAACATTCTATGAAAACAAGAACTAAGTGTTATGTTTGATATGCACTTCAAAAGCCTAAAAGGCCAAAGAAAGCCCTTCCTTAATTATTGAAGAAGTGTCTGTAAAGGAAACATGAGCAAATAGCATTCATGCTTTCATCCCCAGTAACCTTTTATTGTCCTTTTCTTCAGATGGCCAAGTCAGTATATTTAATAAAGGGAGCAGCAACCATCAAAGAAGGCAGGGGTCTAATAAATGGTCCTGATTAAAGGCCCTGACAGGGTATGAACTTTGCATAAATTTTCCTATGGTGTCAGGCTAGGATCCTGATTGAAAACCCATTAACATAATCACACATTTAGAGGAAATGCTGTAATGTATCAAAAACATTTCCCTTAGTGTAATAATTTTAAGGACATTAAAATGCAAATGATAATAAGGAGCTGTGTTTTAGTGATGTTCTGAAAGCCTGATTATTCAAATATTTAGTATGAAATATGGAAGCTCCTTTAACTAATGCATCTACATGATTTCAAAGATTTAATCTATATTTGTACTTGAAAGACTTTTATACCACTACTGAATATTTCCTGTTAATTTTAGGTTTGCAGAATCCAGCAAGAAATTTAGTTTAAATGATAGTGATAAGTGCTAAGACCTTTTAGCCTGCGGGAAAAAAAAGAAAAAAAAAAAAAAGAAAAAAAAAAAAGGAAAAATTAGATATCTGTTTTGAAACCAGAACACCAGCCTCTTTCATTAAGCACTGAGCTCTAAAAGTCCATGTTTTGGTATTGTTTGGATTATAAAAATAGTTTGCAGAAATCAAATCATTCTTTTCTGTGTTTCTATTAAAATATATTCCTTAAAGAGATTGGTAATCGAATCACAACAGTGATATTCTTCGATGCTAATTTTTAACAATAAAAGAAACACTATCCTCCCACACACAAATAGCCATAATTATGTAAAGAATGACTGCTTCAGACTGATGACTTTCAATATGCTTGAGTCTAGCATACTGGTATAAGAGGCCAGAAGGTCAACAGTAATTCATAACTGCTATAAAATTGTGTAGCATCGTAGGGCTTCTGGAGGATGCTGACATTATCATGCTTCTTCTGCTGGTTTGTATATGTAAATTTGTGATAGGAAGTGCACTGCTTTGCCGTATCGCATGCAGAGCATCAATCAGGCAGTAGAATACATCAGAGTATTTTCATTATGCCTAGTTATTTACTGCATCAGAAGAAATTACCCTGGCAAGCCAAGCGGCCTTCTCTGGATAGCATGATATGACCAACCAGGTTTCAGCTCAGGAGTCTTGTAAACATTACAGGATTAATCTCACAATCACAATCATCAATCTTTCCTAGTCCTGCCTGGGTGCAACTGCAGAGATTGGTAACCAGGCAATGTAGATTTAAATTTAACCCTGAACATCAAGAGCTATATGTCAGATCCATGCACCATATTACAAACACCTATATTTTTTCTCCAGCCTTAGCACAAAATGATAAAAACATAAAATTCTTGCACTTCAAATTCACGTCTAATTTTTCATTCCCATTTTTGATGCATTACAGTAAAATGAGAAATAATCTGAAAAAGATACATTTCATAATACCAGACTCTAATGCTAAAATGATGCACTGTGATGCCTGGATCTAATGTATGTATTAGAGACAACTGACACTGCAGTAAAATGTGGAGTAGTAATTCAGGTTCAGGACCAGACCTGGGCTCCTTGGCACTGAGCCATGAGAGGTTAGGGCACTGTAGGGGTAATGTACTTAGCCTCTAACAAATGGAGCATTAAATACATCACGCTGACTCATAGGTGGCACTGGCACCAGCTTCTGAAAGGACTGCTTGCTTGCCCTCTTGCCGAAGGAGAAAAGAAAAGGATTCTGGCATACCTATCTGCTCAGTGTGAAAATGAGAAGCTGGGAAATGAGAGCAGCTTACATGAATGTTTCATTGGTTTGTGTTTAACTGCCTACTGTATATAGCTTATCTTACTGAGATAATGTAAAAAATAACATATACTCTTTTTCCTTTTTTTTTTTTTATTCAGGTGGAAATAGCAGTGATAAGTGATCATTTTCCAGTAGTCAAGAAACAATAAATATATAATGAGCAGAGACTGTGTGCCAGTTTAATTTTAACTCTGATCTTTATTTTTACTCCTGTCCAAAATACTTTTTTTCAGTATGCATCTTGAATATTTGTCTCCCTTTCTATCTCTGCCTCTGTGTTTCTCTCTCTCTCCTTCTGCCTCTATATCTGCCTCTGTCTTTCTCTATCAGTCACAAATATAGTGATTTTATTTTATAGAATGCCTACAGAAATTGTTAAAAAGCTTAGACTTACTTTTATGCTTTATGGAAATATTAATTTCCTTTTTTTTTTTTTAGCCTTTATTTAAATAGAACTGCAGGCACCTTACAGATATATATAAATGCATTCCCTCTGTAATAGGTTCCTGTTCAGCAAGAGAGCCAGCCTTTGCCTACTAAATAATCCTTGTATAATATGTAGTGATCATACTCATTCAGTCTTCAAGAACTGATGAAACCTGCAAGAAAGTGCTTAGCTGATGCACACATTTGAAACCACTGATTTCAGATACGGTTCCCGTTTATGCCAGCTGAAGGTCTCATTTCAATTTTGCTTTCTTTCTAGAGATGTGGTGACTGAACAGTTAAATGCAGAGGAGATGCGTGTATTGCAGCTCTTACTCCATTATTTCTGTCTACAGTCCTCCTCCCCCAAATTGATTTTTTATCTTTTTTACCATTTTTAAATAACTAAATAGCCTGATACACTTTTGTGACTATATCCAGTCACATGCTGTTGTCTTCATTGGCCCAGTTAAACTTACAATGTGTAAGTCTTCTACTGCAGATAAGACAAATCTGCATCATCTCACAGCTTCCCAGAGGAGCTTGGTGTATGTGGGAGTGTGAGGGGTGGGCAACTTACCTGTTTGAAGGCAGGGATGACAAAGCTCTTTAGGGGGCAAAAAGCATAGTTATACAAAGAGCAAACAGTGTAATTCCTTTTTTTTATTTTGTTGTGGTTGTTGTTGCTTGTTATCATAGCATGATTAGGCATTTCTTTAACCACAGGCTCATAGAATTTTCTTGGTTAGGCAAAAAGAAATAAGAACAGTATTAAAAAAGCCTAGCTTGGGCTAGATTCTTTGTATGGGACTGTTTGGCCCATTTCTTGTGCCTAAAAAATCTGCAATCTCTGGGCAGGTGCAGTGCTATTCTATGGGCCCAGGGGTGGCATGGGGAACGTGACCTCGTGTCCTACTGGTGCACTGTTGATTTGACCATACTGGAGGTGGTGAGCAAGTACACAGCTTTGGATGCACACATGGAAGCCCAAGACTCCTGCCACTGAGAAACTATGGGGTTTACATACTTTGACCACAGTCTGTATGTAATGAAATGGTGTCTTCATCCTCCTTGAAAAGACTGTAAAGCAAAAATGCTCCATTCTCTCCTCCTATATTTTCAAAGTTCCATTAAAAGATGAGATTAACCTCGTTGTTCAGTGCTACAAAACAGTGATTATTATTTTTCTGCATTTAGTATTAATTACGACATGGAAAGAGAAGGTGACTTATTGTAAAATACCATAGAAAGAAAAGCAGGATGAAAACTCAGCACTTTGCTAAGTCTGGATCCACCATGTGAAATTAAGCAGCTTACTAGACTCTAAACTTGAAGGAAGCTTGCCCTAGAGAGTGTTGCCATACATGTCAGCTTATTAATTTAGAGACCTATTAGTGACAGGCCACAAACCCACTCATAAGTTTCTAGAGTAAAGGACTGAACAGAACTGCTCAGTTCCAGAAATTGCTCATGTGTTTGGTAAATTATGAAAGATAAATTTTGAACCTCTTCTACTGGATACACCTAAGAAATTCTGAGTTGGTAATGTTTTATGGGCCAGACAGATTTTTCTATGCTTCTAAATGACATTGCAGTGTGTGACTTCTTATAAGGACCAGCAGCTCTGGAAGAGGCAAGGGAAGCATTCCCTCTGATATCCTTCTGACATGTACAAACATTTGTAGCTGCTGCTGCCCCTGCAGAAATATATCAACAAACAATACCTGGCATCAGGAGCTGAGGCTGGAAGGATGGGATGGAAGCAGCCAACAGTTAAGGAAGCACCCATCACCTAAAAGGATTGAAGCACTGAGGAAGTCCCATGAGCAAAATCTATTTCCATGATTCCCACCACGTAGTCTCCCCATTGCCATCTGAAGCAGCAGAACCACTAGCACACTCAGTGAAAGTTCATCAGATGTGGCTGCAGGAGTTAATGTTCCTGCAAGCAGCAGCAATGTAAGAGGCAACTCTCCAAATCCTAACTATTTGGCTATCGATGATATCCCTGCACAATACTCTGATAGAAAGGATGTATGAAATCACTGTAACCATGCACAGTTTTGTAAGGCTTAAATTCTGCTTGTCTATACAAGTAGTTATATGAAGTAAGCAAGGATGTGAATTAACAGAGCATGAACTACAGCACCTCACAGAACTGGGCTCTTTGTTTATGAGCTGTTTAGTTAATAAGTTCTTTAAGGAAAGTACTGTCTTTATTCCTGTCTAAACAAGTGCCTTTTGGTGTGGATATTGCTAGTATATATTGTTTGATGCTACCCACTCCACTTTCTACTGAAGTCTGTTCCTATGCAGTGTAGCCAGAGTGTAATAAATTCACACTAGGGCTTACTAGTATCTATCTTCTCCACCTAGACAACCCCAGACAAAAGGTGTCAGAGACTAAAACAGGACCTGAAAAACATTCCTTTACACATAAGCTTGAACCCCGGGTAATCCAAAACTCACTGAATTTACCATGGGAGCCATGACACTGAAACAGCAATTAAAAGCAAACAAAAATCCTAAAATTGTACAAGGGCATCAGTCTGGCTCTCTTATATCTGATTAATGAAATCTTATACTCAGTACTACTCCTTCCAGCAACAGCATCCTGTACTCTCTAAAAAAATCACAAAATTATATTTGTAGATTTGCTGTTCTGAGCTCTTATACAGCTTACCTGTTCAGCTTTTTCTTATGCCGTGCACCAAACATGATCCAATACTAACCTTCTGTCACTTCCCCAGAGTAAATTTAGGGTGCTCTATGAATCTTAGCTGGGTAGTTTTATAGTACTTATCACTCCAGTATGTATGAGCTCAGCATCTTGAAGACAGGGTTCTTTGAAAGCTGCTTTGGTTATAAGGTTTTAGTGGAAAATACTCTGGCTTCTTCTCCAGTATTTGGATGAAGTTGCAAAAGAGTTTATTCATTTTACCTATTCCCAACTTTACAATACTGGAGTCATTTAATGAGACAGCATTAGCTGCATTTCGGGTTGTCCAGCTGTACAAAAAAAATGAAGACCTTCACCACATTGAGCAGAAGCTAGAAGTGTGTATGCATTCTGCTTCACATAAATCTGTCATCAGTCTTGGGACTAGTGCCAGAAAGTAGATGGAGCACCCCACCCCACTAACAACCAGGTTGGTGGTAATGACAGACTAGCAAATGTTTTATGATTCCACTGGAGCCTCATCCCTGAGCCTCTGTGTTTGTGAAACTCATATGCAGAGTGGCATGGAGAAAGCCACATCTACTGTTGGGACAGAAAGTTCTTACTAGTTTGTGTCGAGGTTCCACCACAGCATATTTTCATTGACCACTTCAGACTAGTGACTGCTGCTCATGCACTGATGAATGTGTCCATGCTTAGTAGCTCTAATAGAACTGGGATGAGCTAGAAAAAAACTAGGCAACTGGAAACCAGCCAGTTGTAAAGCCTACTGCACTGCTATAATGCACACATGGGTAGATCTTTACTTTTGAACACAAATGGTTTAGAGTAGTAACAGCTCGAATTGGGGTAAAATTGTACATGATGAAAAATTGGAGATTTTGGATCTTGATGCATCCACCCTAGAACTTTGCTTCTTTGTGCTTAAAAATATGTTACTTGAAAATATAAAAATACAATAAAATAATTTTGATTTATAATTATTTTTTTAAACCTAAGAACATGTGTATATTTTGATATATATTTTCCTCCAAACATTATTGCAAACACCAAAGTAAGAAAAAGATAAGCACAGCACAATTTCAGGACTAGGTAAAATGTGGATCAAGCAGCTCCCGACTATGCTCAAAATCTATGCAACTTAATTCTGCAACAAAATACTTGTCAAAACACTACAATTAAGTTTCTAACTCCTCATAGCTGATATTCTGCTCTTCTTTCCTCATTCTTCTTCCATTTCTTTCCTTGTCAACTTTAAAGAAAACATTTGGTAAATCAGTTTTAAGTAGACAAAAGAGAATTTTGAAGCAGACAAAAAACAATTGAGTATGTGGGTGTGTTGGTACACAAGTAAGCAATGCCTATTTTCCTTGTAGTTGTACATTTATCTCCATTTCAACTCATCTCTCTCCTTTTGCTTCTGCTTAGCATATCATACAAGGACCCTCAGATAGGAAGATTCTTGGGCAGAAATTTTTCAGGTGTTTCATCAATACATGTAAAAACCCTTAAGTTTCACCCTCAAAAGTAAGTTATGGAAGTCTACAGAAAGATTTTGCTCATAGATATTCTTAAGTGTAACAGGGAGGCATATACTTCTTTTCCTTTTGTTTTTCTTCCCACTTCTCCCTTTTCCTTCAGTCCTTGTCATTGCTCCTTAAGCTACACCATTATGGGAAAATTTGCTTGTGAGAAGATGTGATTTGCATTACATCTAGAAGTATGCTAGTTTTTCTTTCCAGAAGAAGTCACCTAATACAGTAAACACTTTTGAGCGTTTGAACACGGGTTCCGTACGCTTTAGCATTTTCAGTAAGGACAATTGCATGGTGGATCTTGGATAGAAGCCAGTATCTAAAATGTTAAGGTCTTAAATATAAGGACCAGGAAGTTGATTTGTATCTGGATAATGAATGCTGAAATCCATTAGAGTGTGCAGATTTCCATTATGATCTCTTAGCAGGTTTTCCTGCTTAAGAGGTGGGCTGCTGAGTGTTGCACAAGATGAAAACTTCTGTGGAGCCCTTAGCCCTAGTTAGCAACATGGAGATGATAAAAGCATGAATCACAGTTTCCAGATCTTCTTTTGACAGAAATAGGCACAGCGTCCTAGGAAACTGGAAGTGCAACCACTTCTTACCACAATTATCTCTGTAGTCAGGACTATCAGTGAATCTGATACAGCCTCAAGATGGTTCTCCATTATCAGCTAGTGGGGAGATATTCTCTGTTGAAGGTACAGTCAACATTACTGATTGCTTGTTTTGGTGTTTTGCATTAACTTACTTTTAGCTTTAAGAATTTGCTTTATAAATTTTAAACATCTTGTTCATCAGTGGCCTTTTAGATACTCAGATCCTTGCATCAATTTAAGTTTGGTTTTTTTATATATAATGTTATATTCCCTCTTTGGGTGATAATGCAGATTGTGGAGGCTAAGATGGACATGCTGGAGCTGGTGAAAGTTTAGCAAAATTGTGGTATTGAAATTATTTCCACAGATACACAGAGAGTTATTTCTTTAAAACAGGGGTTATAGAAAGGGCTTTTGGAGGGTTCCTCATAGAAAACCCTACATGGACATCTATCTCACTGAGATCTACTTAAAAATGGCTCTGTGCCACATTGGGTGTTGCTTAAAAAGATCAGTGGTAAACCACCCAGCACCAGCACCACCACCATCACCCAAGCAGTCTGCATTGTCTGTTCTTGCATGTAGTCTCATGATGAGAGCTCCAACTTGTTGATCTAAGTCATATCTTTGCACCACAATATCCTCATCTACCCGTCAAGAGAAGGTTGTTTAAGAGTATTCAACAGAGGTGAGATCACTCTGGTCAAGTGTTTAGTCTCTTGAAAGATCTATTGCATATTATGATGGTTGGGAGATTACTTTCTGTGAACCAGCATTTATGTTTCCGGTCATTAAAGTAGCCAGTTGCACTTTGCTAGCTTTTACTAGCTATTAGGGTCAGGAATTTGCTTAATCAATCGTAATAGCACATGTGAAGACATTTTTTGCATCTCTTAAATACACAGCACATTATTTGCCATGTCTATGTGTACTCCATCTTTTGTATTGAGTGTTTGACTTGTGTTTGTGCATTTTTCAAAATAAAGTCCTGGGTGCTCTGTACATTAAGGAAGAAGTCTGCATAGATTTTTTAACTTGATGGCAGGTAAGATTAATTTTTCAGCTTCCTGAGCTTGGAAAAAAATGCAAAAATAGCTGTTTGTTTTTGTGATGCAGACCCATGCATGTGTACAGTCATATACCAACAAAGAGAAAAAGCAATTTATGTCTAGCTTTTCCAGCCTAGTGAAGGAAGGAAGCCTTGAATTTCTTTAATTCCTCTTGGCCCAGTACATTTAGAAACCAAAGATTGTACTGACCACAGAACTCAAAATGGTAAAGAAGCTTCCATGATCGTGTAGTGTTACAATCCATGCAGAACTCCCAAACGTAGTGTTTTTACAAAACCTATATTCAAGAAGTGAGCTTAAATTTATGGCTCTGTCTCTTCTCTGCTTTTGCTGTTAAATAAATAACATTTATTTGATTGAAGCAATATCCAGTGTTATTTGCTTCTTTCCTTTAACAAGGTCTGCAGGAAATATATATATAGAATTTTATGTACATATATGTCTGTGTATGTTTCAATCTTTGGCATGGTCCTGTTTCTAATACTTTTTTTAACTCCTACATTCAAAGTATCAAAGGTTTATAATTGTTGAGATCATATGCTGTACATGTAGCCATGATTTCAGTCTCAGATTTTTCCTTTTATATCAGCATTTAATAATCTGTTTACTTGATCTCTGACTGTGTTCTCTTCTGTTCACTGCTGTACAGAATCTCTCACCTACCAGAACCATTGTGAAGATGCTAGGGCTTAGGAGTGCTGTTGATGCTCCATGCAGACATGAAAAAAGAAAAAAACAGTCAGAGGAACTACTTGATCTTGGAGATTTGAGTAGCAGTCTCAGAGCAGTCTGATTTAGGGTAGTGGGTTTGGCTTTTCTTTTAAATTTTAATTAAGATTTTACTGTATTCCTTTTTTCCCCCTCAGGGCTAGAATCTTGCATTCATACAGCACTTCACACAGTGGGACCTTGATCCTGACCAGGACCTCTGAGTGTTACCATTATATAAATAATAATAAAATGAAGCAGAACAAAACAGGAGCCCTATGGCTAGTTTTAATGCTCCTATCTCTTCTTCATCAAAATTAAACCAATTGAAAGATAACACTGAGCAGGGGATTTTTTTATTTATTTTATTGTGACTGTATATTTTCATAACACACACATTATGAAATGAATGCATGACTCATTTTGAAAAAGAAATTATAACACTGGATTCACTCGGTTTTACTAGGCAGGCTGCTATACATTCACTGCTTGGTGGCATCTTATTCTCCTGGACAAACTGTAATTTTTAAAAGGGTTTAATGCTATGAGAAAAACACTTACTTTTTATTTGTTATTATCACATAATTTTAACAATTGCAGTCTGTTAAACAAATCCACAAAAAAATGCTTAATGCCACAAAAACGGATCGAGCTAAATATATGAAATTTACAGATTACCTAAAATGCTAGGAGTTAATTACAGTCTGCTTTCCCTGGCATGTCAGCTTGATTAAATTTGGAGTTCCAAGATGAATTGGCCCAAATTCATTAGTGTTCCCCGGGTGCATATGTTGGTCAAGGTCAAGCGAAGCACATTGACTGTAGTGTTAGTCAGGAGGGGGAAGGGTTTCTAAAGAAGGTGGACTCTTAAAAGGTCTGGGGTTGCAGCAAGAAACTTTGATACTTTTTAACTTAATAAATCTTGACAGCCTAATCATGGCTAAGCCTTTGCAGTGTTATTGGTACAGATGGCAAAGCTAGACATATTTAAAGAGATCTCAGCAGCTAGTGGAAGGAGAGCATTGAATCCAAATGCACTGTTGGGCTCTCAGAGAAAGTGCAAGAAGGGAGGATAAAAAGCTACACAGCATTTCCATCTCTTGACATCTCCAACAGCCTCAGATACAAAATATGATAAGGCTCCTGCTGAGCTAATAAGCCCAACAAATGTCTGTGTCCGTGAAGTAGATGAAGTGGGATCAAGTAGTTGGGGGCTGCTGTATGAAAATAAGCCAGCACCCAGGGTATAATGGCACTGTAGAAAGCTGCAAGGTCAGGCTGATGACAGAAACACTGGATAAGTAGAGACCCCATCAGTAAAACAGGTTTGCCTGCTGGATCTGAGCCACATAACTATTAAAAAAATCCCTATGTTTTAGAAAACTCATCTAGTTTAGTAAATAAAAGGACAGTGTTTCTCTGGTTGTACTAAAAACTGCAACTGCTTCCTTCTTATTGCTATATAGATTGTATGATGAATTGTTTCTTTGCCAGATCTTACATCAAAACAGACCTGAAAACTGCAAACTAAAGGACATTTTTAAAGAAAGAAGTAATATCAGATGAACCATAGATTCATTCAAGGCCCACTGGCATGTTATGCTGTTTTTCTCTTAATTACATCTATGTCAAGCACATCTCTATTCATATCAGTCTTAAGTAGAGCTCTGTTCCAATAAAATAATTTAAGCTGAAATCATACTGGACATATGAGAGTGGGAAATGCATCTCCTTTCATTTGCAAAGAAAAATAAAGACTGTCTTGCTGAAATAGCATTAAAAGAATAATTAGGCTGTGCTTGGAATTTCAGGAATGGGTCAATTGTTACATTAATTCTTAAGGCACCATATTCACTTAGTGCTACTTGTAAAGATGTGTTTAAAAAGTATAGAACCTTCTAAATATCATGTGCATTTATTTATTACATTTGGGAGAAGATGTAAAAAAACTGACAGCATGCCACAAAGGTCATACCTATAATTCCCTTTAATTTAACCGTGAGATGTTTTAAATTTATGCGAACATAATTATTGCTAAATTCCAGTGTGCTCTACATGTGCAGCTGAAACCAAAACAAGACAGATCTGGTCCTGTGAGTAACAACAGCATTAGAAAAATAAATCGGTAGTGATAGATGATGAATATTTATGATTGTTTCTCTCCTACCATTTTAATCATTTACAGATATTTTCAGTTTTCATTCAGCTGAAGTACAACTGAATGCAGGGCCTCCCTTGGAGTCTTAAGGAGGATGCATAATAATGTGGCAACCAGCCTCCTTCCTTCTACTCAGGGCTGGGTCATATATCATCTTTGCAGGCTTCCATTGGGATGCAGAGCTGCACTGCTCAGCAGGAGCTCCAGGAGGCATGGTGCCTCAGGCAGGAACAGTGTCTCCTGAAGCTCTGTGACTGTGTATGAAGAAATGCATTGGCTGCCCCAGCCTTCAAGGCTGCAGCATGTTGCTCCTGCCCACTCCCAGCCAGATCTGATGCACAGGGCAGAAGGGATGCTGAGGTGACCCGGTTCCCCCCCATGCCTGCTCCCACTGTGGCAGAGGCTCAGACAGAGTGACCAGGGACTGCTATTCTGGATCCTTCTGTGATGGTGCAAATTGGAGAGGTGCCTCCCATTAGTCCCCCCTCTTCACGGCTTTTTACTTGGATTAGGTTTGTAGGTGGCTGCCACTCACTTTAACAGCTCATGTCTCCCTTCCCTCCTTTCACTTCCATCTTGCATGCACATGACAGTATTTTTTCTGCCCTGCCAAGCATCCCAGTCTGTATCTTCCCATTTATCATACAAACATCTCTGCACCTTTTTTACTGTACAGCTTCTTCCAATCATCAAAAAGCCTGGAAGCAATAATATATTTAAAGTACCCTCCCAGAGCATTTTCATTGCTTGAAGGCAAAGAAGAGGAAGTGTGGGAGCTGGGGAACAGAGTAGGAAAAGATGGAATCTCCTTTTCATGGCACTCAGATCACAATGGGGTTCTAAGCTCAAATAGTAGGCTAGAAACCAGATAGTGTATAAAACATAATTCCTGGCATCAGAAGACAAACTTGCATCTCTGCCCCATGTATTCATCCTAAAGAAGCACATGGGTCAGAAAATACACTGATTTCATGTCTTCCTAAATGGTCTCTTAGTGCAATGAAAGCTGTAAGAAGCAGCCAGCAGTCAATGGGATGGAAAACTTGTATAGCACAAGTGGCAAACATGTGGCACAGCTTTGCCCCAAATTCAAAACAAGGTTCTAAGAGAATGCAAATGATGAAATGACCCCAGACAGAAAGCTGGGTTTTTAGTCAATAAAATACAAAGTATTGGCTAACTGAACATTGACAGTTTTTGTTATTGAGAGAAGCAGATTCATCTCAGCTTTTCAGCTGAACCAGACAATGGAACACAGTGGATAACATGTTAAAACTAAGGGCATGAGGTGAAGGATCAGTGTTTAGCTGCATTGTGGGTTACCTGGTCCATCATAAAACTGTACAGATGACGTGTGAGTTGTAAAGAAGGAAGTACCACTTTCTGGGTTAGCAGCAAATGCAAGGAAGGAGATGCTGAAAAGAGCAGAGAACAAAAGCAGGAGGACAAGGGCTAGGTTTTAGATAACTCTCTTGCTTGTGTGAAAATGTTGCTGCTGGTGTAGCCCATTTATTTAAATCTGCCTGGATATTTGCTGCTACCAGTGGCTGTTGCTGTAAGTTATAGTGGATCTATATCTCACATTGAAAAGCCATGGCTTGTTCAGTCCTGCTCATCATACTTCTTGTCCTGAAGCAAATATTCATGAAGATTTTCTCTTGCTTTTTTCAAGTTACTGAATCTAAAGACAGATTCAAGATTTCAGGTAAATGATCTCATTCTAGCCTCAGTGCATCTGTTAAAGATTCACAGGACTGAACTATGACAATTGAGCAGCAACATACAGGTTTAGCACAACTCAGAACAGATTCACTTCATCTCAGTTCTAACTTCAGCTTTTTTTATTTTCCGTGCATAAGAGATGATAACAAGGAACTGAAAAGAGGGGAGATGTGTTGTAAAAAGCTCTTAATCTATGACTTCTAAGAAATTATGGTGAGGAAAAGCCATCTTTGTTCCTGCACCTTATTGATATTTTCAGTAAAAGTGAGGTAACTGACTTCAACATATACCCAGTAGCTGTGGTTTCTCACCTGTGTCACAGCAGAGGTTGAACCTGGATAAAAGTCTGGGGAAGAATATTTTTAGGAATGATTTGTGGTCAGCTGTGACAGGGAATGTCAATGGTTATTCCATGGAAGAAACATATACTTGAGGGACAAGGAGTAGGATATTTTTAAGAATGACCTGGAGCCACTATGTACTAAAAAAAAAAGGAAAAGTCATACTTAGCAGCTGGCATTGACAACTAAGGAGCAGTGGTGAATTGCTTCCTAAAGTGCAGAAGTATTTTAGGACAAAATTCAGGATGGATCTGCTCTCATTTTATAAAATACTTCTTAAATGTCTAATAATGTCTTTACATTACTAATCTTGTTGAGTATACTTTTGCAGAAATAATATGTTACTTACCTTCCTTTATCTTTTTAGCAGCAGTTAAATAAGTTGAAAAATGAAGTTACTCATTGCCCTGTTGAGAATATTTCTGAATTATTTTAATATGATTCTAATGGAACAAATTCCAAGAGCTGTGGTACTCAGTGTAATACTTCTCTTTGCCTAATCCTTCCTTGCTGCAGGGATTTAGGAAGGCTAAAACAACCTCCATCTCCGTTGTGCTGAGGAGTCAAGGGTCAGGAGACCCAAAATGTCAGGGTGGAAAGCACCCTCAGGGCAACCAGTATCCAGGGGCAGGCTCTGTTTTTTACTGTGCATCACCCAGCTGATTAAGTAAAGCATATGAGGGAAGAAAGAGAACATAAAGTCAACTACAAAGTGACTAAATGGATCGAGGTTTCCCAGGGTGCTATTCAAATCTCATTGAAAATAAAAGCCCTTTTTTGTCTCAAAGTCATGCACCAGTACACCTTATCTACTGAATCACTAAATTGAGGCTGAGAGAGACCACGTGCACGTGAGCTACCTGCTCCACTGCAGAGTGGCACAGGAGAGTGGCACAGGAGAATGGCATCACTGTGCAACAAGTGCAACAGAATAGTGTAGCTGACCATCCCAAATGCTGGCAAATGCATTAAAAGAATAAAAATACAAAAAAGTCTTTTTCCCCTTGCCTTTCTCCCTTCATTACAAAATTTGCAGTTGAGATAAAATTTTTAAGTCACATTTCTAACTGACTGTCTTTTTTGAAGAACAGAGATCCCTTTCTCATCTATCTAAGGTGATATGGACTGTTAAAGAAATCTGGCTAATTCTAATGAAAATTGGGTTTAAAAATCAGTAATACACTAAAAGCTTCACTAAAAGGCTCTGCAAAACAACTAATAATATGATTAATTTGAAAAACTGTAAAAATGGATGAATGTAAATGAAAACACTGGAGAGGATTTTAGAATCATCTCAAATACTTCATCTTGCAGTTAATTTAAAAGTACATAGATTTTGAATTTATAGGTAAGAACAATATCATATATTTTATTATAAAATTATTTAATGTAACAAAAATCTTAAACATATTTAAACCTATAAAATATAAAATGCTGGGAGTATTTTGACTGCATTTTTAATCTTTTTTTCCATTGCATCACAGTAAATATTTCCAGTGCTTTTCCATTCTTCTTTTATTTTTTTTTCCCCTCCTTGGAAGAAGTCTGTCTCTCACAGAACAAAGGAAATGATAGATGCGAGCTTCTATGATTGCTGAGAAGGCAGAAACAGTAATGACACTCAGAAAATTCTCTTCAGTTCAGAAATCATATCCAGTACTTTAGAAACATTCAAGTTTCCAGGGTGCTATGTGCAAAATACTGACTTTCCCTAGGATCTTGGTTTGTCATTAAAGTAAATGAAATAAAATATATCTAATGAGCACTTTTTTATCTAAAAAAGTAATGTAAAATGATTGAATTCTTTTTTAAAAAATCATTTTAAATTGTTATTTTTGAGGAAGAGAGACATATAGAGTATCATTACTAATTCAATATGTAAGAGGCAGGAAATCCTAGCACCTGAATACCTAAGAAATACAGGATTTGAAGGTTAATTGACTCACTGACACCTGAGATTGGATTTGTCCCAAACTTTTCATAAGTACAGAGACTTTTGTATAGATACATGTGCAAGTCTATATATTTGTGACCTGATTCTGACTTTCCTCCACCTTCAGCTCAGAGGAAAGCTACTCTGAATGAGCTGTGACAAAAATACAGCAGGGGAGAGAGCTGGCAGCAGAAAGCAGATTCTTGAAAAGCAAGGCACATTCTTAATTTTTTTGCTTAAGTTGTGTTTAGTTATTTCTGGTTCAAGACAAAATTTGAAATGAAGGTGGAAAATGTTTTGATTTTAAAATTTCCCCTTTCATTTCCAAGAAATAAAGGGTCTGTCCTTTTGTATACCAAAGCCCATCAAAAATATCAACCCATTTGTCCACTCAAATTCAAACTTTGCCAAAGACATGGAAAACATTTTGATTATCCCTTGCTGGAAAGGTGGGATTTAAGTTTACAGGACTGAGACTCTGATCATGGCCATTGGATGCTAATCAGCCTACAGTGGGCAGCAGAAGCCAAGCATTCCAAGATCTTACTCAAAATCATTACTCATGCTACTACCCATTTTTCTGTTCAAAACCACCATTTTCTTAAGTAACTGCAGTGGTTGTATTCATTTGAAGTGAGTAGAAAAATAGGTCCAAAAAAGACTTATTGAACTTAATAACCACAAATATTCTATAATTATCACTTAAACAATGTTCAGAGCTTGATTTATAGAATAGATTTGTTTTTCTGTTAGCTTTCGCTTTTAGAATATTTACTAATGTGCTAACTATTGTATCTTTAAGAAGCTTAAGATACTTCTTAAGTTTCTACTTAAAACAAGACAGAGACCACACTGACTTAAGTAAAACCAATTCTGAATTTTGGAAATTTTTTTTCCTCTAATTGGTATGCCTCACTTGTTGCAGTTCTTCGAATAACTTAGTCTGAATTCCTGAAAATAAAAATAGTATAACCATTTTTTCCTGCTCTGACACTTTTAGCTAGATGGTCTAACAAATTTTCTACATATCATAGATGAACTTTGCCCTGTAGTTTGAAAGCGCTCTTGTTTCTGGTTTCCTATCCATATCAGATTTACTTATTATTTTTTTAAACAAACTATTAAAGTACAAAAATTTGTATATTTAAGGTCCTTAAGGTAAACCAAAGGATTAAAATTTATTTCTCTTGCATGCCTGGTTCAACCTGTGAAAACCTTATTGACGTTAAAATGCACTTTCAGTAGGAAAAAAACAACTTCAGCAGTTGTACTATTAAGTATGAGCTATTCTGATTGGGTCAGACCTCTTGTACACCAACAGTACCAACAATTTGCTCAAGTATATTCATGAAAGACAGCAACATTCTTGACAATACTCATTGGTCTAACTGAAGGCTAGCATATAGCCAGCAGTTACAAATGGCTGCAATAAGATAGCTCTCCACTCTGACTCACACTTTAATTAATATGGCAGAGAAGCCTTATTTTTTGTTGCATGTCAATTTATTCCCCAGATTTTATTTTCCAATTTTTTTGTTAGTTTAATTTTCATGTTAATTTGAATTAAAGGGAAAATGTTTGGCTTTAATAGAAGTGTATGCAAATGTTTGGAATCCCTGTGATTTGAACTTCTGTAGTTTTCAAGCTGTGCTGGCAAAGCCTGGCTTTCTTTCAGATACAACAACTGATATATTGTGTTGGCTATGGTTGCTTCTGCCTGACACAGAAACCAATGAGGTGGTTTTGGAGCTTTTGTCTGAACTGTTGTAAAGCTATTTTGGGGTACAGCAGCTTTCTCATCTGACAAGCTCAACTTCTCCTTGCAACAAAGTTGTTAATACCTTTAGAAAAATCTTCCCTTGTTATTTTATGTATTTCTACACTCCTGGTGCAGCTTAATACATGTGCTGACAACTACAGTGAAATAATTTCAAAGTACATAATAGTTGCTACATATTTAAATTACTTTTTATTTGTCAGCTTTGGATACGTACCTACGGTGGCCTACTATTTAGAGGGGCAAGGAAAAATATCTACTGTCAACTTCATGACTAGGCATTTCACAGCTAGAGCTGAAAGGTTTAGCTGGTATAAAAGCACTCTTCAGGGTAAAGTTGATGAATTGTAGTAATCCTGACTGGTGTCAGGACAAAGGAGTCTCTCTAATTGAGCATGGCTGGAGAAGCAGTAAGGGGTAGTATTAGTTAACTGGCCTAAAATGAAACTTTCAATAGGCTGTCCCTCCCCCTTACACAGAAAATGAATTGGAGCATTAAAGCCACCCCCCTACATCACCTCTTACCAAAGACCTCCATCTCTTGCTCATGTACAACGTAGGCTGCTGCATAGGCTCAGGTGCCAGCACTGCTACTTCATTGTGCTATGCAGAATTAACTGCTCCTGTAAATGGAGGTAACTTTGACAGAAATGCAATTTTACCTCTTAGAACCACTGGAGAATCATATGAGTGATATTCATCAGTTGCTAAAAAGAATGAGAGAGACTTGGACATTATTTTTATGAATACCAACTGTGACTCTGGAGTTTATTTGATTGAACTACTCCTTTTTGGACGGGTAGTTCCAAGAAAACTTTTAGAGAATATTTGAAGAAGAAAAACAATTATTAGACAGATTAACAGACTCTGTGGAAGCAACAGAGAACCTGAAAACTCCACTCCCCATACCTTACTATTAAGAGAAATCTGACTAAGTTAATCAGATTTTGTCTTTGCGTCCCAAATCTGGGATCCAAGGGGATGGCATTTTATTTAAGTCCCTAAGAATGGTAGAGGAATCAGCAACTGAAGGAAACTGACAGAAAAGGACATGCATTTTCTTCCACAAGAGTTGGTGATAACCCTTACCTATGAATTAAGTAGGTCCACTGAGTGGAACTTAAAAATGGTATATAAATAAAATAAATATGGTTAAACAGTAGGGGTATACAGCTTTTGGTGCTTCATCCACTTGCTATGCTTGCTATGGAGCTTTGAGCAAACAAACAATCACTTGCTTTAAAGAGGTTGTTATGGATCACAAAAGTATTTTACTCTGGTTCCCTCCAGGACTATAATATCAACATTGTGAACCAGACATCCTGGTGTTCTGTGCTCTAGCTTGGATTTAAAATATAGCCATGGCTTAAGCCATGAACAGGTTCATCTCCTAATTACCTGGTGTTTCATTGAAAGCCAGTTTCAGACAATACAGAGCTATGCCAAATAGTTTCCTTCTGCCTCTGTAGATCTTTATCTCCTGACAGTTCTTTTCTTTGACATAACTACTGACTGGAGAGTTGGGCTGATTCCAATGGGATGAGGCTGAACAGAGACAAGTGCCGGGTCCTGCACTTTGGCCACAACAATCCCATGGGGAGCTCCAGGCTGGGCACAGAGTGGCGGAGAACAGCCAGGCAGAAAGGGACCTGGGAGTCTGGATTGACAGGAAGCTGAACATGAGCCAGCAGTGTGCCCAGGTGGCCAAGAAGGCCAATGGCATCCTAGCCTGTATCAGGAACAGTATGGCCAACAGGTCCAGGGAAGGCATTCTGCACCTGTACTCCATGCTGGTGAGGCCACAGCTTCAGTTCTGTGTCCAGTTCTGGGCCCCTCAGTTCAGGAAGGAGATTGAGGTGGTGAAGCAGGTCCAGAGAAGAGGCCTGTCCAGAAGGAGGCTGTGAAGGGATCCAGTACAAGTCCTATGAGGAAGGGCTGAGGGAGCTGGGGTGTTCAGTCTGGAGAAGAGGAGGCTCAGGGGAGACCTCATCACTCTCTACAACTCCCTGAAAGGAGGGTGTAGCCAGGGGGCGGTCGGTCTCTTCTCCCAGGTAGCCATCAGTAGGACAAGAGGGCATGGACATAAGCTCTGCCAGGGGAGCTTTAGGTTAGATATTAGGCAAAAATTATGTACAGAGAGGGCCATCAGGCATTGGAATGGGCTGCCCAGGGAGGTGGTAGATTCTGCATCCCTGGAGGTTTTTAAGAAGAGACTGATGTGGCACTCAGTGCCATGGCCTGGTTACCACAGTGGTAGTGGATTAAGGGTTGGACTTGATTATCTCAGAGGTCCTTTCCAACCTGGATGATTCTGTGATTCTTTGTGATACTCAATATGGAACTATACTACAACAGTTGTCTTTTTCAAAATCTTTTCTTAGTGGACAGGCATGTTAGACCTCATATAGTGAAAAAGAGGTCAATATATCAGCAAGTAAATTCATGGGAAAGCAAGAATGTTGGTCCCTTTGAATTCCTGATACACTTTCTGGAGGCATGGCATACTTGATAACATCTGTTCAACAGAGATCTCTGAAAATATGACATAAAAATTAACTTAAAAGAAATAAGGATAGGAGGAAAAATGTCTCTTCAAGATTAGCGAAGGATCTGCAGAACTAGTTGCTTGCATTGTTTTGGAAGATTGATGGGGTAAAATATAGACATTTTTAAGAATTCCTCTGCTTATCAGTATGGACTTAGCTGACTGTGCATAATACTACACTGTACATATCACATAACAGCAATGTTGTCAACAAATACTAAAAAGCTGAGCATAGAGAAGCTGAAAGCTTATTATACCACTTCTAGTTTAATGCAGACATATTTCTTTGTCCTCAGAAGAAGGAAACAATCCTGAAATTGTGAGGCATGTCCATAAAAATATATTTTTAATTACTATTTGAAGATAGATGTAGAGGACAAGACTGTTTTTTGGTGCAGAAAGCAACTGGGACTGCTGTGGTGAGATATGAATCTGTGGAATGGTGTCCAGAAAGACAGTCTTTGAGTGGCTGAATATAAGATTGAAAGTTGAAAGTGATGTAATGAAATGTACATAAAATATATTTGTTCACAGGAATACTTGTGCCTATTCTAAGTGGACTATGTGCAAAGGTACACAGTTTCTTCCCCCAATGCTCCCTTCTTCTCTGCTCACCAATTTAAAATTAATTATATAGTGGTGTAGATATGGCAAGAAAGACTGAAACCATAGCACCATTTAGTCTTGAGACATGGAGTCTGTGTTCAAGTTCCTGCCTCGAATCAAGGCAAAGAAAAATGTAAGCCTAAACTCCAGATAAGTGACCATGCAATAAACCACTAACATTATTAAAGCAGTAAACTGCTGCACCATTTAGCTTCAAACTACAGCTAAAGGATTATTGCACTGGCCTTGTTATTTCCTTACTAGTATAGTTAGATTGACCTAAGTATTTTCTATGTCTTTTCAGAGAAATTTACCATATTATTTAATATGCCCATACTGCTATCCTGACTACTTGTGAAATTTCTATTTCCCTGAGTACTCAGAGAAGTTGTGGTGTGCCTTCCCCACTACTGCTAAAGCCTATAAGTGTCCTTATAAATCTTTGCTTCCACATAGTACTTGTTTTTATTTTAAAAGCACCTAAAAATACTTATTTTGGTGCTCCCCCTCCTCAATCTTCTGTTTCTGAAGAGATGTCTGTCACCAACATCGTATACTACGTACATGTAAATTAAACTCATAATAATTTCATACATGAAACTTCATCCATTCTTCATAACCCAATGTTTTCCCTAATGCTCTTTCTTCTCTTCTTTTTCTTCACCCCTTTAACAGTTCTTGAGAATTTAACGTGTAGAAGGCTATCACCTGACTTCTTCCATGTACGGAGATATTTTAAGGAGATACAGTACAAGAGCTTAATGGAAGGGAGCAAGATTCACCCTGCAGAAGAAGATTTTTGAATTCTGACAGCCTTCTGTCCTCATGGATCATTCAGCATAAAAGATCATACGATATTTCTTCTCCATTTGCTGTCTTCATTTGCTCTTTTGTCTTTGCCTTTACTTTCATTAAAACGCAAACAACTTACAAAATGAATCCAATCAAAAGTCTGAAAATATCCATATTCTTTTTCTATTTGAAATTCAAATTAAACTTCTAGAACTCATCCTTTATCTAGGTGCATGCTTTGTTTGGTCCTTACCTCTGCTATCCACTACTCTCCATACTAAGGCATGAGAGAAAAGAAGAAATCAAAGATTTTTCCTGCCTTACTCTTTGGTGTTTGCCTGGTCTTTATTGGTAACAAATCTTTCCTGAAATCTGTTTGTGTGTGATGAGCTAACTTAGGTGAAGTTGAGGTTATCAGAAACTGCTTGGCAAGGTCGCAGAATGACCTTAACAGAATGGTTAAGATAGGCAGAGACCTCTGGAGGTCATTGGTACAACCTCCCCCCTCAAGCAGGACCACCTGGAGGTGGTTGCCTGAGACCATGTCCTGACCACTTCTAAATATCTCCAAAGATGAGTTTCCAAAAACAACATCTGAGTGGAGGGGAAAGTCAGACACATAATGAGTGACATAATTCTGGAGGTAAACTGGGTAGCAGACTGGTGTTTTAGATAGGGAAGTGAAGTACTGTCTGTGAAGGATTTTTTGATAAGGTTTTGTACCAGAAATAAATAAGGGCTTGGTGTGACCCAGATGCTCAGATGAGTGCCTTGCACAAGCATTGATTACATCATAAAAGTTTATGCTCTAAAGAGCCTAAGCTACTTAATACTTGGTGAGCACTCTAATGCTATAGTTTTTAGATTCTTCTAGGGCTTGAACCTGCCACACTGACATTCGGTGTCAGAGAAATCAAAATGACTGACTGTGGTTCTGGATTCTTGTACACATCCCTGAAGCACAGTATGGTATTTCATATAAATAAATTTAATTACTGTATGAAACATGGCTTCTCTCAACAATGTAGACACTGCTGATTCTTCTAACCAAAAAATGTGCAGTTGAACTGAAAACAAAAAAAAAGCACTAAAAATTATAAAATTATCAGGGATATGGAAATGCTTACACATATTAAAAATTACTAAATAGATCAAGGCAATCCAGTAGAGAGAAGAAAAGAAAGATTATTTTTAAAATTTAATCGTATAAAGTATCAAAGAAAAGTTAAGGGATCAGCTGATTAGAGTCTACAAAATCTTTAGGCACTTTGAGAATATACATAGAGAATTATTGATTGCTGTGCTTTTCCATACAAGAATACAGATTACCAAGTGAAAGAGGAAACCAACAAATTAAAAACAAACAAAATGAGATACTTCTTTGTACAGCATATAGCTAATCTGCGAAAGTCACAGCTACACATTAAGGATATTAAAAAATATCGTATGTTCCATCTTACTGAGGGAAAAAAACCCAAACTCTCATTCAAGAATCCTGAATGACAGACTGCTAGAAGCTGGACAAATATGGGAAAAAATATGACTTGCTTTGCCTGGTTCTTGCCCTCTCCCCATGATATCTGCTACAGGACATTGTCAGAGACAGAGTATGAGACTAGCTAGACCTTTGGTTTGAACTACTATGGCTGTTCTTATTTTCTTATGAATTTAAACTGCATGTTATTCCAGAAATTCCCAGGCTGCAATAGTAACTCCAGCTCCAGTCTAAGTGATTACACAGGTGGTACTTCAGTAGACAGTAGTATGGGAACAATAGTAGAGCAGTGTCAAATTTGGGCTGGGAACAACTGCACTGGGATCATCAGACCCAGAAGTCTATAATATACTGCTAGGATTCAGTTGCCTGCTATGCATTTAATCTCTGCTTTGGATTATAAATTAAACTGGAATTTAAATAAAAGTTGAGGACAGAGGCCTTTAACCATGCTGATAGATATCACAAGGTTTCTTTTGAGCCACAAAGCACAAAAGTAGTGCTATTTTTGATTGAATACAGAATTCTTTTTTAACTTCCCATTCTAAAATAATTTAAGTTTCGTTTGTGGCTTGGCTCTTCCATACACTCTTTGTTCATTGAATTTCTAGTTGCTTCTGTTGAAAACAGAGATTCTTCAAGTGAAATGTTTTAAAGAGATTTAGAAAACATTCTGGAATGTATTTTAGAAGTAATGGATATTCCCTTGATTTTTATCCCTGTATTGTACATGTAAAAATGAAAAAATGATCCTTTTAATTGTGGAATTAATAATTCTTTAATTTTTTTTTTTTTTTTTTTTTTTAAAGATTGTGGCCCTAACATTGCACTGTCTCTCTAGAATGCTGATATGATCTGAAAATTATCATCAATGTTCAGCCCAGATTAATTATTTATAAAAAACAAAAAACAAACAAAAAAAACCCCACCACAAAGTGCTATTTACAAAAAGATAGATGAAATGGAACTCCTGTTAAGTACAGCAAAAAGAAATGGAGCATAGGATGGTAATAGAAAGAAGTACACTAATTGCCACTAGATACAGAATAAAGTCAGTGTTATCAAATTAATCAAACCATGATTTAGATTTTTTAAAATTATTAGAATTTGTTTTAAAATATTGTCAATTAATATCCTCTACTATTATGAGTTTAAATTTATCTTTTTTTGAAAAACATAGCAAATGGCCATGCTAATCTAAGGAAATCAGGCTACATTATTGCAATTTCTTTTAATGGTGAAAGATACAACATTTATAAACATTTTTTTGGTGCATGTTTAAATAGTTTTCCATTCTTTGACTAATAAAATGTTTAAAACTGATGAAATAGTCATTGTCTACAACCTACATAGGAAAAGGCTTTGATTACAGTAAAATTACACAGAAATGTGTCATTAAAAGACATTGGACAGACATAAAACCTAACCTTTTAAGCTGAAGAATACTTAATATTCTCTTCATGATCATGCAAGGGGAAATTCTTTGCTATGGAATAGCTATTTTCCTGTTAAGCAGGCTATTTCATCAATGATTTATTCCTGAGATGTAATAGGTCATTTAAAATGGTGGTTTAAAAGTTAGGCCTTTTTTGTTTAATTTTCTCACAGGCAGTTGGTAATTATCATGGTCCTGCAGTTTCTCTGGAATGCTGTGGAGGGTCAAATGCCAATGGAACCCTGCTTTATAGGGTAATTAAGACAGTAGACATGGTTATTAAATACATCGTGCTAAACTAAACTGGAATGCTGTGAAATAAAATCCAAAATCATAAATAAAACGTGGGTATTCTAGCGAAAAGAAAAAAAAAAAAAAAGAAAAGAAGAAGAGAGAATAAAAAAAGAGGCTTTCTACAATCCTATTTGCTGTAAACAGTAAACAGTTTACAATAAACAGCTCTGGCTGAATTGTGTCTAAAATTCATCTATTTAAGTATCTGCAGACTTGCTAGATGTTTCAGGAATATCTTAAAACTAGAAATAAGAACAAATGTGTTCTAAGTGTGTTTTGTGTGCCCAGAAATCTAGTACAGTAATCAAAATTCAACCTCATAGTGCCCAGTGTATCTAAAGAATGTAAAACAACTTCCACAATGAATAGAACCTTCTGTGTTCATAATTACCATGCAGCATGTGCTGGAAAATCTGTCCTAAAATAGGATGATGAATGTAAGTTTAATGTGAATAACAAATGAATTTTGGAGAATTCTGCAGAAACTATTATGCCTCTTTTTAAGGCATTACCAGGTGTAGCAGAGCTGTTTGATTCATGTCAACCCAAATATTTTGTGTTTGCCATATCTTTTAGGCCACATATAGAGATACTATTTTGTGTCTTATGTACAGGAGAGTGGCAAAGATTAAAACTTGATCAACATTGTAGTACTAACAGGATGAAAGGTGAAATATTGCAACCTCTAATATATTGCTCCTCCCTCCGAATTTAGAGGAAACTGCTCTTCATAATTTTTCCATACTGAAAAGATAGGGTAATACAATTTCTTCCTAGAAAAATTGTGATGAGTGTACAAAATCAGCAGGAAATTCACTTTGGAAAATGAGTCAGATATAAAACAAAGCCCATAAAACACAGAATGAGATTTTTATATGTGATCCAAAAATTTTATTCTCTTTGTTTAAAGCCTGGAAGATTATACATGCAAGTTTATTAGTGAATTTGTTGCATTAAGAGAAAAGGAAAAAAAAAAACAACTATGCTTCCCTCTCTAATAAATAAATAAATAAATAAACAAACATTTCCAATTCTAGCTGTAAAACTGGAAGCCAGAATGTGTAGTTGACAGGCACAGAGCCAGCTGACTTTAAATCACTAGCCTTTCCATCAGATCAGTCTCCCTACTTCCACATGGAACACATTTTAAGTTAACAATGTGTAGTTTGGCAAAGGAATTGTTTTTCTTTGGCATAGAACAGTTGTCTCATTTCTTTTAAAAAAAGTATTTTGTGCCTGCTTATATATACAGTGTGTGTGTCGACATTCTTTTGAACTTTAAAAACAGTTGTTACATCAAAAAACTTTACTTAGACAATTGCATTTGGCTTTTTTGTTTTTTATACATATGAAGATATAAAGAATGGAAATTGATATTTAATTCATCTGTGTAATGGCTGGTGTAACTCATCCAGTTTTTAGTATTTACTTAAATACGTATATAAATGCCTCTAAAAATGTTGATTAAGCTACTTGACCACAGACACTCAGAAAACAGGCCCCCTTCCTTAAGACAGTAATTTAAGTAAGTCTCAGCTGATATCAGGGTATTTATACTGTGGGTACAGACTGTAAGACAAACTAAGATTAAATCTGATCATTTTGTTCTTATTCCAAAACCTGGCCATTTCAACCAGATGTATTTATAGCACGAAAGAGCAGTAGAATGGAATGCTACTCATTCAGACATTTGCAGTTGATTTATTCATTCCCAGTCACTTCCACTGAAAATTCAGGAAAGCAGAAATGCAAATTTTCAGACATTGGTTCCACATGAAATGGGACAGACCGCTGCACCAGCTACTGTTGTGAGACCAGATAGAGCTACTGCTGCCTACACATAAAGAGAGCCATTAAGGAGAAGTTGTTTATTTCTGCTTCTGCAGAAATCATAAACACCAGCCATGAGCCTGACAGCACAAGCTGTGCTGCAGTAAATTCTAGTACTTTGCTGGCCATTCTAAGCTGCCCAGTAAAAGTTACTGTAGCTAAATCCCATATACATTTCAAGAAATAATCCTGCTCAGAAGATGGTATCATATTCATGCACAGCAGGGTGTGCAAATGCCTATAAATCAAAATGTAGAATCTGAAATATCTATAAAAAAAATCTGTGCAAATTTAACCATGACCCTTTGCCAGACAATAGGCCTTCATATGCTTTGCAGCTTAGCAGACACCAAGGAATTTTGTTTGGAAGTGATAGCTACTGTCTATGTAATATTTAGGACCTATTCATGGAGCATCTGGCAGAAAATAAAAGGGTTTCCTCCTCTAACATATGCTAAAGAAGGATGTGGTCCTGTGCCTGCTCCTCCTCTCTGACTTTTTGCAAATAGCACAACATAAGAGACAGTTGTTTCTGGCTGCCCTGCTGCCTGTCATGGCTGTCAAGTGAAATCCCATGAATTATTGCTCTTCCAGATGTAAGAGATTTCCAGGCTGCCTTAAACTGCCTGTGGTTTGTGGTACTGGAGAGGAGAGAAACGAGATTAAACTTCATCTCATCAGTTCAATCTGAAAAGATCACACAGAGGACTAATAATCACAGCTTTTTCATTCCAGAGCTGGACCCGAGAGCTGTGTGTTTTTGTTTCAGGGCTATGTCACATTAAGCTTGTTGGAAGACATTGATTAAGGTCAAACAATGTTTGAAGATCAAAAATAAATTTTTTTAACTCTGTGTTGCTGCATACATTTTGCATTCTTCAAAAAGTGTCCTGCATCACTTTAGCTGGCTGAAACAGAAGACACTGTGAACTGAGTCCTGTAACTCTGAGATGTCAGAACTTCTTAGTGTAAACTTAAGAAAGATAAAAAAAGAAAAAGTTCACCTAAAGTTAGGAATCTAATGTCCCATGGCAGCCAGTGTAATTCAGAGGAAACAGTCAAACACACAGGAAAAAAAATCTTGGTTTCTCCGTAAATGCCTGCCTTTGTGATTTTAAAAAATTTGGCTTTGTTTGTTTGTTTGTTTTCATGGTCTGTTTGTGCCAACAACAATGGCTTCTGGACCTCTGAGGGTAGGCTGAATGTTTTGTATTAGCAAAGAATACTTATTCATACACCGATTAGTTATACAGTTTTCAGAACGCTTGACTGTAGCCCTCCATAAGTTGAGAAATAATAACAGGTTCAAAATTATAGTTAGAGAAATTAAAAGAAAGGTTTCCATTATTGCTTCCAGAACTGTTCTGTAATTACATTGTTGACTCCAACCATTTACTGTTTAATTTCCAAGTAAGTTTTTTCTGTCCATTTTGAGATAAAAACATATGTATGTATATATTCATGTGCGCACCAAGAGACATAGAAATGTAATGCAGAGTTTCCTGCAAACTACATTTTAAATAGTAACTGTAACATAAAATAGAATAATGCTTTAAAACCTAAGCATTGTCAAATTATTACTGTCAAGACTGGGTTCTTATGAAACTAAGACAAGTATTGAGGCCCCTGACATTCCACTTCAGCCCTATTAGCAAAATATTAATTATAGATAAGGAAAATATCTTGCCCCCAAAACACCTGGAAATAATTGACAAATGTATGTGACTTAGATCAGAATGTAATTGCCCTGATTTGACCTATGTAGCTTTTTTAAAAAACTGACGTAGCTTGTTTAAGCAATAGTGTTGGCTACCAGATGTAAAACCTCCCAGGTTAGCTTCCTTTTCCATTTGAGCTCAGGCATATCACAAAGGCTCTCTAATGTGAGGGAACACCAGTAAAACAGTGACGAAAAGCATAGGAATGAATATCTGCAAGCAGCTCACATGAAAGCATTTATAGCTTCTCATGCGCGTGTATTAAACCCTAGTAGAAAAAAGAGCCCTTCATTGAAAATGCATTAATTATTTGACACTGGTTTTCCTCAGACATTTTTTTGCTGTGGGATGCAAGTGAAAGATTACAGCTGAAAAAATGATCATCATACTTGAGGTAGGCTCACAGAATCTTTTCTTATGTTCTGTGTGAAGTTGTCTTGAACTGAAACCTCTGCTCCTTAAGGATTAAGGGATTGAAAAGCAAAGACTGAAGCTGCTGTAATTTAAACCCAGTCTTTCTCTAGCACAACGGTGCAAAATGGACTAAACCAATCTGCTCCTTTGCTAGTTCAGCTAAGAAATAGTTTTACCTTTTGGAAATTTTGTAATATTAACATTCCAAAGAAGTTATTATCTTTAAAGGAAATTTATTCTCTTGGTTTTTCTAACATGAGATCAGAGCTGTGGGACACAGAAGAAGTGGACATGGTTTCAAATTGCTGTTTACGGTATTTTTGAAAAATTCCATCTCTGTGAGGTATAGATAATTCATAAAGATAAAATTAATCAATGAATACCACTGAGGTGGGTTTTCTTGTTTACAAAAATGTCTTGTCTCCAGAAATACTTGCAGAGCAGTTTTCTATTGCTGTTTAAAAATGGTTTTATGTTACTAAAGAGTCATAAAAAGTATCAGATGAAACAAACTTAGTTCCAAGGACTGCAAGAGGGAGCATTATGTTATATTGCAGATAATTAATACATTCACTAGACAGAAAAAATCCAGTTAATTACTGGGTACATGTTAACTGATTGCAGGTTCCAAGTTTCAGTAACAAAATGAACTGAATTCACATTTCAGGTTGTTGGTTTCTTTTTAAAGTTTGTCACAAAGACGCAGCACAATATTCTAATCAAAGCAAATCAAAAGCTCCTTTTTAAAAAGTGGAAAAGCACCATATCCAGCAGCCACAGCACTGTGGTTTGGTCAATATTGGGGCATGCAAGGGACCTGTCTTGGATTACTGGGTCTAATGCTCCACTCATGGATGAGCACGCCCTGGAGAAGCTGCAGCTCCCAGCTAGGAAAAGAGAGCAGCTCAGCAGCTCAGCATTGCCTCTTGCAACCACTGGCTTGGAAGTGGCTCTGGTGTAGTTGGAGCTGGGATGCCCCCAGACTCATCAGCTGCTGAGAAGTGGAGGTTTACATAGAGGTAAATAGAGGAGCTGTAGTCCTTTGGAAGTCTATAGAAGTTTTTTCCCTAGGGGAAAATACATAAACATATTCTCTTGTGATATGTGTTGAAATTTACTACCTATTGCAGTAAGTGTAGACCTTAGAATTATTTGTCCTGACTTTGGGCTACGCTGCATAGTTTCCATTTGGGTGAGGAAAGGTCACATAAGTGGTTACATATTTGTATTTGTAAATCATCTTCTATCTGGTTTAAAACTGTGACCTGCTGTTTATCCTTACGTTTGATGTGGAGTTGGCAACCAGCAATAACACGAGCTTTCCAGCATTTCCCACTTATAACTTCAAAGCCTAACCTGGAGGACCACCCTCTCTAGAGACAGAAGCAATTCATTTTCCATATTCAATGTGCTTCTCTTGAGAGGAAAAAACTGCCAGTCATGCCAAATTGTGTTGAATGATACAAGGTAAAGCTAGTTTTATCACATGGGCAGCTGACACAAAACTCTTCCACTTATCTTAGGTTGGATGGGAACAGGGTTCAGAGATGAAAGGTCAGTTCTTTATCCACTAAGCCCTCTAGATATTCCAAAATCCCCAGTACATTACAAATTTGAACAGTTTAAGCTCTCTTAAATAAAAGAATATCTTCTTGAGGTAAAGTATACAGTGTATATAGATACAGAGCAGAAGAAACATGTGAAAGGTCAGAGATGTGACCTTTTAACGTCAATAGTTTTATTTATTGACAAGAAGTCCAGTTTAAAGGGCTTAATGAAAAAGCAAGACAAGAATCAAGGAATCTGTTAAACTGAGTAAATTTGACTGACTAAATAAATTGTACTGAGTGCCTCAGAAATTGCAATTGCTATGAATGTTTTCTGGGGCTTATTCTTAGCAGAGAAAGCAGCCTCAGAAATTAACAATATACTGGTTACGCTGGCAATGCAGAAACTTGTCCCTCAGTTTTCCTAATACAGCCTAAGACAATTAAAGTAGCGTTGTTATTAATATTTTTTTTCCATGACACTTAATTGTTCTGTTATCTCAAGTAAGAAATAAAAAAGGCTTATTCATTAGGCACTTTGTATTTAGGGCTCACTCCCACCAAAATCAGTAGAGTTAACCCTGATGGCAGGATGATATCCATAAAGATTCTCTCTTCTGCTGTAGGGTTTGTTTTGATTTTAAATTATTTTACTTCATTTCTTTTTTTCTTTTTTTTTTTAGCATTTTTGTTGTACTGCCTGTAGTTGTTCAAGCCCACACAAGAGAATTCTATTTAGTCTGTGCATTGACAGAATAGTTGTGTTTCTATATTGCCTTTATGATAAATGTTTTTCTGAAATATCAAACACACAGTGAGAAATACTGGTGACTATGTCTATAGATAATGTGACTAAATATCACTACAAATAATAGATGTGTGTATCTGGATGTATATTAAACTGATCCTGAGCACCATCAGTTTCCACTGAAAGTAGTGGGTCCTGTAAATGCTCAGAAATTCAGAAAATAAAGTCATTTAGCTTGTAAAAATGGGTTTGTTCCTCCTTAAGTGCAATCCAAAAGTTCTGAAGATTAAAAGTGGAATTCATAAATTTGTTGCCTGCAAGAACATAACTTTGGCCTTTTACAGTGCTATTTCTAGACTACAGCACTGTTTAGGTGAATCAATTATCTGTCTCCTCAAGTGCAGATTTTATTTTCATGGACTTTTGGATTTTGCTGTTTCAGTAAAAATGTCTGGTATTATTCTAGTTCGATTTTACAACTTCTCCTCCGAAAAGACAACTGTCTTTTGTGATGTAATTTAGAGACTTCATTGCGAATGGGCATCAAGACGCACAAATTGAGAACACAGGAAGAGAAACAAAGCTGGATTAAAGATTGCCTTGAACTGCTGGAGCTCTGGCCCAAGGACTCTGCATTCTTGTTTAAAATGCCTTGACAATAATACTGATCATTTCATCTCTAGTGCCTTTTATGATTTTTCTCCTGTAAAATGAGAACAGGATAAATTGGGAGCAGCTATAATGACAGAAACTGGATAGTGCAACACAACAAAGTGGTAGTGCTAGTTCTTGTGGTTACATTTTCATATTATTCCTCTTTCTTTTCTCATTTGTGTGCAAAAAGGCCTTTGCAAATTGATATTGATAATTTTTCGTGTAAATAGTAAACAATGCCACACTGTTAACACAGCTTTGTTTATGAAACTTTATAGTCTAATTAATTCAGCGGGGTCTCTCGTCAATATTTCAGACTACCATCATCATGACACGTTCACTCCATTTGATCTTTCATGCCACAAAGTATGTTAACACTTTGCATTTGTATTTTGCAGATATTTTTAATGATCTCTGAGGACAGACAAAGTATTGCTGAAAGATTTCTTGATCAAAACAGACACTTGGTTTTATCTTTAGTTAACTGTGCAAGGTTTACAGTACCAGTTTACTCACTGGCTTCACTCAAATGACACAACCTATAACAACACCACATTTGCAGGTTTTTTCTCCTGTATTTTAAACATCAATACTCAACTTCATTACAGAGAGAAGCATATGAACACTGAATCATCAGATCATTCACACCTGAGACAAAGCATTAACTAGACTCTGCTTTGAAGGAAAAGCTAGAGAATTGCCTGATACATGTATATCAAGAGTAATTTCTTCATTGTTTAAATTATCTCATTTGAAAGAAATTTCATGCACAAAGAGGATGTGCACATGCAACTGGCTAGATCATGAGGAAATTCTCTGGTGTCATTCTGGCTTATTTTTAAGAAAAGCTGGAATGCCCCTCAGTTAAACTGCATTATATTGTGCAGGCCAGTTTTTATGTAGTCTCATCAGTGTGGTGAAATGACTGTTTATCAAAGGTCAGTTACAGTACTCAGAGCCCCACAATGGACTGAAATGTAGGAGAAGATGAGTAATTTGGAATCTTAATAAAGAAATTTTGCTTTATTTGTGCCTAACCTTGAAAAACACTCACAGATTTCAACTATTATACAGGATGCAGCAGTACCACTTCTCAAGGGCCTTTTGTCTGCACACCTCACTGCCTGCCAGAGGCTCATTGTTAGCACTTAGTAACCACAGTAATAGAGGGTGTGTGTTTATCATATTTATTGACAAGTGTCTTTTGTTTTCTTTTGTCTCTGTTTTTCTCTCCCTGGATCTTGATGAACATGCTGGCTTTTCTAGCTTGCTTGTTTTCATTTAATCTTATTAAGGTATTTGGTAGCTTTTTCCTATCCCAAGACAGAGGTGCCAAAGAAAGGTGCTTTTTTTCTTTCTGAGCTTCTGGACAGATAATTTGTACTTACTGTGTGCAGCCTGAGCATCTGAAGTATACATTAAGAGAATAAATGGCTGCACTCCAGCTCCACATATGGCAAATGTTTTATCCTGATATTGCTTTACCCTGTCAGATTACAAAATATGTATTTCTTTAAGTTTGCAAATAGAATCTGGTTTAAATCCTCTTAAAATGAGGAAAGACCTTAGGATTTTGGTTTGGGGACTTGCTTTTTTCCTTAAAATTCTGGATGTTTTGTTTTGGTGATATGGCATTAGGAGGAGTTGGACAAGTTTGTTTTCAAGGGACTTTTAAACTCAAGAACTAGGTTTCCATAGTGACAAGTGTCCCTGGTACTGTCTAAATTTTCAGCACCTATGAAAATATGGCCCTAAGTTTACTAGTTGATATCTGAAAACAGCAGTGTCATAATTTCAGGGTGGCTTGGTTTTATTTTTTGTTTTTAAAGTCTAAATTGAGAAAAATTCAGAGATTTTGGAACAGGCCAGAAATTTTGTCAAAAGGAAAAAGAAAAAAGAAAAAAAATTACATATTTATCTTGTTACCTAAAACTTTTCCTTATGCTGAGTGTCTTCCCCATGTGACATGATGTAAGAAACTGAACTTAAGTGTAATAAGATGAATTCCACTAGTGACTAAACCTGACAGTTTGTGGGGATTTTTTTCTTCGGATTATAGGTATTAAAACATCAGAAATTAAAAAAATAAATAAATATTTAAGCAATCTGTGTGTCATGTTATTCTGCATCATAATATAGAGGTGAACTGGAAAGAAGATGTGTACACTGCCATGGAAGTTGTGAGAACATGTTGTACTTGTACCTTAGCTGTCACTCCAGACAGTCAAATGAAGTAAGTCAATGGATCTCTGGTACAGAGGTCAGAGTGGCAGTATTTCTGAAGAATTCAGAGAAGCTGTCTGGAGACTGCTAGTGTGTGAGATGGAGGAAGAAAGAGAAAGATGAGCAATGAATTCCCTAAAGCTATTCCCCTGAATGTGTTCCATAATAAATTTTAAATGCATGTCATAGTGGGGTAGAGGGGTCAGATTTACTAATAATTTGCATTAACATTTGTAATATCTATCTTTTATGAGCATGATCTCTTTTAGAGTTTGAAAGTTTATATTCTTCCACAATAAATTCAGATTTTTTAATGGTTATGTCATTCTCTGTTATTATATCCTTTATCTGCATCTTTTATATATGAAATGAAGAGGCTGCTATACTCCTCTTACTCCTTTCTTTGCCTGACTGCTTAGCAGACAGAAATGGCTGTAATCTGCCACAGCATCGACAACTGAACGGGGGAGAGGATGTTTTCCCCACAGAACCTAGACAATAACTCTGGGCAGGAGGAAAATGGACTAACACAAGGATCTGATGAGTGTCTTTCCTCCAATGACCCAGCTGGCTTACCCAGGACAAAGCTTTTACAAGACGTAACTTAAATGAAATAAAAAGAATGAAAGCATTAAACACCATAGCTGAAGAAAAAGGAAAAAGAGGAATGTAAAGAAAGCTCAGAGCCTATCTCCAGAGTGGCAAATGGCAATATTACCCGTGTGATTGTTCCAGCCTTCACAAAGGGGATTGTTTGCCTAGCTGGGAGCCTCTGGAAAGGATTAACAGTTTTCCAGGGCAGACAACACCCCGTGATCCCACCTCGGGGTATCTCAGGTGTGAAGTGGGGGCTTGGGGAGAGGGCAATGGTGCAGGCTCAATTGGCCAGTAGTGCTCTTGGCTGACATCGTAGTTTATTTGTGAGCTTATTAAGCCTGGCCAGTCCTTTGGGGGCACTCTTGGCAAAGGTCACAAAAGACAAGATTTTGCATAATGAATACATTAAAATCTTTTTGTTAGTGCATGGGGAGCAAGAGGATAATGGCAATAAAGGTTTAGAATACAGGAAAGGAGGTAAAAGAAAATTAGTCCCTGAGGTAGCAAATATGATCACCATGTGGACTTGGGTTTCTATTTTAGCAAGTGAGCCCAGAGAGAAGAAAGTGCTTGGAAGAATCTTGCCTTTTATTTAGATACATAGTTACTGTATTGAAGGAGTAGGCCACAAAGGGAGAAAGTGCCACTCTCTTCTATGATGTGTCATTTATATAGAAGGGTCCCAGACAGTGAATGGGAAAGGACAGAGAATGCTGTACACATTTTGAAGATCTCAGGGGGGTGGTGGGAGGAGGGAGGAGAAGAAATTTTTAAAAATATGCTATGTCAGCATGTAGGCTATACATTGCACTTAGTTATCATAAATTCATGCTGAAAATAAAGTTACCATTATCAGATATTGACCATGAGTCTCCTGTGGGATTGATGTCATAAATAGAGCAGAGAGGACCTAGATGCACCTTTCCTGCCACTTTATTAAAGACCCAAATTGGGTGGCAAGGATAAGCAAGTTTAGGTACACATGTGAAGATGGCAGGGTCTCACAACTCAATAACCCCGTGATTCAAAAGACTCGGGGCTGATAAAAGATAGAAACACCAGCTTTCAGGGTCAGTTCAAGGGTGATATAAAGAGAACCAAATCCCAGTGAAAATAGATAAAATACAACTCTAGTAGCTAAGTTATCCTAATCTGATGGAAGCTAAGTTGTGTGAATTTTTTCATTCTTTGCACTGGCTCTGAAGTACACATGTGCAATCCTAAGTACAGAAAGAAAGTCAGAGGAGGAACTGATTTAGGAATAATGTAGCTGGTCCGTTTCAGCACATCAGTTCTGTCTTCAGGCAAGTTTGGGCTGGAGGAAAAATCAGTGACTAACTACATCAATTGCTATGATGTCTTTCAATCAGTCTATCAAGACCTTTCAGGCTCTTGATAAGGGCACCCTTTTGGCAAAGACCAATATAGAAACTAGTGGACTTTTTTGGTTCTCAGTAGTTCATATAGAAAAGCAAATTCACATTTATTTTCAGTTCTTTGGGGGAATGGTCTCTAGTGGAAGGAGGTCTATCTTTAAAATACAATTATGTTTCAAAGTCTGTGAGCAAGGGCCACAACAGTTAATCCACTTATGATAATTTTGTGTCTAACATTATTTCATGAACTTGTTTTGGCATTTTTGTTTCTTTACAAACTGTGTGAGCTAAATGATACAATTTCATTTCACACCACCTTTTCTTTGTTTGTGTCTTTGTTATTCACTTATTTTATCTCACCACGTGCAGATGGTAACCAACTTCTGCCTCCTAAGAGAAAGTTCACCAGCATAAATTAGATTTCTGTGTTTTTAATGCCTGCTGATTCTTTGCATTGGCTGCAGGGTCCACGTGGACCCTGATGACATGGCAAAGACAAATCTAAATGCCCTGAAAATATCGATTTTCATGGCATTTTTAAATTTTGTTGTATGAAGATGCCTCAAGGAGGACTATGGTATTCCAAGCAAATTCTTTAGTGGTAAGGACTAGCAATTGAAATAATTAAGATTTGAAACTTCTGTATTTGCAGATAATAGGTGAAAGTCACATCTGATTATAACTCTTGAAGTATGCCTGAATTAATCACATTACTTCAGCCCTACTTCTGTTTGAAAGTCTTCTGTGGACCTACTATCCTAAAATAAGCTTATGTTCTTATTGTCTAGTATTGACACATGCACTATCTGAAATAGAAGGAAAAGATGGAATTCTGCCCAATATATGGTGCATGAATTTCTATAGCATTGTTTGGAACTACTCTCCCTCTTCTGTTGCACAAGAAAAGGATGAAAACTTCAATGAAAAATACAAGTGGTCTGTGTTCTTTTTTAATTTCTTGTCCAACATTTCATATTTCTAGGTTTATTTTGTAGCTGGATAAATATATGCAATGTCTACATAGGTATGAAAAAGATGCCATCTAAATTTCTATTTGAATAAATATTGTAGAAATATTAAACATACTGTAAGAAGATTTTCAGCTAGCAGATAAGAGGAATGCATTGATTTGCGGTCTAGATATTTGCCTCTGTTTGTTCCATCCCAATGAATTCTTAGAATTCCTGCCACTGAAACTAGCACACCTTTTGCTTCAAATTTAAGATCACTGCTAAGAGTATGAATTCAACAGAGCACAATGCAGTTGAATTTGAAACTTGTTAAATGAGTGATCTCAAAAAAGGGTTAGTCAGTTGTAAATCATCATCAAATTGAAGTGATTGCAGGAGGCTTTTGAGGGTTCAACTCAGTGTTATTCAACGTTTTCATCCATGAGTTAAAACATAAACATAAATCATTCTTAGAAAAATTGTGGGTGGCAGAAAGATTGGAGAATCAGTAAATAACAGTGAGGACATTGTGATCTGACTTGCTGATAAAATGGGACTCTTCAAAAAGGATAAGAAAATAACCCATGTTGCAGCTCAGCCAAATGCAAACCTACACATGGAAGAAAAAGATACAGGCCAGCCCAGGAGGATGGGCACCTTTGTCTGGGGATACATTGACTGATCAAGTTCTAAATATCATAGTGAAAAGTGCATGCACAATTCTGAAAATCAGCAATTGGAATCCTATAAATAATCAAGTGAGAAACAGAATTTGGATTTTTTTCATCTTTATGTGGTAATAATGAGACATATAAGAGAATACTTTATCCATTTCTGTTGTCCACAGTTTAAACAGTTTTGGTTTGTTGGGCTTTTTTTAAATCTGGAGATGTTGTAGAAAAGACCCACAAGATGATTCAGGGTTGGATAAAATGCCTACAGTGAGAGACTTTAAGAGGTTGGTTTGTGTAGTCTATCAAAAAGAAGATGAAGTGGTGACTTGACTGAGAGGTAACTGTGAAAGTACAAGTACTCTCACAAGGGAAAGACACAGAATACTAAAGTGCTCTTTAATCAGGCAAAGAAAGGGATAACAAGAACTAATGGCTGGAAGCTGAACTAAGCCACATGTTAACCATGAGTGGTTAACCACTGGAACAAGTTATAAAACAGTATGATCACTTCCCTATCTTTTAATGTCTAGAGATCAAGACAGATTCTCTTCCTGGAAGATATGCCATAACCAAACACAAGTTTTTGGACACAGAACAGAACAGGGTAAAATGTAAAGGCCCATAATGGCAAGCCAATAGCACAGTATAACAACCTCTCGTGGTGTTATCCTCTATGAAAAAAAAAACCAACCAAACACCAAATGGTAATCCCATTGTGCATCTCTCAAATGTGATTTCCTATATCTGAGACCAATCCTAGTGCTGCTTCTGTCTGAGATGGTCTAAATTTTCAAGAAAGTTTTAAACAAAACTAGTAAAATATCTTTCAAAATTGTTTCAGAGAAGGTAAAGTAGAATGAAAACAGGACTATGACGAAAAGTATTTTAAAAAATTAAAATGGTGGCCATAGTTATTGTGGCTTTCCTATAAGAGGTGAGCAGTTAAGGTATCATGACAGCCCATTGTCTGAGCAAGTAAGCAGTTCATATCAGGGTTAGCTTTGTTTAAATAAAACCCCAGCCTAGCTTTATATTTTCTAGTCTTTCCGTCAGCAAATGGGTCACCTCCCTCTAACACAGCTGTGACAGGCTCAATAGTGTGGTTTCAGGGTATCATCTTTTTAGATGACAGAGTAAACATACTCATTTCCTATTCCAGGATGAATGAAAAAGAATAGTGGATCATCCTCCATAGATAATCAGAACTCTCTCTCTGGGACTGGAAAAAACATTAACTCCAAATCACAGAAATATAAAATGTCTTGATGCATGTGAAGAGAGCATCATCTAAATTTCAATTTGAACAAATATTGCAGATATACTTGACATACTGTAGAAAGTCTGATGGGTTAGGGACATGCACTGCTTTACAACCAGGGCAACTACTGATGCATTGTGGAGCTGCTGGATTGAAGGATTAGGCAAAAGAGAAGGGTTATTCTGACAGATACAAAGAAGCTTAAACTACTGGTAAATTAGCAGAAGTGAGTAAAGCAACAGCATTAGTATACAACACACTTTCCCTAGAAGAGATAACAGAAGTAATCAACTGCAGACTTGTGATTATTCATAGATATTGTGGACAGCAAGAAAGGCATTTTTTCCCTATAATGAATCACATAAAAGGCATGGTTTTCATGCAGAAGTTAATCAAATTTAGCAATATTGATTCAGAAATTATCATTGTTAGAGCCAACTTGCAATCAGTGAAGTAGTGCAGAGATGTCCTAACTCTGCCCGATATTTTACATAATTCTGTGGCTTATTGCAATTTAAATTTACAATGTTTTTACCTATAGTACATCAATTTTTAATAAATTCGTCCTAATATGATATTAAATCAAATCCAGCGAGGGTTTCCATAGAAACAAGTATTTTCTAAATGTGAAGGAAAAGGGGAGGAGACCTGGAGGAAAATGTATAGCATAAACCAAAAAGTAAATGAAATTATCAAGGCCTACATAATCTCTGTTAGAAAGTATAATATTCTATGTTTTTGGCCTGGCTTCAGGTGCAGATTCCCTTTAGCTCTCAAGATTATTGTGCTTGGGTAGAATCCTACTGTTATCACTGGGTAATCAGACTAAAATGCAGATCTAGATCTCTTGTCTCCTGGTTTTTTTGGTCAGGAGATTCACCATTGAGTGACTTCTGCTCACTAACAGAAAATTCCTATCCTTTGAGTTACTTGTGTATTATATCTTCAAGAGCTTTACCCAATTAAAGTACTGTTGTTAGCACTTTCTGGCCAATGTGATGGGAAAAAAAGGAACAATAGGTAGCCTGGCCCCTACATCATGTATTTTTAAAACTCGAAGATTTTTGCAACACACTGTTATGCATTTCATTCTCCTTTCAGGAATGTAGATAGCACAATCACATCAGGAGAGTGATCTCCTTAAGCATTGCTCTCTCCTGTGAGTTTTTCATACTTGGGGCACTCTGTTCTTAAGCAGATATGGGCTGTATGAACATCCAGGTTACCCACACTTAAGGAAGTGGCTCTATTTAATTCTTTTGAGGATGGGGGAAGGCAAAAGGGCAGCAAAGCAGAATTAACCTCTCCCTGATCCAAGCCTGGGATTCCACCTTGCTCAGGCATCTGGCACACCAACTCGGGTTCATCACTCTAATCAGTGAAGTTATCTGAGTTATTAAAACTAACCTTAAAAATCACTTCACAGAATCACAGAATCATCTGGGTTGGAAAGGACCTCTGAGATCATCAAGTCCAGCCCTTAATCCACTACCATGGTGGATACCAGACCAGGGCACTGAGTGCCACATCAGTCTCTTCTTAAAAACCTCCAGGGACACAGAATCCACCACCTCCCTGGGCAGCCCATTCCAATGCCTGATCACCCTCTCTGAAAAGAATTTCTTCCTAATATCTAACCTAAAGCTCCCCTGGCAGAGCTTATGTCCATGCCCTCTTGTCTTACTGATAGCTACTTGGAAGAAGAGACTGACACCCCCCCTGGCTACACCCTCCTTTCAGGGAGTTGTAGAGAGTGATGAGGTCTCCCCTGAGCCTCCTCTTCTCCAGACTGAACACCCCCAGCTCCCTCAACTCTTCCTCACAGGACTTGTGCTGGATCCCTTCACAGCCTCCTTGCTCTTCTATTCTGTTGTACTTACATATAAGAAACAAGAATAAGTGAACGATCTTATTTTTTGGGAGTAGTAGCCATCAATATGTCAAATTTCTTTCAGAAACAGACATAACTGTTGAATATTTTTTACTGTGACAAAGCAAAAGAGCTGATGCTCTGTGCAGCTGAGGAGTCTTGGCTGTTAAACCTAGGTAGGGAATGAAGTACACTTGTCAGATGACAGAAGATACCACTTTCTTTGTGATAGAAACTTATTCCCAGATAAAGCTGTCAATTTAGTAGATGTTGAATTGGTGCTGTGATCAAGATGAATGTTTGTTTCCTAATAAAACCTTGTGTTGAGTAAGTAAAGCAGTGGCCTTCACCTCAGGCACTTCATTAACTGAACAACCAACTGATAATAGACTGTTGCATCATTATTGCTTAAATAATGATGCTATACTAAGTGAATGTAAAGCAGCATTCTTTGGATGTTGGACTATACTTATGTCTACAAACACCTTAGCACTTATTTGCTATATGCAAAGGTTTGGTTGTTTTCAAACCAGTGTTTTAGGGATATTTCTACTTGCTGATTTTCTAGTTTTCACTGAATTTTTCACAGTGGATTAAATGCTGATATCACTTGTCAGACTTTGTCTTCTTCTGTCCAACATTCGTAACAATTTGGGTGATATGAAGGCCTCGTTTTATTGAATTGCCTTCTCTAGGTTCCCCTTATGTATTTTTTTTTAATAATTCCTCCTCTTCAGTAAAAGCACTCTAATCTATTCTAACTTTACTGCAGTACCATGTGGGGAACTACCAAGTAAGCAGGCTAATTAGAACAACAATTGTAAGACTGAAAAAAATGGGCTAAACAAGAAATAAATATGACTTCTGCTGAAAGGAAGTCTGTAATTTTGGAGAATCACTGGGGGTGTTCCACAGTGATTGGTCTTAGGATCAGTATTATTTGGTATATTTATTAATGACTTTTTTTACAAGTACCATGAGTCTGCTAATGAATTTTTTCTGATGACAAAAACTTTGCCAGAGTTACCAATACCAAGGAGAACTGGAATATCACACAGGAAGAATTAGATGACCTTGACGACTGTAGTAATAGAAGCAAGATGAAATTTAATAGTACAAAGTGTAAGGTCATGCACTCAGGGACTATTAACGAGAATTTCTGCTATAAGCTGGGAACTCATCAGCTGGAAATGCTACAGGAGGAGAAAGACTTGAGCTTAATCAGTCCTTCACATGATGATTATCACTACCAGTGTCAAGCTGCCATGAAAAAGAAAAGTATAATCCTATGATCATAGAATCATAGAATGGTTTGGGTTGGAAGGAACCTTAAAGATCATCTAGTTCTAACTTCCCCTGTCATGAGCAGGGACAATGCCCATGAGAGCAGGTTGCTCAAAGCTCCATCCAACCTAGCCTTGAACTCTTCCAAAGATGGGGCAGCCACAACCTCCCTGGGCAACCTGTTCCAGTGCCTTACAACCCTTACATTAAAGAGTTTCTTCCTAATGTCTAACCTAAATCTACCCTCTTTTTGATTAAAATTCTTCCCTCCCCCTGTGTTATAGGTCCCAGAACTGGACACAGTACTCCAGGTGGGGCCTCACAAGAGCAGAGTAGAGTAGGAGAATCACCTCCCTTGACACATCTTTTGCTGAAGTCCAGGATATGGTTGGCTTTTGGGGGAGCAAACACATATTGCTGGCTTATGTTGAGCTTCTAATCAACTAATATACACAAGTCCTTCTCATCACTGTTCTCACTCTATTCTCTTCCCAACCTGTATTTGTGCTTGAGATTGACCCGACCGATGTGCAGGACCTTGCACTTGGCCTTGTTGAACTTCAGGCAATTTGCACAGGCTCAGCTTTCAAGCCTGTCATTATCCCTCTAGAGGGCATCTCTTCCATCCAGCATGTTGACAGCACCACAAACCTTGGTGCCAACAGCCAACGTGATGGGGGTACACTCAATTCCATTGTCCATGTTGCTGGCAAAGTTGTTAAACAGCACTGGTCCTGATACTGACCCTTGAGGAACACCACTCATCACTCCATTTGGATATCAAGCTGTTGACCACAGCTCCTTGACTGTGACCATCCAGACAATTCCTTATACACTGAGTGATCCATTCATGTGCTAGACCATGTGTCTCCAATTTAGAGACAAGGATGTGGGACAGGAGCAAATGCTTTGCTCAAGGATAGTTTCTAGTACGCGTAGAGAGTATCACTTGCGCAAAGTCTTGGCAAGACTTCCTCTGGAACTGTTGCAAGACAGTTGCATTCAAACAAGAAGTGCTTCAGAGAATCAGAAAAGAGATTTTAAGAATCTCAGGTGACACCTTAACTTCCTTAGCTTAGAAAAATAGAAGCTGAGAGAATACAGGTGCACATTACAAATGCACTACACACCAGGAGGTGAGCCTTTTAAGATAAAGAAGAATGAAAACTAAATAAAAAATTAATTGATATGGAAATTTGTAGAATGCTTATAAATATGATGAGTGTAAAGTTCTGCAACAACACTGATGAGAACTAAAACCAATGTACATTTGACATCAAGTTCAAAAAGTTTACAAAGTTTACATGTTGAAATTTTTTCCTTTCCTACTGTTGTCTTATGTGGTTATTGCCAGAAATATTTGCTGTTAACACCTCCCTTTAAATTGAAATTAACATATTTGGATAGCTCAAAATCATTACCAGTCCCATTGTGCTCTATTGAATGAGTCAATTTTTTTATACTGGTCTTTGAGAATGATTGATGCTGAAAGCCACATTCATTTAGTACACTGCAGTATACATCTCTTTTCAGCCAACAGAAAAGCACTTTAGTAGATGCATAAGTAAACTTTTTAGGTTATTTCATGTGTATAGATGTTGTGAATAAGACATCAGTAATAGTAACTAAATGCTTTCAATTAAAATTTGTTAAAAGTACTGAAGAAATAAAAACCAAGATAATATGGAAAATTCTCTAATATTTGCATTTTGGTAGCTGTGTACCAAAGAGGACAAATAGTGGTGAACCTATGCAAAGCACCATTTGAAGTTGGGCAGAAACCACAAAGAGAATTTCACTTTTAGATTATGATGAGATTACCCTATAATAATTCTCTGTCTTTCTAACTGTGCGTGAATGAATGAAGAAGCGATGTCTTTGAAAATTCTTTGCTGAGTGGACTCAGTTTAAGGCAAGAAGCCTTAATAGGCAAGAAAACAGCGGCATAAAGTTGCTTTAGGAATGCTCAGATAGCCTAATTTATTTAAGTCATATGTATTTCCTCAATTTGGCTTTGAAAAAATAGCAGCCTGATAGTTTGATACCTAGGATGAAGAGAAGACTTCATTGCCACAGAAAAGATCTGGGTTTGGAAGCTTCACAGAATTATTGTTCCTGGGACGGTGCCTCATGTTATGCCAAAATGAAGCATTCAAACCAGTGGCATTCAGAATTTTTCAGTGCTATTACGTGAACATTCTTTGTGCTTATTACTACAGGAATAGGGAGAGTGTTGAAAGGCAAGTAAGCCAACAAAAGGGAAAATAAATGTAAAAGCAGAACTACATTGCAATCCGGCACAAAGGAATAATGAAAATTAGAAGGTGTTTCTCTGAAGGGGAAGAGTCCACAAGAACATCCTTTCTTTGGAAATGGCAGATGAGATATGAAATACACTCTGTATAAGGACATATTTTCAAAATCACACCTTTTCTTTAAGTCCTCAATCAACCATTAAACCATTCAGTACATGAAGATATTTTATATTTACTTATGAGAAAAAATGAAGTAAGGAAAACATGTAGAAAACAACACAGTGTAATGATTTCAAGGAAACCATGGGAAATGTGCAGAGGTCCATTTAACACAATTCGTCTTTTTGCAGTACAAATACAGTATGGACTTCCCAATGAAGCATGTTATTTTTAAGCAGTTGCTGTGTTTTTCTTAGTGAGAAATACACTTTTCCCACCTGAATTCCTAAATTGAGGTAGGATGCTTCTTTTTCTTCATGGTTCATTTTAATAATTGTTGGGGGGTTTTAGGGAAATATAATAGAATAATTTCATTCTGTGTTGCTTCTGTTGTCCTGTATTTTCTGATTCTATTGAACTGTGTATTTTAAATCAGGAGAAGTGAAATTATATATAGCAAGCAATTAAGAACTAGAAATTTCAAGCTGTCATGGTAGATTATAGAAGAAATTGAATCTTAGTTGAATCTTACCAGTATATAATGCCATTCTCTGTAGTCCATCTGCTTATAATCCACTGTAAAAAATAAATAAAGACCTTGGGCAATTTTTTCTCTTCTTTAGTCTGTCACCTCTTTTCTAGGGATTGCAGTGTCAGGAATACAGTAGGTGGTATACAAACATGAACATACATTCCTACATTTTCACTTTTAGAAGGGGGCAAATTATTGTTGTCTCTACATGAGGTAAATTGCTGGGACCCTGTAGGGCTATGCCAACCATCTCAGTCACTGAACATTTAAAAGCAGCATCATGAGTTCTGGAAGGCTCAGGAAGTACTATTTTTTCAAAGACTTGGCTGTCTGAACATAACAAAGCTTGCAAAATGAAAAAATTATTATGATAGAGGTGTTAAATATTTCAGAACATACTTGCAGCCAACATGTTGGGTGCAGCTGCTACTGAATGCTTGGAGACAAAAATAAAAGTGTCAGCATCTATGTGGCAAAATAAGCAGTGGGTACAGTGTTTCCAGAAGATACTAGGACTCCTGTTGTTAATCACAGGAAGAAAAATTCTGAGTACTGGTTTGTATAAACCAAGCTGGATTAGTAAACCCCACAAAGAAAGGCCAGCATAAAGCAAAATAATTGTGAGGATGAAAACAAGATAGGCACCTAAGTAGATAGATGGACTAAACATAACAGATTCTGAAGAGCTGAGATGACTACTTGGCTCAGTGGCTATCATGTAAGAGCTGTGCAGAAGGGTCATATACAGTATGGCACTAAAATAAGAGAGTATATATGGGAACAGGATTGTTACCATTAAAATGGATAAATGAACCCAAACCAAGCACTGAGAAAAAAGCCACCCCAAAGCTCTTATACCAAAAGCCTCCTGAAATGCCCACTGCTGACTACAGCAGCCCTGTGTCAGGACTGGAACTGGTCAAACTGGCAGAAATCAGTCAAGTGGAAGCACTCTGCAGCCAGTGACAAAAGCAGCAATGGAGTTAAGGCTTAAAGTCTGCTGTGTTGTGTCCTGCTTACAACAGGGCAAAACAACAGCAATGCTTGGGAGCATAGAAAGTTAAGAGACTGTCCACTAAAATTTGAGAAGTATGGTAAGACTCCTCTAAAAAAAAAAAAAATAAATAAAAAAAAATTGACAACAAACATAGCTACACTGCTGGAGAAAACAAACCTAAATAAAAAAAAAGATTGTGAGAGAAAGAAAATTAAGGAAAACTCAACTGTGAAACAGGATGTGCCGAGACTTTTTTCTGAGAGAAGTGTGATTTGGCAAAGAAAGCACAAGGCAAAAAGAGCACTCAGTACACAGACCATGGTTCAAAAATACCAAAAAAGGAGACTTGAAGAAATTCCAGAGGAAAATAAAATTAAAATATATATATATATGTATGTATGTATGTATATATACACACACAGAAAAATCAGTACCCGCTACTTCTAAGGACAGAGATGCCTATGGTCTGGGTTGACAGAAATTCAGTTTATTCACATCCTGGCTCTTAACAGGCAATAATCACATCATTTTTAAAAGCAGTAGAAATATTAGTGACTGTGACCAGAAGCTCTAATCTCACTCTGACTTCACGGTTTTCTGAGACTTAATTTAAAGATAATAGTGGTGAAAACAGTTTGAAAATTTTAACTTTTTTTGTAATATTAGTTTTGGAAAGTTTTTGCTGTTCGTTGTGTTGACATCTTCACATGAAATTAATGAACATATTACCACTGCTTTAAAAAAATCAAAATGAATACATCTTCTACCAGCTGCTAAAGTCACCAATGGAAAATATGATGTTTGTGTTTCTTTGCAGTGGTTTACAGTGATTACTCTAAAGTACAACATTAATTTGGTGGCATTGTATAATAAAATTGTGCTTACAGTTGGTTTTCACGATAGTCTGAGAAAATATCCATGCAACACTGCAGACCAGTTCATCCTATATAACCTTTACAAATGTCTTCTGGCAAAAGTGGAAATGTTTTTATACAAAAGCTATTGGATTTGGTTTATATGAAGATAGCTGTGATCCAGTGGCTAGGATAGAGTTCTAAATTTGGAAAAGCTTATTTTTCTCTCTCATTCTGGTACTATCCTGTTATATGACTTTAACTAAGACATGTAAATCTACTTTTTAAAGTTATATGGTATGCAATTCAAAATGCCTACTGGGAATTTTTCAGCAGGACAAAAAGAAAAAAAATAATAAAAAAGGAGCCATCAGAAATTAACATATCTGAAAATTTCATTAGTGTCTCACAACTGTTTTTGTTTCCAAATAGGTATTATGATGACTTTGTCTTTATAACTGAAGCTCTGGAGTATGATAAATGCAATATGTAAGTTCTCAAAATTATTAATTTTCACTATGCCCTTTTTTTAGAAAAAATAGATTTTACTCCTTTTCATTTGTTCACAAACTGGTTCTAAACACTAGTACAATTTATAATGTAAAATTCATGATACAAGTTCCAGTTTAAAAAATATTTCTCTATACTAAGTGAATTGAACTATTCCAATAAGCAAATTATTGACACACTGTGGTTCATCTTTTACCAAATAGTAGTCATGTTATCTGCAAAAGAAATTAATTTCAGTACACCGTTTAAAAATATATATAGGAACATATCAGTAGCTGAAGCGACAGATCTTTAAAACCTACTAACATTTTACTAAGTTTGACCTTATAAAAAAAGAATTTGGGAACTTTCTAAGATTCTAGCTGTTATTTCTTATGTATGGTAACAAGCATCACTAAGGTTGCTGTGGTAACTTGTCAGGTTTTCCTTAATAGCCAGATAAAGCTTTCATTAATGGCCAGCACGAATTAGACCTTCCCGTGGGCAACTTGAACCCAAGTACAGGCTTTTATTAAAGGTTTTTTAATTGAATGAACAATTTTAATTTTTTAAAGAATAGTTGCTTTTCTTCACATTGTTTCCAGCATTTATCTTCTTTGATCCTGAGGTGTTACTTAAGGGCATAATTAGTAAACATCCAGGGCTAATGCCCAAATATTGGATTCAAAGCCATGATTATATTTTCCTTTTTATCTAACTTTTGATTTTGCTTTCATAATCATGAAGACTGTGAGAGATATTTTAATCTTGACCTTTTTCAGAAAATCATATGTTTTAGCAAAAAAACCTGCAGGAATGTTAGTAAAAACTCATAACTCTCCTCTATAGTACATGACTAGGATTGTGTTCAGCACTGTCATTATGATGGTAATAAATTAATTTGTGAAGTGTCTGAAGCTGATGGGTAAGATCTGTTTCTGCTTTCAACAGCAATACCTTATGTTAGCATCCTTTCTGATCCCAGCAAACAGTCTACAGTACAGTATCTGGGAATCAGCAGGAGGGAAAATATGTCAGGAAAAAGAGTATTTAATAAATAAATGACCCATACTATCTCCCTTATATTTCGAGGTGCTTTCAGGACTATCAGAATAAAGTCTATTCATCATTATATTTGCATTTCAAACAACAGTACTCACCAATAAAGTTATCATTGAATACAGTAATAGCAAAAATAGAAAATATTTCTCTTATGCTTGTCTAGTCAAAGTGCTGTGAAAACTTCAGCTGCACGAACTGGTTCTCAGAACCACTGATAAACCAACACGTACATACTGGGTTTGATCAAGATGAAACAAAGGCAAAGTTGAAGTAGTCAGGGGACTATTTCATGTGAGTGTTGGAGACAGCAGAAGTTCAAAGCAGTTGATTGTATATTAAGCTCATTAAACTATGGAAGAATACAAAATTATTGCTGAACTTGACAAGAAATTACAGCATTTCTGGAGTCAAAAAAACCATCCTAGTTTCATTTAGTAAGTTCTCAGAAGCTGACTATCTGTTAAGTGAGAGAAAAAATTATAATTTTTTTTTTTTTTTTTTTTGCTACTCAGGAAAAAAAAAAGTTCTGTGACAGAGGTTTAATGGCCAGGTCATATCTCAACTGTGACTTAAAATAAATTACATGTGATTGAGCAGAAGTTTTCACAGAAATTTCTGTGCAATAAAATACAGTATATTGTTCCTATTAATTACTAAAAGAGCTGGAGCACTAATAATAATTTTATTATTATTATAGTAATGATAATTCTAATAGTCTTAAAATAAGTATTCTTATTTTTTTCAAGCAGTTTTTAGCCTATAACAGCATTTATTACAACTTCTGTGGGGACAGTACATGGGCTGGTACTGGTGGACCTTAATCCTTACCAATTTCTTTACATTCAATGTCAAGTCCTATGAGCAAAAATGAAGGCAGTAAAATAAATTTCCCAAGGGTTGATACTTAAAGTCTTATACCTTACTGGAAACATGTTTATTATCTTTTCCAGCTTGTCTTATAGCATAAATTTAAGGAACAAAATTCCATACTTCTTTCTAGTAAGTAAGAAGACAGATTTTCTGAAAGGGATTCAACTAGAGAGGTTTCCTAGGGATCAGTAAAGTGTGAGGAAATTCACAACTTCTTAAGAGTTATCTGTGAGTGGTGTGTAAAAGCAGAAGGCACCCTGGCATGAAAGGGAAGCTAAAAAGGGAAGGAAGAAGAAGAAGGGAAGGAATTGGGATATTCAACAAATTCAGAGAATATTTGGAACATCTTGAAAGTCTCCATGTGCCACTTGGAGTCTCAGAAGAACATCCATGTATTCTGCTACATTATCTGCACGTCCTCTTGCTTACATAACTTTCTATTAAGTCAGTGGATTTCTAAATATTGACATAGAAATACATATATATATAAATATATATATATAATCCAAAGGTAAATCATAGCCTTTGTTTTCAAAGTGCTTGGGCATAATATCATAAATATTGTTTATAGCATTATTTCTTTGAAAGTCATTTCATCAGCTTCTGCCTATTCTTACTGTAGCTTATTCAAGTCCAATCTCTCCTTGAAATCTTATTTTAAAATAATGTTTATATTAATGGCATATTAACAGACTGTCATTTAAAATAAGTTTAAATTATTGGAGAATAAGATTGAAAAGTAAGACCAAGTTTAAACCATTGCTGTGAAAAATATTTTGTTTATTGCATTTCTTGTGGCTATTCAAATTAAAAACTCTATAGCTACAGGGTAAATTGCAAATACAGTAGTCTGTTTTATCATTATGATGAAAATCATACCAGAATTTGCAACATAAATTAAAATTGCTCTGTGATTTTTGACTTCTGATGCAAAGGTTGCTTTCACAGATGCTTCTTCAAAGCTCTATACTACATTAAATGCATGTGATGTTTAAGTGATATGTTTCTACTAGACCTTCATCATTTTGTTCAGGGTTTCAGAAACCAGACACACAATCTTCAGTACACTAAGGAAACTGCTCAATATGCAGAGGTTTGATCCACATGATTCCTATTAATTTTAATGGGAGCTACATGGATAAATCTGTGTCCTAAAATTCATGAGAAGTTAATGTCAATAGAATTCACTGATCCAAACTTTGCTCTCTGAACCTTTGTGCCTGGCTACCTTCTTCTTTGTAAAGGTCCTGAGGGGAAGGAGAGGATGGAATAGTATAATGTGATTAAAACAAAGGCATTTAGAGTTTACAAGGTCTATGATATGTATTTGAAGGTAGAAAGTAATTAAACAATACCAAATGCGGGAAAAGAATTTTTGAAAATATATTCTCCTTAAAATATCATTTGAAAGAATAATGTCTTTAATCATAATATATTTTGCACACAATACATAATTGCATTTTTAAAATCAGGTAAAAATTACAAATTGATGTTGAAGTCTGGCACTTCAGTGATCTGTATCAAATGGATGCTCATTAATCCAATAAACAACATAAAAATATTCAGAGATTGTACTTAGAGTTTAATTTACATGTATAAATACAGTTGCTGGATTTCTGTAAATTGCAAACTGAAGTGGATTCAAGCTGAACCCATTTGATATGCCTAAAAAAGTCTGGGGGAAGAAAACTAAAACAAAGAAAAGCTCAGAAACATAATTAGGTCATATGAAAAGAAACAGCTAAGCTCTAGCAGTCCAGTTCCTGCCACCATTACCTCCACAGAAATCAGTGGAACTGAACTTGAGTATGAGTAAAAGTAACATATAGTATGAAAACAAACAAAAAAACCAACCAAACAAACAAAAAATTTAATTTTACTCAGTTCTTAGTCTATTTATTCAAACAGTGAACATATAATATTCTTTGAGAGTTGTTCAACGTTGCCAAATATACCATTCCGGTGCACTTTTTGGCAAGATTCTCTGCAGCTTGTTTTTATTAGATAGGCAGCTATTTGAGTTGATTAGCTACAAACATTTCATGAAAAAGAAATAATTGCTCATTCACTATAAATACATGTAGTTTTCTTCACCACTTGCTGACTCAGCTTCACTTGTGGTCTGAAGGATGAAGTCATATGGGTTTTTCATATTCTTGCTTTAATTTGTAATGTTGGGAGGCATAAGAGCAGCAGCCTGTTTTAGTTGGCCCTTGTTCTGTTGCACAGCTCCCAGGGACAAAGGCTAGAGAATCCTTCTGCTCTCTGGAGGAGTGAAGGGGTCACCAGCAGACTCCTTTTGGAGAGTTTGCAAAGGAAGATACAGCAGTGATGCCCAAGGAACTGATCACACACAGCTGGAAAACAACTTAAATACTGATGACAACTTGTGCAAGTAAACTTGCACCCAGAGCAGGGCTTAGAAGAGGTTGGGGAGAGGGCTGGCTTCTTGGTTACCTCTCCCCAAGCAACCTATGGAAAATGAGCTCGTCAGAGCTTTTTCCTGATTTTTTAATCCAACAGAACTGAATATGAACTTGTGGAGAGCTCTTTGAATGCCGGGCATCTCCAAGAAGCAGAAATTACAACTGACATAATTTTTTACTGGAGCAGTTAAAAGATCATGGTCCTGATTTTTATACTGACATTGGGACCATAACTGTTTTACTGGTTTCTTTTTCAGCTCACTAATATTCCCAGGTAGTCTTCTGATCTGGGATATAGTTAGAACACAGTCATGGCCTGGAAGTAATGAGAAGGAAATAGAGAATGACTTGGCCCCCAGAACCTAGCTAATGAGTCCATCCTTCCAAAAATCTTTCTCTTTACAGGAGGAAGCTTAGCTTTATTACTGCCCCTTTTGCTTCTTCAGGATATATATTTGGAAGGGTTCCTACTTCAAGTCTTCTGGCAGCTCTCCATGCATCTTAAAAATAATAATTGCAGGCCTTGTTCTCCTCTTGATAGGTTCTGAATACCACTTGAGTGTGAATAGCTTTGATACACACATTGCTTTCTTTAATATCCTATCTGATTTTTGCCACAATAGCTTATGGTAACACTACTTTTATGAAAGGCTATTGTAAAAAACTGGCACAGGCCTGGGGAGGCATCAGCTATGCACATAGAGAAAATGCCAGTGATATAGATTTAGAGCAATGGGCACTTTCACAGCACCAGCCACAGTAAAACCACTATTGCAATTCACGTTTGAAGAAAGAATATACTCAAAAATAAAATTACACATGTAAAAGATTACATCAGATATGTAGGAGAAAACCAAACACAGTAAACTGTGGAGCCATCTAATGCCATGTGAAGAATGTGGTTTGGAATAAAGTTTGTCCTGCATTGTGTCAAAACATAGATACTTAGAAAGATATCCTCTTTTCTGTACTTTCAGAGAACTCCTTTCAGATAAATATTTAATGCTATAGACTTTGCTATAATTAGCAGATTAAAATGTGCAGAATTTGATAAAGAGGATTTCATGGAATAAGATTAAATAATAGCAGATGTCAGTGTATGTAACCCATGCACGTGCTTAATTTTGGTTCTGTTGAAGGAAAGACATACGTAGGGAACAAAACAAGGTACCCTTGATATTTAACAGTTCAGTTTTGTCAGCAGGGTGCTTGGATGATAATAAAAGTAACCTTTAACCCATAATCAGATCTTGCAAGTAGAGCCTGAAACAATATATATATATATATATATATATATATTTGGTAATGAAGTTTTGGAAGATGGTGTATAATTTTTATCAAAGATGCAGAAGCAACCTAGGTAAAAAAGAATTCAAAGGTATAAACATCTGAGTGCCAGCTGAAAAAAAATCACATCACAAAAGTTAAAAAGAATTGGAAGGAAGAGATTAAAAGAGAGAACAGGAACCTCTGCTGATGTACCACAAAATAATATAACTCGAGCAATGAAGGTTAGATTTTTAAAAGACTTTTTTTAATGAATGACACAAAACACATTTTCTAAAATGGGGTAGGACATCTTAGCACAAAGTTTATCTGCCAGTGACTCCTCTTGCTTTCACTACCCAGTGGAAAGTGCTGTATCCCTCTCTCAGATGGCACAGAGCAACTACTGACGAATGTTTATGCACAGGCAGATACTGTAACTAGGATTGTTAAAATGGAAAATTTAGCTTATATGGCAGTTGATATGGTATCCAGCTACTGCAGAAGCAAATCGTTAGCACTGTATTTTGACAAAATGAGATTGTAATTAGGTGCCTTTGATTCTAAAGGCAGAATGAGTTGCACATTTCTGGCTGCAGTTCCCGAAGCGTGACATCAGAGTAATCAGCCATAGACTGTCGTTCTCTTTTCACCCTACATTTTTACTCCATTAGTAACTTGCAACAAGTCCCTGGGCAAGACGACATTCTCAGTCATCAGTGAGCAATAAATATCTATGCCAGGGTTGATAAGATTTCTCAGACACGTATATTACTTTCTGTTTTGTTCCTGTTTTTCAATTTCACAAGCTGTCTCTGTGTTGAAGTTGGGTCTGGATCATTGTTGACTTGTGGCTGCTTTGCCTCAGCAGGAATTAACTGAGTTCCTTTGTGCTGGCTGTCTTGAATGGAATAGGACCGTCAGAATAGCTTTCTTTCACTCCACAATGTGGGAAGACTGTCCAGGATACTCTGTGAACCCCAGTTCCCACCTGATGCAGTGACACTGTGGGTCAGTGAGTGGTTGCAGACAAATGGAGTAACTTGCTTCTTTATGCAAGAAGCTGGGCTGTGGCCAGCACAGCCCAGATGTAGGACTGGGAAATCCTACTGTCCTATAGTGTATTAAAAAGTTACCTGTAACTCTTTCTCTTGGGATCTGAACATAGTCTTGCAAAGCCATTGACTTCAGCAAGAACTCCGTGCTTCAAATAATTACAGAATTTGGTCCAGAATATGGAACTACACATCTCAAAATTAAGATTAGTGGCTACATTCAAGAGCTATTACCCAAAATATGTGGTATTGCCATAAGACATTGCAAATGATGTGTGAAATGAGACACCTTTGCCTATTGGCAGGGCACAAAGAGAAGAAACAGAACGACATGTCATTATTACTGTGCTATTAGTTGTGATGTTCGACCTATACAAAGACATACATGAAAAAAAAAATCCAAAAGCCTTAGATTTGTTTCAAAAAGAATAAACTGCTTGGAAACTTCTTTTTAACAAACTTCATCAGAACTTTCTTCTGGAAGGGAGAAGGGTCCAAAAAAGGAAGGGGGACATTTTAAATTAGTCTTCTCTCAAAGCTCATCCCCTTCTTTCTTTTTACTTGGAAAATCTCAAATATCTTTCAAGAAAATTATCAAATTCCCTTCAGTAGTGGAGTTGGGAAGGAGGGAAACTATGACATTAGTAAAGTTTTTAAAGAACTATGGAATTACCTTTATTTGTCAACATAACACTCCCATAGCATTCTCCTGGAAAAGCTGTCAGCCCAAGGCTCAGATAGGAGCACTTTGTGCTGGGCTAGGAATTGCTGGAGGGCCAGGCCCAGAGAATGGTGCTGAACAGTGCTGATCCAATTGGCAGCCACTCACCAGTGGTGTCCCCAGGGATCAGTGCTGGGCCCGGTTCTGTTTAATATCTTCATCGATGATTTAGATGAGGGGATTGAGTCCATCGTTAGCAAATTTGCAGATGACACTGAGTTGGGAGGGAGTGTGGATCAGCTGGAAGGCAGGAGGGCTCTGCAGAGGGACCTGGACAGACTGGAGAGTTGGGCTGATTCCAACGGGATGAGGTTCAACACAGCCAAGTGCCGGGTCCTGCACTTTGGCCACAACAACCCCATGCAGCGCTACAGGCTGGGGACAGAGTGGCTGGAGAGCAGCCAGGCAGAAAGGGACCTGGGAGTTTGGATTGACAGGAAGGTGAACATGACCCAGTAGTGTGCCCAGGTAGCCAAGAAGGCCAATGGCATCCTGGCCTGGATCAGGAACAGTGTGGGACCTTGTGGATCAGGTCCAGGGAAGGGATTCTGCCCCTGTACTCAGCCCTGGTGAGGCCACACCTTGAGTCCTGTGTCCAGACTTGATCTCAGAAGTCCTTCCCAACCCAGATGATTCTGTGATTTTGTGAACAGATACAAAACTGTCTCTTTTACAGACAGAAATTAATACAAAGTATGTCTACCAAAGCACAGATTAAGAATTAGTAAATAATATTTTTTTCCCAATTTTATTAATTTTATGTTTGTGGCAAGTTATGGAGCACATATTATCCAATTTGAGACATACATCATTAGCACAATGCATTAAAACCAACCAAAGAAAGTGCACACACCAGTATCTGGCATCAGCTCTGTAATCTTCCCAAAGGCAATTTCAATAAATATTGGGATAGATATGGGATAGATATGTCAGGCAAATCAGAATCCCCCAGGTTCTGAAACATGAACAATATTATTTATACAGGAAATATTTTTAAAAGCTGCATTGAAGTTACATGTACAGAGAAAATGCAAGATTAATCCTGGGCACTTTGCTAGCTACATGGTCAACTGATGCTTTTCACCTGTCTGTGGTGTACTTATCTTCTGTTCATTTAAAAAAAACACATGATAGAAGTTTGTAAATGTTGCGTGATATTTTTATTATGAAAAATAAGATCTACTACATAGTATCAATATTCACAGCTCAAATTAAGATCTGGACAGCAGATCATCAAAAGGTACACTAAAAAGAAAATTAATAATCTATTGTTTCTAATGGCATCAAGCAGGTATCAGCAATAGACCTAGCATTATTCAATATTCCCAACAGCGATCTGGAGGTGCAAATAGAAATTACCATGTTGAGTATCTGAGGAGGACAAAAAGATTACTTGAGAAGTACAGAGTGATGAGATGATGGAAGAAGAGATCTCTTAACAAGCCGAAAAGTTAGTATTTTAGGGTAGATGAATGCACAGTTATACATCAATACAAATTAATTTCACCCACAAAATGGGGTACAGTGCCTTGGAATGCCCTGACTCATCAAGGATTTATGGGCTATAGTGGACCAGAAACTCAACATAAGTTCCCACCATGAAGCTGCATGAATAGAGCTAATGCAATCCTTGAATCCTGATGCAATTGTTGGACTGATTCCCACAGATCTGCTGTCCATATTTTAATGGGAATGTTGGGGAAAACAGAGCATTCACAAAATTGCATTCCAAATTAATTTGTAAGCAGAAGAAAAATATTGACTTTAGAAGTATAAATTCAATCTGTTTGATTATCAAAAATGAAAACTGAGGGTGACTTGATTAGTTTATAAATCATGGGAGAAAACCCTCATATGCAAAGACTTTATCCCTAAGGGAGAATAACATAGCAGTCACCCCAACACTTATGCCATCCTTCAAAAGGAAAAAACTTTAAAAATCTGGAAGCTGAACAGTGACAAATCAGAAAAAACCCTTATCATTTTCTATTAATGAAAAGAATTTTTACAATAAATTGATCAAAAAAGATTAATTTCTCCTACTGGCATATCTTCAGATCATGATACAAGTGAGAATTTCACTACATATTAAATGTTCTTTAGATAAATAATAATTCTATCAGACTCAACATCCTTTAACAGATAAAATTTAGGGGTCTTTGACATAGCAGCAAACTAGCTAATATTGCATTTCAGAATTCCAAAATAGAAAATAAAAAGGAAGGAAAAGGAAAATAAAAAGGAAGAGAAATTAGGATGACCTATTCAAAATTACATTGTGTGAAGATCTGAGGCTGACTTTGGGCTTTTGTTATAATTCTAAGTGAGGATCTCTGACTCTGGACCATATGCTCTGCTGTGGTATGTATTGCATAACTATGGAAAATGTCTTAATGTAGGTATTTTTCATTCGCATAGAATTGTCTGTAAGAATTTATATCCCAGCTGGTAAGATGTTATACAGAAACAACATCACATGTTGTTCTGCAAGTTGTGCATATGTTTTGTTTCTGAGGCCAAAAATCAGGATGTGGTTTGAAGTAAAGTGGGAGGAGTTAGCTAGTAAAAGTGTTATACCATATGACAACCTCAAAAAAAAAAAAAAAAAGAATATCAGTAGTGAAAAATATATAGCAGAAGCAGAGACTGCTTTTACTGCAATAACTAGTGATCTGCTATGCACATGTCCACATTCACATACCAACTGGAGTTTTAAAAGAGTAGCATTGCAACCTGTTGTTTCAGAAGTCTAAATATGAAGTCTGCAGCCATGCTGGAATGAGACAACAAAACCACGTTCTTGTGATGTACATTGTGCCACTGTGAATACCTCTGAATTTCAGTATATTAGAGATTACAAATTAGAGATATTAAGATTACAAAATGGCTTCCATGTCCAGGACAGGACACAGTATGATCATGTCACAGTGTATTGAGGAGGTCCACTTGTAAACTTGCTGTTGATGTAGGAGGGGCCCCTGAGTAATTACCTGTTTCAGGGTAACAGACTGTAGGTCACCTTAGTGGATTTCAAAGGTATCAGAATGATAGGGCTCGTGAGTTGGAAAATGCCCAACTTGTAAACATTTAGCACAGCTCTTCCTTAAGTGAGTCATGTGTCTGCCTAAATCGGAAAGTATTTGACAGCCAGACAGAATGCGACCATATTTTTTGATCCCTAGGTTAACAGACTAAGGCTCCCTTAGTATTTAACTCCGTTTAGAGATTCAGAGTGCAGTGAAAGTACACAGTTCAGACTTAGTAAGTAAATATAATGCACAAACTCAAAAAAATAATAAAATGCAAATACCTCCAAAAGCAATTTTATTTATGTCTGCTCTTGATATATAAGCCAGTTGAAATAGTAAGAAAACAGGGTTCTTGGGGAAATCACAGCACTTGTACTCGCTGTTTGCTTCCTACATTAACTTTTTGTAGTGTGTTAAAATTTTCAGCCTCCATATGGACACACTTAACCACATGAATTTTTCTAGTATGTTCAATCAAGTTTTCAGTAGTTATTTTTTTATTCTGTTTTCTGACTGTATGAGTAATGTAAGTAAATAAGTAATCACCAGATGGAATGAAATTCTGCTTTCTGAACTTACATAAGTACTGCAATTAAAGTAACTTGAAATAGCAACATGAATAAAGCCTACACAAATTTTCACAGTTAAAACAAGCCCAAAAGATGCGCCTATATATTAGAACCATTCTGGGTTTAATTAAAGACAGATAATAAATGAAAGGTTATTCTCAAGGGTTAATCTCTATTATAATTTTTAATTTACCAACAATCTTAATGCATCCTTTTGTATCATACAGCAATTGTGGTTTCTTATTTTTTAGTAAGGCCCAATACCTCAGGTAGCATGTGGTGTACACATGTCAGTGATTTCATACACCTGCACTTCAGCTGTGAGCTGGTGCCTGGCAGCCTGGCAAAGCAGCAGGTAAGAGACATCTTTGTTGCTTCACTGATAATCTTGAAAGCAAATATTGCATTCTTAATTTTGATGGTCTTTTACAATTCTGTATTTAATTGCTTAATTGCCTTTCCTACCCTGAAAAGTAAGAAAGTTTCAAAAAAGAATGAAATTTTTTTAATGCCTCTAGCAATATAGACTTGGACCTTTGATCCAGGCCAGAACACATTTCAAGGCTGCTTGCACTGAGGGTCAATCCTAGGGCATAGTTTAGGATATGCAAGAGAAGAAATCTCAAGTGCACCAAATTCCCTTGCAGACCTCTGCAGTGACAACCAGCCACTTGTCTTTCTGGAAATGTCACATGTCCTAGGACAGTCCTGAGATTGCTTTTTGCTAAGACAGGTTGGTTAAAGAACCTGAGCTGTTGGCAGATCCAAAAAGGATCTTCAGAAGTCAGTCTTCAGAAGAGTTAAAGGTTGGCAACATAGGGCATGGATCACAAAGACACCACCCTGAGCATGCTTTATGCCTAGTGTAAGAGGAGACATCATCAGTGTTGCCATTATAATCTGTGGAGATACTCCTGTTAGTTGTATTTTACTTTTATGTAGGTTATCTCCAAGCTCCTCTAATTTCTTGCTTATTTTCTTTCATGTAACAAAAAATATGTTCAGTCATATGACAACAGTTCAGTGTCAAGGACTATCTACAGGATATTCACAGAACTCCAAATCTTTTTTGGTTTTGCTCTTTCAGTAAATACTAATGAGTTCAACTTGCTTATTTAATGGGAAAATCCATGGCATTTACATATTGCTTTTCATATCATGATAGGCCCCAATCTGAATTGGTGTAAAGGTAAGGAGTCAGCGGTACCTTAACAAACAGCCTTGACATGATTGCCAGATAAAGATTTCCCTGAAAGTTTAGGAGTTGAATTACAAAACATGGACCATGATAATGCCAAGAATGGTTTTGTGAGGATGACAGAATTCTGCTGATCATGGGATCTCCTAAAAGAGGCTTTTTGATTCACAGCAACCCTCTCTTCTATGAGTCTCCAGAGACCTGAATATTCTAGAGATGATCCCCCAAAGCAGTCCATTAAACAGTTAAAAACAAACAAAAAAACCCTCAAAAACTTAAAGTTACTACTGTTGCCTAAAGGAACCAGCCCTTTTATCATGTAGCCTAAACTCCCTTTTATCTCAAAATCATATGGTCCAACAGGCAGTTTTTAAGTATACTATGAAACATTTTTCTGATGCAGTCTGAAACTTCTAAAGACTGCATAACACTAGGCAGAAGTGGTCATTATCATCATCTATTTACAGATAGGGCAACTCAGACAAATTAAATGCCCTACATGCTTTTGCAGTAGCAGCACAGAACAGCTTCTGGAGCAATTCAATCTACCCAAAGCACTGTGTCAGACAACCTTTTTCCCTGCCTGAAGATTTTCTGCATTATGAAACTTTTTTTTTTCTGGTTCCATTATTTTTAAAGAAAATTAAGCAATTTCTTTACATTTTTTTGGTTTTATCTTACCCTTATTGTTTCTGAGATCCTCCTGCAGTATAGAAAATAAATACCTTTCCAGGACACATTTATTCATTCCTGTTGAATAACCTTGACTTCTTAGTGCTTCCTCTGTGAATAGAAAAAAAAAAGTCATTACTGTGCTCCTCCGTTACACATACATTCATGCATCATGGTACTAGGGACTCTTCTTTCTGATAGCAATAAATTTCTGGAAATTGTACCAATGGTCACTAAATTCAAGGGTCTAATTCAGGAAAATATGACTAAAACAGTTTAAGAAAAAGTGCTATATTAAAACATATATATTAGAATACATAGTTAACCATTTGCTTAAATTCATAACCAAAAGGATAGAAAGATACTGAGTTGAAAGTGTGATAAAACAGTAAAGGAACAGTCATAGAATGAACCAATAATTTTCCTTACAAAAATCCTAATGAATTAAAAGACATTCTCCTTCAGTTTATAATGAACTTGAGGAGGATCAAAGATTTGTCTTACAGTCTCTGCCAGTCCTTTTAAGAAATCATTCATTGTAGCAATGACAGAAACACTCCCTCATCCATGTTCTTCAGATAGGACAGAATCAGATGATGAATTAAAAAAAAAATTAAAACAGTAAGACTTTTCTGCCCCAAAATGTCTCCCATCTATTTATAGAGCTTTAGGAAACTTTACTGGTTTAAAGAAGTGACTTACAAAGGGTGACCTCTGAACAGCAGGTTCTGGGATTTAGACATGTAAATAATTTTTTCTTTTCAAACTTGAAAATGAAGGCTACAGTTTGCTCTGCCACCACTCATGGGGCTTTGTCTGGTGACATAGATGTAGAAGCTTTCAGTAAAATGGAAATTTCAGTTGCCAGAAGCATAACCGTGAGCAAATCCTGGTAAGCGAGGTCTCTCATCCCATTGCAGGTCACCAGCTCCTTTCTGTACCTTGCCTAATGGTGTGGGGCTGCTTCAGTGCTGCTGCTACTGGGCTGAATCTTCAGCTGGAAATATGACTTGCAAGTTTTGTTCATGGCATTACAGGCAAGAAAAGCTTTAAAGTACAGAGCCCATTAAATTCCGGTAAATAAGTTACTGCGTATTTTAGAAGGAGCTTCTTACCACAGTGCAAAATTAGTATGCCCATTACAGCATTAAAAAGGTACCTAAGAAAAGAAAATGTTTGTATAAGTACAAAAAATATCAGAATAGAGCACTTAGACTGAATAATTAATATTATTTTATGTTATGCAACCATATATTTTAACCATCAAAGATGATTAGGGCTATAAATTCATGTTTACTGACAAGAGTCTATTTCTTAAATCACCATTTAAAATGGATTTTTATGGCCAGTCTTAATAACCAAGAGGCAAAAATGTGTTGCACTGCATGGACTTGCTGAAGATAGGAGTTAAATGGCCAGAACTACTCTCAAACTCCTCAGGCAAAAGCTCAATAGAACTGATGTTGAAGCAGAACAAAGAACTATCCTATTATCTCTGTACCTGCTGCCTTCAAATAGGAGTAAAAGCACCCCTTAGAATTACAAAACAAAGTTAAACAAATTTGCCAGACTCACAATATGCTATAAATTTGCATTATGAGCTTGCATAATAGTGATCATCATAGGTCTGCTCCCTATGTCTGATTTCAGCAGAAGTACTAGCAGGAGTTTTATATAAAAACAAAAGATTTTCTCACCTCATCTTAATCAGTGAGAATACTTTCTTCTGCTTCACATGGTTCTACTTCCTCTTAATGTTCTTCATGTTCTGACACAACTAATCACATTACTGAAAAATATTTTGATCAAAATAATCCAGCTTCCCCTTTAAGAACTGTTTTCAGTAGTGCACTTAATAACTTAAGCAGAAATACAGCCCAAAACATTTTGCTGTCTTGAGGCATACAATGGTCATACACAACTACAAGCTTCATTTATCTTCCTGTTCTACCATTGTTGCACCAGGCAGTTTACTTAACATTAAAAGAAAAAAGAAAAAAGAAAAAAAAAGTTGTTTCATGATTCGTCAGTAAGCACTGTATCTTTTTTAATTTCTTCATTGGCATGAGGGACTGGCATTGGCATCCAATTGTAGCTTAACTGTAGCTTAACTGTGTTTTCTGACCATAATTGTGCTAGCTGCAAAGGAAGAAGTTCCAGTCTGTTCTAGTTAAATGTCACAAGCCAGACAAAAGTTACTGCTCCTACAGAGCTGTCAGTGAAGCTGCTCATTTAGTCATTCCCTGACCCAACTCAATCAGGGTGAACCTGACTAATTTAAGTCGTAACTCAGCCAAATGGGTAGGGATTGCGCTCATGAGCAGCTCAGGGAATGTAAATTCTGCTACCAAGAAAAGTGATCAGAAGCCTAGGCCAAGATGTAAATTGTAATTTTTAGCCACCACAAATATATTTGGAGGAAAACATATCAGCAAGGATCATACTAAACATAGCTATATTTTGCTTTAATAGGACTTCTTGGCAAATAGATTGTTTTATATCTGAAAAGTGACTAGCATCACTAAAGTAAGGCCCAGCTAGTAATAAGAACTTTACCAGGTGTCTTAATCCATGGTAATGTGACTTGAGATCAGAATATGCCTCAAGATGATTCCCACAGTGATTATCTGAAAACTAAAAAAAAAAAAAAATCCATAAAGTCTATTCTTTAACATTCTGTGAAAGATGGAGAATATTAAGCAATAATAATGAAACTTCAGTGAATCAAAAAAGAAACTCCTATTTTATGTCTTTTTACTTCATTTCAGAACTGAAAGATTGATTTATTCAGAATCAAGCATGTAAAACTCTTCAGAGCAGTTTGAAAATATCTTACAGGATGCAACGTTCTCTTGTTTGGTTTCCATCACTCAATATAAAAATACTCCATAGAGATCAGTTCATTCCCAAATGGTCTAAAGAGAAAGAAATAAGTCTACAGTAGGTCCGTTTTTTCTTTTTCTTTTTTTCCTTAAGTTATCCTGCATATTACTCCCTATTTGGACCAAGCACACTTATTTAGTACTCTCTGTACCTTATTCGCATCTGTCAACAAAAAATGCACATCGCAGTCACACACCAAGGCACAAGTCACAAAACCCACAGAAAAAGTAAAAGAAATGATATTTATATGTCATTTTGATAGTCAGGGGAGAAGAAGTGTCCCAGTCCCTCTTTCTAAAAATAATGCTTCATACAGGTGTCATCTCTATTTCACTGGAGTTATAAAAAGAAAAAAAGTTGTCATTTATGGAAGTTGCTTCCAGATAGTGGAATAAAATTATCTGCTTTAAATCACTGTTCAGTTAATCCATACTTTTCTTCCATGCAAATCATTCTTACATCTAGGGAAACGGGAAAACAGCAGTTGTATTGGCCAACCATCAAACTGTCTGATCTACACAAATAAACTCTCTTATGGTCATCTATTCATACTGAAAACAGATTGAAAGTATTTACTACAGAATGAAAAAGAAAAAAAAAGACAGCTACTCCTGCCACCTATTGCAATGATGAGGTGATAAATAACCACACCATATTGTCTTGCCAGTCACATCTAATAGAGATGAGGAAGTCTCTAATTAGAGCATTAATTCCACACTGTACTTCAGTTGCAATGCAACCTCACTTTTACTGACAGGTGAAACACGTGGGTGCACATTTCTTGGCATCAGCAATCTACTCTTTTGCATTTACATTGCTAAGCAACATCATTACTTTGATTGACTTATGTACAGTACTACACTTTCACCTCTTAGGTACAGAAAGGAAAGATTGATTCCGATTTCAGTGCCAGAGTTTTGCACAGATGTAGTTCCAATGAATTAAGTGCACTTACTCCTAATTTACACTCATGGAAGAAAAATAATTTTCTTGATTGCTCTCCTATTTAGAAAGCTCCAACTCTTTCAAGTAAAATAAAGTTGCACTGGTCTAAAACTCACATGATGGTTAGAGGCATAGTTACACGTATTTTTCCACAAGAAGATGGCAGCTGTCCTCGAAGTGTAATGTGAGTTAACTAGGAAAAGGTGATTGACTGATGCTGAGGTTAATTGCTTGTTGCCATGCTAGAAAGCCTATGCTAACAAGTGCTGCTTATAACTAACAAGTGCCAATTATTTCCTTATATTCTAGTACGCGTTATATTATGCTAGGTGCTATCCAAACATCCAGAAAGATCCAGGCATCCCTGCCCTAATCTGATGAGTTAATGATTTAAGAAAACTCTCCTAGCTGCGGACGAAACTGGTTCAGAGTATGTCATTTATCACAGGTATACAACTCTTCCTATAATATTATAACACAGGAAGCCTTTGGTAAAGTTATCAATGCACTGAACATATATTCATAATGAAAGTGTCAATAGTTGTCTGATCTAAACTTTGTTTTTCCATTTTGAACCAAAAGCTTAAACTAACAGCCAGAAAAATCTTTTAAAATGATGATATTTTAATCCTGTTTCCACATCTTTATGGGAGGAAAAAGAAAAAATATTCTTTATATAATTGGTGACCAAGTTACCTATAAGCCTGACAAAACTTCCCACTTAATAGGTAGATTATTATGTAAAATATTGCCTAGTATTTGTATAATGCATCCACCTCACTTGAAAATATGCTGACAGAACTGAAATGCATATCATCCATTGTTAAATTGATATTAAATTTATAATTTTGTTCCTGAAGCATCAGTAAATACCAATTTTAATTGCATTAATAAAACGTGAATTAGGAAAGTAGAACTGTACTAGTATAGATTTTCACTATGATAATAAAGATTTAAAATAAGGTTAAAAAGTAACAGCTTCTAAAGAAAGAGGAAATTAATGAAAATGATAGTGCAAATCCAGCCTGCCCCTCCACCTTTAGGCAAGTCATCTGCCTTGTATCCATTGGAATAAAACAAGCAAAGTTGACCTTAGTAGGGAACTTACCAGTCTTCCATGCTTTCTTTGCAAGAAATCTGACAGTGCTTGGTACTGTACTCTGCTACTCCTTACCTAGTATCCAAATAAACGTACACAATGGCATCACAACACAGGATTAAAATTTAAAGCCTTTGGATGAAAGTTGGGAATTGTCATATCCTCTTTCCCTTTTTTAACTGTGAAGACATAGATTGGGTCAAATATGTTGGTAGCCTGTTGAAAAAGGTTAAAAGCTACTCTGATTTCTGCCAGTCTTGCAGTGCAGAGAGCATTTCAGCACACAGCTATTGAAATAATGCAACAAAAGTTCTCTAACCATATGGCTTGTCCAGAAGGCGTGGGCTTTCTGAACAGGGTTTGGAAAGATGACCATAAAAATGAAAAGATTTAAGAAAATCTAGAAATGTTAAAATTACATTTGCAAATATAGCATCAGTATTCCCAGACTGTTTTGGAATAGATATGTACATTTCTTTACCCATCAAACACTTAATAAAAGATAGCTCCTCTAGGCAATTTGCAAACTATAGTTTCATCTAGAGATATGTCAGTGTAAATCAGGAACCTTCAGTTTTCAGTATTTCTAAACAAGTATGCCATAATCTTTCCTAGCCCTGTTTCCGTCAGTCCATCATAAATCTACCACATTGCTCTGTCTTCTCAGAATGCAGTCAAATTCACAAATATTTTAAAGGTATAGTGAAATACACATATAGCAAGTCTGACATCCTTGTACGAGTTAGTAATTTCCTTCACCTGCAGTATATATTTCATTTTAACACATCTTTAATAGACACCAACTAATCATGTTTAAAGGCTACCTCTTTATTATTGCCCTTTATCCATAAATTGCTCTTTTCTCTGACCTTAATGTATAAGGTGAAGATAGGCAATCGCTCCATATAATGCTTACATATATGAATTTGATTTTAGGATATATTAGGTAAAATTATTTTGGCTGGATACAGATAACATTTTCTTGATTTTCAAATGCCATTGTTGAATTATTTTTTTTTTGTTCCTAACTATGTAATATTCTCAGAAATACTGATGACCCAAAAATTCAATGCCTCCTTTTTTTTTTATTTTTGTCCTGTAACCTGTATTTATGAAGAATAAAAACATAGTGACATTTATAATCTCAGGTCTTTTAAGAATAAACTACTACATGAAAATCATAATATAAAAATTCCCTTTTCCTGGAATTACAGTTTTGTATTTATTGAATACATTCACAGGCTCCCTTAGGATGTGAAATGTATGGAAATATATGTGCATTACTAAAGAAAGAACTAAATTTATTCTTTCCCCACATCATGCTCTTCTTTGCAGTAGAGCTTTTTAATTCAACACAGAGCTAGAATGAGATGGAGCCAATTTCCTGGTCTATATGTGTGACAAATGCTAAAAGTGGCACAAGATTAACAAATTAGCTGATGTATATATCTTTAAAGATTATTTTACTATATCCCAAATCAAAATGCATGCTTTATTTGAAATGAAAATTTCTTTAGAGCTATGTATTAAACAGGAATCTTACATACTCCTCTAATTTTAAGATAGAATGATGACACATCTGACAACTAAAGAAGAGCAACCTGCGCAAAAATGTGTAAGAAGGCTTTTATGGCACATCACTCGACTAAAAATGACTTCTAGTGCTAGAAATTGTATATTTAGTGATTAAGTCTTGTGTTTCAGTAAGAAATTTGCTATGGAAAAGTTAATTACTTCAGTAAACAAGTATTTATTTTATGTATGAATGCTGCCAGTGCATTAACTAAAACCAAAATCTGAAATTCTTTCTTGTTAAGCCATGTGTTAGATAGAAACTTTTTTAAAAGTGAGAGTATGGAGAGATTTGCAATATAGATGTGTGTCATTGTAGAAAGGTTCCTTTATAATGCTTTGAAATAAAAAGTATGGAACTTGACCTTTTTAGCTGACATAGTAATCACCTACTTGATGTAATCCAGATAGCTAACACCAAACAATAAAAACATCTGTGACAGCAACATGTAAAGCTTGTGGAATTATATAATTTAAAAAAAAATAAAATGATAGCAATATTTAATAATCAGATAAGCCTGGATTGGTTCTTCTTACACAAAAACTTTTGTGCTTTGCAAATGCTAGTTTTAAAGGGCTATTAACTTGGATGTGAAAGCTTTTCAAGCTCTCATGCATATGTTTTGGTGTTACCTCATTCATTCTGTTTTTAGGACCTTGTCATAGTCCACCTGTTTTTCTTTTGCTTAAATTACATCAAAATAATAGCTTTCTTCAGAGAAAAAAAAAAATCCTACATTTCCACTGACTGTATCCAAACATGATAATATGCTTAAAATTCAAAAGGAGCCATATTCAGGTTGCATGTCTCAGTCACCCAATCTCCCTTTCACATATCTGTTCATGTTGACAGACTATGTCATAATACATCAACAGAAAGATCAGCATAGAAGAACAAAAATTCATCGCCTGACAGCAAGAGGAAAACTGATTTCTACTATTAAATTAGCAAAAATATACCAATACTTCACTACCAATAAGGACACCATGGCTAAATGCACTCACCATATTATAATTTTGAATGTGCATTGGGAATTTTTTGTTTCAATAATCTTTAAACAAAAAAAGGGGGGAGGGGGGGAAGGGTAGACCAAAGGATGTCTGAATCTTTACAAAAATTTATTTTTGCCAACAGGCACTCCTCTGTTTTAGTTCTGTTAATATTTGAAATATTAGTTCTAAATATTAATTTATTTAGAGAGCACTGGGCACTATTTTTGGAGTATTCAGTTCTGACAGAGGGTTTTTTCTTACGAGGCCAAGGAGATGTGTGGAAAATGCTCTCTTATCAGTAGTGTGCTTCAGCTTCTTTATATCTGAGAATTTTTACTTATTTTTAAAAAGTATTCTGACTCTCTCATTGCTAGATGTGATTTTAATACACTATATTGAGCAGTGGTGTTTCACTAGGAATTTAACAATACCTGGAATAAATAATGTCTTTTGCAGCCTGGGGCAACATCTGCCACTTACGCATTAATTCTGCCCCTGTTTGAACACTCTACAACACACGCACTTCTCTTTTGTCTGTTATCCTAGAGTTGTGTTATTCCCAAATATTGACATCATCTACTTTTATCAGCACTAACTGCTCTGAAGCTTCCCAGTCTCATGCTCAGCTCTATTTCTTTCTATTGATTATCTTCCTCACTCCAGCAGGTAGCTAGCCAGCGAGGCTGTCCTGAGAAATAGCTTCCAATGACTTTATACGCACAATTTACACGGAATTGTTTAAAGAAGATATTAGCCTCAATACAAATCAGTGAACCTCATTTAGTCAATACTGCACAATTCAGCTGTTGGCACCCTGTCACATGTTAGTCTTTAAAGTCAACTACCATACCCAATCTGCACATTAGCCATAGTATTTAGTTTCATATTAAAATGAGGCTAGTTTTTCACTTTTCTTTTTGAAATCGATTCAATATATTTTTTTACATCACCTCATTGAACCATGTGATAGTAATATAATTTTAAGTATAAAAACCTGAGATTAAATGCTTGATTTTTGACAGTGTCCTTAAATATAATAAATTCAAAGGGAAATACTGTTAAGTTAAAATGGAGTGTTTTTCATTAAGTCCAATCAAATGGTAGACAACAAAGGATCTTTTATTTGAGAATATGAAGTGAAAATGAAAACCAGAAAACCTTTACTAAGAAAAGGTCTAGCTAAATTATGTTGGAAGGAGGTCTCCAGATTGAACCTGGGTGTTTCTTTTGCTAAAAATGAATTAAACTAAGATGCACTACGGGCGAATAGCTTACAAAGAAGGAGAACCTAGTGCTTTATAAAGATGAAAACAAAAAACAGGATCTAAATACAGTTAAATTAGAATGAAAACTACAAAGATCAAATATTAAAGCAAAAAAACCCCAAACAAACAAACAAAAAACCCTGAACTCTTAATACCCTTACTATAGCACCTAAACTATGCTTTTATCGTCAGGACAAGAAAATTTGGAGAATTTTTTTTTTTACCCCTTTTGCATTCCACAGCAGGATTCTAAAACCCTAGATTGATATTTATATGAATATAATCTTTTCCTTTTAGTCTACCAGACTACAATCTCCACTATGATTTAGACTAAAAGATAGGAGAAAAATAAAGTATATGTTCTTATCCCTGAATCTGTTCCTTGAGAAATAAGACAGATTTTCTGCTAGAGTCACATGTTTTGGTGTATTTATCATATCCATAATGTTTATACTACAATTTCCATGTTCATCCTTTGGCAGCAGGATAAAAATAGGTGCTGTTCCTATTTTTTTTTTTTTTTTAGAAAAATACTTTGTTTTGCTGTATTTGGCGAAGAAATGTTTACACTTTTGCTGTGAAGCGTTGCTCTTATAAACAAAAAATGCACAGACAACCTGCAAAGAATAATCTTTTGCAGGACGCAAAAAAAGAGGCCTGAGAGTATAAAGACAAAAAAAACCCCACAAACAAACAAACAAAACCAAAAGCAATACAACAAAACCGAAATGCCTGCTTTGTAATATAATCGGTATTTTAGACAATGCAAAAGGAAAAATGCCAAATCCTTTTTAAGTCCTGGTGAGCATTTGTCTGGATGTACCAATACACATCTAAATGTTTTTGAACAAAGGTAAAAATGATAGGACTGGGTAGCCACTAAGAATACTGACATCAGGCAAGAGGCTTTTTTTCTAAATGTTGGCAATTTGAATATCAGAATAGAAGCATTGTACATATCCTCTGCTCCCTGCTCTTTCCCCTTTAAAGCTCAGTGAATGGCTGCTGAGGTTCTGAACCCCAGGTAGGAGGGAAATGCTGAAAGATGACCAGTCTAGCCTTCCTAAAATAAATACATCCTTGTATGCACACACACACACTCTCTTGCTCACATTCGAGCATTTATCGCAACCTGATGCTTACAGAAAAGCTTTTTCCCTTCTCTAAGCTTCTACAAGGAACATTACAGAAACCAAAGGGAAAAATAAATGCAGTGAAGATAGAAATAGCTGCATATTCAGGCAGTAAAAATGCAGGTGTGGTATGGGAATTCCTAATGTTTGTGTCTGCTGCTCTGTTTGTTGTTGAAGGATTTGAGGGCTATTTTCCAGGGGTCTAAATATGTTTAGGATAAGTGCACTTGGCTAGAGAAATCTTCCAGATAGTCTTTAGTCTAATTACTTAGATAGATCTGCTTATTAAAAATAAAAAAATAAAATTGTTGCATCATCCTTCAGCTGCTGTCTGCTGTGCATATACCTGCTCTTTAACTCTTACTCGCTTCCAATTACATTAGTAATTACTAAAGTAGATGCAAATCCTTTTTCTTATTTATCATATAAATTACATCTTGGAAAAATCTTACAAAATGTTTATATTCATTCAATATTTAAATATGCTATAATAGTGCTACTTAAACATTTCCTGTAAAAAGATAGTATGAGACAATGTTGTTAGTACTCACTTTAGCCATGTCTTATAAGGCTTGATGAATAGAACTGTAGTTGAAACAATAGTTAATTCAGAGGCTATTTAAAAAATCCTAGCCTTTTAAAGTCATCTCTGTGTTATATATGAATATGCAATAAACATACTGGGTAAGCAAGTGTAGTGACATAGTAAATAAGCACACATTGAGCAGTAAGTCAAGTGCAGTAAAACAGTCCACGTATTCTAAAAGTTTCAAAGTCAGAATGATGTAGACTTTTAAGGAATTAAATATACCTGTAATGATTATTACAGGTGTCTGCTACCATTGTGAAAGAAAAACAAAACAAAACAAAAAGCACAAAACAAAACAAAAAAGCTAACAAAAAAAAACCACAAAAAATCAGTAACAACTACAAAATTTTATACCCTTGCTCAACCTATTTATGCTCATTATTAGAGATGTATGGATTTACTACGTGCTTAATTTCAGCTATACTGGTCACCTTTTCCATACTGTCTTAAAATGGTAACTGAGCTTGAAAAACACCCTGGGAAATAGATTATTACTATTTAATATTCCGGAGAAAGGATGACTTTTCTACTTGAAACTTTATAGTATTTTTAGCCCAAATAAATGTATTATTTTGTTTATTTGATGCAGATATTTATACTTTCAGATCTAATGGTTTAAAATAGGTCTTCACTATACACAAAGCTTCACATGAATAATTTACGGTCAAGTTTTCGAAGCTATTTATGTTAAAAATATACTATTAGAAGTACCTAATAGAAAAAAAAAAAAGTTTAATTAAATAATATTGTCTTTACCCAGAAAGTTTCATTATTAAAATATGGTTGTGTTATTTATCAGTAGACATTACTATTTTCACTGCTTTATTAGCTTTTGAGTAATGCTCATAAATTTAAATTCAGACATACTTAGCTTCTTTGATTTTTAGACAGATGTCAGTCAGCATTAGTGTATCAATTTTTCATCAGAAAATAGAGATGCATGCTAAAACCACTTTAACAAACATGGAATTTATACATGGGACCATACTATCACATGCTAATTATATTCTAAAGATAGGTATTAATGGGGGGGGGAGGGGAAAAATCCCCAAACTTTCTGAAGCTTGTGAATATCAGCTTGACATGAAACTGGCTCCTTTGCTTCCTGCTTTCCTTCTTCAGTCTCACATTTCTTTATGTATTATATGGAAATAGTATAAAACTACTAAAGATACTTTAATTAAAGGCATTCTCCTGGAATGATTAGCTGGGATAAAAATGTCAGTATAACTATCCAAGAACCTCTGGTTGCGTGCCAATTTACTTTGTATAGTTTTAGAAAAACATATGTAGCATGCTTTTTGTACGTGTGTGTCTGTGAGTTTGTTTGCATGATTTTGCATACCTCATTTCATCACCACCATGTGTGTGTGTGTATAGCATGGTGAGAAAAGCCAGAGTAAGGTCCAAGGGTGGAAATTAACAGCATTGCCTTTTGGAAGAGCCCTACTTCACAGAAGTCCTGACCTCCAGTTTGAGAGAGGAGAATGGCACTAGAAGTGAAAAAGATCCAGTGCTGCAGCCCACTAAAGCCACTTGTAGTTAGCAAGTGTGTTTTAAAGGAAAGTTTTTAGATATACACTGCTTAAAGCCCTTTGAGCCATATTAAAGGGATCACAGACCTGCAAAGCAGGCTTACTAATCAGACTACCTGTTGGGGCTTAAAGAGGTAAACCAAATGCACCATTTCACTGGAACTGTAAAGATAATTCTGAAATTATGCTCAGCTAGCACAATAGGTTATTTTGCGTTCATGTTATTTTGTGTTTGTAAGATGAAGTGGGATTTAAATTTTAAAAAGGGAAAAAGATTTTGAAGAGTTTTGCAAGAGGCCTATTTGACTTCCACCACATTTAAAAATTAGTCTTGGCTGTCTTCTCACTCCATCAGTACTTGAATCAAAATTCCAAATCAGGCTCTATTATTTTCTTAGCCATGTTAAACAGCATTAAATACAGTGAAATACTTTTATTTATATCCAGGATCCAATCACACAGTTTTCACAAAGAAAAAAACATCTTTTGGAGTGAATAGCAATTTAAGCAATTTATCTTAGTATGTACAAAGCTTAAATACCATAAACCCCTATAAGTTCAGTATTTATTATATTTCTAAAAAACAAAAACTTTCATTTTTCAATATTATTGAACACTTTTCCTTACAGTAGATTTCCCTGTGTTTCAGAGACACACTGGAACAGAGCACACCTTGCAGCATTAGTGTTCCCTCTCTTCCTCCTCTCCCCCTCTCCCTCTCGTCTATACCATTTTGATCTTAAATTTTCTGGAGTCTATTTAGTTTATAAATAACCTTTAACTGCTGAACTGTTCACTAGTTTATTTGAACAGGAGACAATGTTATTGAAACAAATCTAGTTAACAAGGTAATTAGCTTTTGCAATATTCCTCAGAAGGCTGGAAACCAACAGTTCATCACCGCACTATACAAATAACAGTATGTAATGTTAAGCCTATGCTTAAGTGTGGTTTAATCAAAACTGACTGGTCATATTAGCAATGAAAGGATTGTTTTTAAGAAGTATCCAAGGGCCACCTAAAACTGATTAATTCACTAGAAGTGGAAGAATGAAAATATTTTCCAACAGTAACCCACTGTAAAAACGTAGGCTGCTGCTGCTGTTGAAAAGCTAGGGCTGGAACCAAGAAAATCCTTTTTCTTGCTTCCACAAAAGGCTTCGGGCCTAATTATTTTTAAGTATAATCCAGCCAACATCTTCTCATGCTTAGCTGCACTGAGTGACACTATTTGTGATGCCCAGTCTGCTGAAACTGAGCAGGTTGCTGTCAGTTTAAAAATGACTATAATAAAAGTGACCATGAAGATGGATCTTGTGATTTTGCGTTTCTAATCAGTCATCTGTGAAGAACACTTTTGCTTTGATTCAGCAGACTGGTGACAGCCATGATTGATAGTGCATGAGGATGAAAAAAGGTTATTAACTGTCTTCCTATTAAACTCAATGTATTACCCCTCTAGGTGCATCTCATACTTTAACTTAAAGTACTTACTCAGGTAAGGTCAAGAATGAACTCTATAAACACAGTATCCATCCTGTTGTAGATGAACCAGGAACTCTAATGTTAAATTCTGAAAGTTCAGCATTAAACCGTGTCTGAATCCTGCTACCTTAATTACTGTGGCAAAATAAAGAACTGAGCAGACCTTTGTATGCATTTACATATATAGCTATACACAAATATTTTTTGTGTAGATTAATTGTTTCTGTGTGTTTGTGAACACATGGATGCATATGTTTTACCTATTTCAACAGTCCCAAGATAAAAGTTTGAATAATGTTAAAAGAAATGTGGAACAGGGATATGAAGTGTCTGTGGGACTAAAGTATAAATCATACCCAGAAAACAGCATTTTACCTGCCAGTAGTTAATTTCCTTATTAACTGGATCAGGTGTGATTTAACTGTTTATGAAGGCTTCCTATTAAAAGAAAATAAAAATATTTTAGCATAAATGTAAAAATTTCTATTTGTTGCCTTACAGAATGCTTTATTTTTTATTTAAGTCTTTTTACTGATTATTATCCTATCAGTCAATATTCACAACTATCTACTGAAAAAGAAAAGAAGATGGCATATATATTCACTTTAAAAATAATTATTTGGTGGAAAAAATTATTCCTTCAGTACTTCAGGTTTCTCTGGATGTCTCTGTGAAGAGATAATTTTGAAGGAGCTTAAGGATAAAAGAGTATAATATATTTCCTCTGTCCATTATTATTATTATTGGCATCAAAAATTAACTGAAAAGGGGAAGTTGTTCACATTGTGTGTGGAAGTTAGCATCTTTTTGGATTTACAAGTTTATTTGGGGAGTAAATAGTAAAAATCAAGTGATTACCTTTTTAGAATAGGTGTTTTATAAACACTTCTTCCTAGTGAGTAGCATTTTAGATTTTAAAATTTATTTTATACTTTGAGTAAATTTCAGCTGATCTTTGAATATGTTTATGGCTATGCTTATCTTACAATAATTTTCTTTTAAAAATAAGTAGACAAAAAGATCAAAAATCCTGTGAGTCTAACTACAGTGTACAGACTGTCATCTGAAGGAATGTACAGATACACCTCTTTAATATAAACTCTTTCCACATCATACACAAGATCTACCCCAAATTACATACATTCCATATTTGTCTTTCAGAGTATTAAAACATACTTTTAAATTCAGTTTTATAATAGTCCTTCATTTCCTCTTTTCAATGATACAAAAAATATTTCTGCAGTCATTAAAATCATATCAGAAGGAAGCAAGAATATTATTTCAAGCTAAATCCTGTTGGAGAAAGAAAGAAAAAGTATATCTGTCTTGACTGTTCTACAGCGGACTGTCACACATAAAGTCTGCAACACAAATATACATTTTAATTTTTTCAAGGCACTGTTGAATTTCAGTAGTCCCCTTTTATTTTTAAACTAAATTTTTTAAAAGCATTCATAGTAGGTTAAAATTAATTCAGAGTAAGTATAATCTGCCTAATATGATGATGGTATCTCACAAGAAATGTTAAACAATCCTCTGTAAGATCTTTATTTCTGGAAAGTGTGTTCCTTTAAGGTGTGGACTTGGGAATAGGCACCAATTTTCCCTTCAGTAACATTTCTGCTTTATAATAAATTGCAATCCTGTTGTAGCCCCGTGTGGATTTACAACTGGCAGGCTTTCTCTCAGACAATTTGGGGTCACTGTGGATATAGGTGAGCAATAATTTCAGGGGTGATGGAGATATTGACAGAATTTAACGGTCTAAGTTTCTGCGCAAATATTTGCAAAATGTACATTTCTACATTGGGTTTTAGTTAATAAGAGTTTTGGATGGTATTATTTGACTTGTTTGTGGATTGTATTTTGTCTGAAACTACGTCAAATATTCATTTCCATTTGTGCCTGTGTTGGAACTGCAAAATGTTTAAAGTAAAAGCTATCATTCCTCTCTGAAGCATATTTAAGCAAAGCTGAAAGTTACGGCTATTAGAGGCTTACTTCATAAAAACATACAGCATATTTTAGCAGACCAGAATTACATGAACTGTGTGACGGCATTTGTTTTGGGTAGCCCTACAGATGCCTGGAACAGGTAAAGCCATTTTATCAGACTTCACACCAAACAGAGACCCTGACAGTAGCAAGAGTTTCTGACAATGGGCCAGATCTAAGTTTACTCACTCAAGAAGGGCCTGGCAGGATAGAGCCTGTTCTGTTCGCTTCTTGTGCGTAACCTATAGAGAAAAAGTAAATTGAAACATAACTGCAGCCATATGAAAAACAGTGAAAATATTTCAGTCGTCATGGATGAAATTAATGAATTAGATTTCTTCCTCAAGCTTCAGAAAAAGGGTTGTCTCAAGAACAAAATAGGAGAAGCCAAATAATGTAACAGAGGCCAGGGCAGGGCCATTTAACCTGGAACAATAGTTTACTCAGGTTAAGGATTATTTCAAACCCAGAGCAGGCCAGAAATGTCAACTCTAGTGGTACCCTTTGAAATGCTGTTTTATTCCAGCACTCACTATACACACGAAAAGCAAATCCTGCAATAAAGTAGATGCTAAGTGTCTGTGGCCAAACCAGGACCATACAAAGGCAACAACACATCACGTGTCACAGCCAGGAGCACGAGTGGCTTCTCAAGGTGGGAACTCTCCTCTAGATCCTGCTCCAGACAGTCAGGGGACAATAAGGAAAAAAGGTGGGGGGGAAAAAAGAAGAAAGAGGGGGGAAAAAGGAGAAAATAAAGAGTAAGAAAAGCCAGATCCCAAACCACACCTTCTGCCCCCAAACAAACCGGGGCAGGTAGACCAGCTGGGAGAGCTGACCTCCTTCCCGCAGAGGTGATGCTGCTTTCGCCAGCGGAGGGCAGGCAGCGCGGAGGCTTTTGCGCCCTCCAGCGCGGAGTTGCGCGGGGCGCGCTTCTGCCGGCGCGGAGCCCTCGCACCTGCCTGGTCGGCTAAGGGGGCCGGGCCCCCTCACTGGTCCCCCCCCCGCCGCCTGATTGACCCGGGCCGCCCCCGCCGGAGACGCCTCTGCTCCTCCGCGGCGGGGCCCCGAGGGAGCGCAGCGGCCGCGGTTGCTCCCCGCGTTGTAGCCGGGGTTGTCATAGTGCTGGCTGCGCGGCTCGGGGGCGCTGCCCGGCGGCGGGAGGGGATGGGGAGGCGGGGGGGCGGCAGTAGGAAGCGGCCGCTGCGCATCCCCGCGGCTAAGAGCGACTGCAGAGGAGGTGCGGGAGTTCCGCGGTGCTCCGCGCAGCGGGGTCCGGTACAGGACAGACAGGGCGCGGTAGGAAGAGCGGGGCGAGTAATGAATTCCAGCAGAGAGCTGGAGAGGAAACATTTTTTCAGAGATCTGCCATATTTAACATTGACCACACTAAAGATGTTATTAGCGAAGAGGGGGTGGGGAGGGCAACGGGGGATGCGATAAGGGAAAATAGATAATGACACATAATCCAAACCAGAAGTTTGAAACCAAGTTATTCCGCAGAAAAGAGCCACGAGCTTAACTTTTTTTTCTTTTATTTTTTTTCTTTTTTTTTTTTTCTTTTTTTTTTTTTTTCTTTTTTACAGGCTGGGGCTGAAAAACAGGGAGATAAACTCGTTAAGGAAAGAAATGTTTCTCTAGCAACCAGATAAATAAAATAGCTACAGAGAAACAGTGAAAGATATGGGGTTAGAGAAATAAAAAGGACATACTACTATTTAGAAACCCCAAAGGAAATTGCGAAGTAGGAAATAAAAAGGAGGAGGAGAAACTTTTCTGTAGTAAATTAGAGAGAATGAAGATTAGCAGGAGAAAAGGGGAAAATAGCTGCAGAAACTCTAAAATAAAGCACCGCTGAAGATTAGCCACTGTTTAAAACATCCCGACTGAGAAAAGAGAGTGGTGCACTCATCTCTTCGGCATGGGTGTGTGAAAGGGAAATGAGTAGGGATAATTACTAATATAGCACATGTCCGGGTGAACCAATCCAAAATAAGAGATAAATTTAGCTGGTGAAGACAGATAAGAAAAAGGCTGGAAGACAGCTTAGGGATACAGAAACCTGAGAGGAGAGGAGAGGAAGAGGATTAGAGGAGGAGTAAGACTCTAGGAGAACAGTAAAACTTAGAGGAAACAGCTATGGCAGATATAGGAAAAGAGAATGAAAATGAGAAAGAGAATGGGAGAGATAAGGGAGGGCAAACAAACACGGGAAAGGGAACGGGAATGGATGGACCGGATGGGAAGGAGGAAGGCAGGAGCGGAAAACTGGAAGGAGAGAGGGAAGGAGGGAACAGAAGGAGGGATGTGAGAGAGAAGGAAAGAGACAGAGGGAGGAGACAAGGAGTGAAGTCTCCCAGCCCCGGGAAGGTGCAGCACTGAGTGTGAGAGAGCTCACTCTGCGGGTTAGGTTAGATTTCCAGAGCTCTTAGAGCTCATCGACCAGCCCGCTGGAGTCACTATTCAACCCGAGTCCCAAACACACGCCTCACTAACTACTTTACAGCCACTTTCATTGATTTTCTTTATCAAATAAACATAATACCCGTTACAGCAACACTTCCTCTTCGCGCAGCCAGAATGCCACAAGCTCTGATTGCTGCATTTCTCCGGCTTGCAGTTCCCCACCCTCTATCCCTAAATAAATTGTATTCTTTCACTTAAATGGTCAAATACATTATTGCTTGCAGAATTCTTCCGTAATCTGGAAGGTACACGGCGAGCTAGGCAAATCGTTTAAATTATAAGGTAGAATCCCCATCTCCCTGGCACGAAGACATGCTCCTACCCCCCCACCCCCCTTCCCAATTTCAGGGGTAGCTTATATATTTACATACTTATTTCCTGCTAATAAGTGGTAATTTAATTTAAAGGGTGATCTTAAAGAGAACGCTCCCGCCTGAAAAATGCCGGAAAAAATTAACGCAACTTTCGCACTTGCACCTACACTGTCACTCGAGCTAAGCATTTCAGCCTCAAAATTCAATTTTAATTTAAAAATCCCCTAAAAGTAGCCCCCTTCAAAAGCTGTTTTTGAACCAGGCTCTTCTATACATGTCAAAGGGCTGTTGAATTATTCATTATTATAATTACTATCATCATTGTCATTATCCCTTTCCATGTGGAAATAATTTTATTATCGTAATTTGATATCTGAAGAATTTCCTGTTAGTCGTTTGATAATCATTTTTTTCTACTGAAAAGAAAAGTTTTGTTTATAAATGAGATAAAAATATTTTAAATGCTTTTATGTTTACTATAGATTTCCGTTTATCTAATCGATCGGAATGCCAATAAATCGATTAAAGGTTTAGTGTTTTACAAACAACCATTTTGTGCTTTTTGATTTTACGTTCAGAATGATTTTAATAAAGCTAATGCCTTCTCCGAGCGTTTGTTCACCTCAAACATAATATTCCATCATTTATATTATTTACAATTGCAATTTAAACTGTTTCTAATGAGAAAAAATAAACACAAATAGAAAAAGGAAATCATCTGATTAAATTACTTTGTGCCTGTGGTCAACATATTTAGGCAAAGCCTTAAAAATCTTGGTGAATTATATGCGATCATACAGTGATTGCGGAATATTAAATTAAACTTAGATAAATCCGCATTGAAGGAGGCAGCACCCAATCCTGAATTTATTTCCCATTTTCTATAACAGCATCACTGCGCTCCTCTCTTTGCAATGACAATGTGCCAAATCTAGGCATTTTGAAAACATTTTCCATATGCTTTAACTGGAGGCTGATAGACAAAGAAGAAAAGGAGATGGTCTTTTTTCTCTTGAGGTATATTTCCTTTAACTTTTCCTCCAACCTTTTCTGATCTTCATCATTTTTAAACAAAAGTTTGAAAATCGTTAGACCTTTTTTCTTTTACGTTTCTTTTCTTTTCCTTTTTTTTTTTTTTTTTTTTTTTTTTTCCCTTCCTTATCGCATAATCAATTCCTGAACAGTGGAGTTTCAGTTACGCTTTAATGCAGGACTATAGAACTATCATTTCTATACCTTGGCGGGCAACATTTCGGGGAGAAAGCACTGGTTCATTTAGTTTTCGCTTGCTGCTTTCTGCAATTAAAGATGGTTTTAATTATGTTTTTTTTTTTTTTTTTTTTTTTGTAAGTCATATCAGATGTGCTGCTTGCTTGAAGGTTTTTTTCTTTTAACGGTGCTTTTAATTTATGTGTAGTTTTTACGGATAACACAGAGGTGGTGGCTTTTATTTAGCTGTAAAATCCACACGTTTTCTTTGAAAACTTGGCTCCTTGGGCAAAAATAACTTTTCCTGGTTGCTTTATAACCGCTGTTTGTCGCAGAGGTAGTTTAGCATATTGTCTACACAACAAAGATTCCTCTTTTATTGGCAGTGTGGATTGTTGGATTTAGGTATAAATATTTCATAACTTTCCTCTTTCTACAGTAAGATCGGTAGTTTTATTGGCTTTTCTCTCTTTTTGTCTGTCTTTCTAGCAGAACCGTTTTATATCTGAAGTACCTTTTTGTCCTTTTCCAGGATAGAATGTAAAATTTTTCCCTTGGATATATCACTGCTGGAAATATGCTCTTGGGCTTTCTGGAGGGGATGGGGCGGGGGGGGGGGTGCATGGGGGGGAAGCGGTGGTAAGCGGTCGTTTTCCTTGATTTGCATAAGAGCTAGTGAAGTGCCTGTGAAGTTGGTGAATTGCTATTGTTTGGGGCTAGTCCTGACTGTTTTTGTTTATAAACACTGGGGTGGTTGCCGGGAGGGGAGGGAGGTCAGAGCACTGTCAAAGCGCTGACCTCTGAAAGCCCAGAGGGCGCCTGGCTCCTTCACCCTCTCCTTTCTCTCTCTCCCTCTCCCTTTTTCTTTTCCTTCCCATCCAAGGCCAGGAGCTCAGGTTCAGGGCATTTAATCCCCGCGATCTGCCCAAGAAAGGAGCTGAAAAAGGGCTGTTAAGGCTCCGGAGGAAACGCCGGCAGCAGACCTAGACCTGGAAGGGTTTTATTTATAGTAACGTCCGGGTGCGTGTTTTTGTGCGGCTCCAGCCAAAATAACAACAACAACAACAAAAGCCAATCGGGAACGGCACTATTCAGCTCAAAATCTCAGCGAGATTTCTATACTATTCGTCTGTGATTTTTTTTTTCTCTTAGGTCACTGCTCGTTAGACGTGTTTTCAGTAGGTGCATGCCGAATCTGGGGCAGTGAGGGCAGAATTGAAATGCAATATGTTAATGTTGTTTTATTTCTCTTTCTAACAAAACTCTCCAGGAATCAGATTGGAGATTTTTGTTTTCTTTCTCTCCCTCCTCTCCTTCTCTTCCACTCCCGCCCCCACCCCTCCTCACCCCCCCCCCAGCACTTTTTAGTGTCTACTGGAATGTGTTTGATGGGGGGGGGGGGGTAAGAAACGTTGTAAATTAACAATAGGTTTGTATATGTGATACCTGAAAAGAAAGAAATAATTAATAATAGTCAAACGTTTTGGATTCAGAGTCAATTTCATCTCAGGAAAAAAAAAAAAAAAAAAGTAACAAGAGATTGCTATCAGGTTTAAGTATGTTTTGAAAAGAAGTTGCTGAGTTAAACAAAAATGTTAGTTAACACACTGCCTTTGTCAAATAGCCCCCGGGAGGAGAAGAGACAACAAAAAGGAGAGGAGGTGGGGGCTGGGGATCTGAAAGTGTCTGTAGCTCAGATAAAGGGTCTGTAACACTGAAATCTTGTAATACCTCGTTTCAAACTGAGCTCATCTATAGACTTAGGGAACGCAGTAAAAAGACACGGATCCCCTTTCCCTTGGGTTGGGGTCTGGGGAAAGGAGAAGGTGGGGGAAGGGGACGTTTATTAGGGAATTATGTCGGTTTATTAAAAAGGGGAGCGGCTGTGGCTGTAATTATGCAGATCCTGTGCCCCTGTGTGTCCGCAGCGCAGATTTAGGGAGTGAAATGAGCTTGGCAAAGAGACGTGGTGTAACAGAGCCCGGTTTGGGCTGGGATTTCTTTGTCTATTAAAGAATGGTCAGTCTCGGGCCCTGGCTCCCACCAGATCCGTCTCGCCCAGGCCAATAAGTTTTCCTTAGGGCTGGGGCTGGAGGTGGTAGAGGACAGAGGAGGCTGAGGGGGGGTATTAATGTTTTTTCCCCTTCTCTCTCCCTAAAATGTAACGTCACCATCAAGAGGTTTTTTGTAGTTTCAACAGGAGGCTCGAAAAAAATCCCAAAATGTGTAACGGTGCCTGCAGGAGAAGTTCGGAAGAGGTGGGCGGGAGGGGGGGGAGGGGAGAAGGGAAAGAGGGGGGGGAGTCCGCCGAGACCAGAAGAGAGGAGCTGAGAGGTTACGCTAGAGACTTCGGGGGGCCATCAGCTGAGCGAGAGAGGGAGGAGAGAGGGGAGCCGGAGCCGGGCCGGGTCGAGCCGGGCCGGGCCGCGCCGCCGGGAATCCCTCCCGCCGCCTCGCACCGCAGCCTAACAGCAGCCGCCCTGGCCCGGCCCCGGGTCTTCCTCGCCGGCCTCCCCCAGCCCGCGCTGCTCTCCGCTCTTATTACATCCCACAAACCTGCTGCTGCTGCCTCCTGGAATTAACCTTCTTCGATTTTTCCTAGCTACGTGGCGAACCCCAGGTTTCTTCTAAACTGTTAACATCCCGTAGTGCATTTTTTCCCCCCTACACCCCCCACCCCCCCTCCCCGATAGCTACTACTTTTAGGGAGAGAGAAGAAAGAGAGAGAGAGAAAGAGGAGAGTTAAAACGCTAGGAAGGAGAGCAAACAGTGGCAGAAGAAACCCTGAAAAATGTGGACTCTCTCAGTTCCTGCTTCTATCCCCCCCACCACCTTTGTTCCTTTAGCTGTAACTCAAGAACACCATAAACCTTATTACCCCCTCCAAGAAGAGAGAAAAGGAAAAAAAATCTACAGCCAAAAAAGAATTACTTGACTGTTCTGACGTTTGGTGTTTTGACATTAATGACATTAATGATATTGATGTTTCACCAGGAAAAAAGCACTAGGAATAAAGGAGGTGGTGGGGGAGGTGCGGGGGACGACGACTCTAAAACTAAATTATCTTTGTTTCCTTATTCTTCTGTGACATTAAGTATATGTGTTTCTTTTCTTGAATTTGAAGTAGATGTATTGTTCTCAGGTGTTTCTTCATCACATTGTATTTAATTGTCTTCAGTCGTAGGAAATATGTTACCATCCTTTAGGCATGCACTTGAATGGACAATGCATCCTTCTATCTTAGAGTCCCGTTTTGTCTATAATTTAAGCTTAAAAGCCCTCTTTCCATCACACTCCCTCAATCTTATAACTGTAAACGGGTTTCAGAGACTTAATTTTCACTCTTTGTTTGCATTTTTTTCCCACCTTCTAAACAACGATTCGAAATGTTGCCAGCTTCCTTATACCTTCTTTATACCTTGTACAGGGTACAGTGCCTATGGAAATCTGAATACAAATACTCATACTTTTTTCATTGATGAGCTGGTGCAATACTTAGTTAAGGTTTAAAAAAGTAATAGAGTTGCTCTAATGAACCTTCAAGTGCTCCTGACTTCTTCTTAAGTTTGAGTCTTGGAGATTTTCCTGAGGTTCGGAGTAAGGTTTCTCTGGATTGGGCTAGGGCTCCTTCTTATATTCCCCGCTTTATTGTCAGGCTCCAATTTTTGGAATAGCTGTACTTTCAGGCTGGTGATATTTTTATGTCTTTTTTTCCTTCCCCTTTCCAAAGACCTTTCTCCTCCGTCCAAAACTATCAGGACCTTCACTCTGACCTTAAACATCTGCTTTTAGCAACTCAGTTCCCTTACACTGGCCTGCGCTTCCTTAAGGGCAGCCTTAATTCATCATCAGGTGGGGATTTTCCTATTAGCTTTAGTTCCAGTATTTTCAAAATATTCTCCTGCAGTAGAAGGTTTAGGGCCCAGAGAGGTGTGTATTTCTATCAGTCCAGGATTTTGCTGGCTTGTTGTTGTGTGCGCACGCTTATAATGGAAGGTTGAGATAAAACCTTCCTGCTGGTTTTTGGTGTTTCAGGCCTAAGACAATGTTTGACGTGTACCGCAGGAATAAAGAACTTCAAAGACATGTCATCTCTAAGATTATGGTTCACCTGAGCGGGGTCCTTGGTACTGTAAATATCTCTTGCATGTAACTGTGACTTAGTGACCATTTCTGGCATACCCATTTCTGGAATAGCATTATCAAAAATCTGCACGTGTTCCTGCGGTGTGTTCGGATGCTCTTTGAATAGTCATGTTTTTATCTTCAGTAGGGGGTACTTTAAAGTATGTCTATTCCTAGTTTTAGTTAATTATCTTTTAATGAAAGTGTCAGTCATATTCACATCTGCAGTATTAGGTTAAGATAATTAGATTTTCAAATGAGAGGCAATCTTCTTAAATCCCACACAGGAAAATATTTGTAGAAGATTCTGATTTATAATGACATCTGTACATTTTACCCTAGTTTTCATCATAATAATCCACCCCTAGCCCCCTAACACCCAGCTCCCCAAGAATGAAATGTGTCTAGTAAAATATAGTAAATAAAATATTAATAAAATATCAGTACTTGTAAGGAAAGTGGAAGATGATGTGTGTATATGCATGACACCCATATTGTATGCAAAGTCACTCTTTCCCTGGGCTGATATTTACTTCATTTTGACAAGGCTGTTTGGAGTTGATACTGTATATTATGGAAGGCTTTGCTTTTACTTTGTTGATAACTCCAAGCAATTACATGGCGGCGACCAAATAAAGTGTGCTATGTTTTGTGTGCCTGTGTGTATGTGGAGTGCATGTCCATATGTGTAAATACGGTGTAGGATGAATGTGTGCATGTGTGCGTGCGTGTGTGTGTGTATGTGTAAATAAATCCATCTTTATCTCTGTGTGGGCAGTTATTCCTTATCTTAGATATATTATCTTCCCTTTTACAGAGGTGCTGTACATTCATTATCCCATTACAAGTATATATTTTTCATTAAATCCCCATTAAAAGAGAGAAAAAGGAAAAGAAAGAAAGAAAGACAGAAATATCTCCCTGATCGAATAATTAATTTGGAGCTGTTTCTTTTAAGTTCCTGAACAGCTGATGGAGCAAGTCTGCCCCTCCCGTCTTTTTTTTTTCCTTTCTTTTAATTTTTTTTTTTTTTAATTTTCTCTAGCCATCTACTTTGTGTGCCTGTGCGTGTGTGTCTGTGTTACTAATGAAGTTTGCAGACTTGTGTTTGTATCCATGAGCTCCTTTCTGCTGCCCCTTCTTCTCCGGGTTGGCTGTGTGGCTCCCGCAGCCCCAGCGAGCCCCCAGCAGCCGCGGCAGCTCCGGCTTCCCCGGCTCCGGGGCTGCGCGTCATTTGCAGCCCGGAGAATGTTGATCACCTCACTAATTACACCTCTCCTCTTCCCTCTCCCTCTCCCTCGCTCTCCCTCTCTCTCGCTCTCTCTCCTCTCTCTCTCTCCCTCTCTCTCCCCTCTCTCTCTCTCTCTCTCTCTCTCTCTCTCTCTCTCTCTCTCTCTCTCATTCCCAGAGTGCATATCGGGAATAGACACACAAAGACATGCGCACTCAACTTAATCAGCCATTTTTTAAACAGGGCTAAAACGATAATAATTAGCAGAATAAAGACATATCGGATTTTCATTTCCTTTCCTCCTTTTCCCAACCCCTTCACAACCAAACAGCGAGACCGCGGTCGGCACATGCTTTAACAACTCCCGGACCCCAAAGGACCGCTCCATGCCCCCCACTTCTTGCTCAATCATTTTTATTTTCACCCAATAAAGTTGGAGGATTATTTTTTTTATTATTTTTTTAATGAACCTTCTCTCGTTTACTTGGATGTGATCAGCTGTTAAGTAAATAAAGCAAAACAAAAAAAAGAGGCGAAGATCCAGTAGGAACTGCGAGGGGAAATGGAAAGTAAGTTTTTTCTTTAACTTTTATTGAGTAGTTTGTGTTAAATTTAGGTCGAGTATCGATTATCTTTCCAGGCTGATCTTGCACAATCTTTGATATTTCGCTCTCGCTCTCTCTCTCTCCCCCTCTCTCTGTGCTTCTTTCTCTCTCTCTCACATACACACACACTCACATCCCCAGATCCCATGTATCTCTCTCCCCTCTCTCTCTCTCTCTCCCCCCTTTTTCTGCCTGTTTCCCCATTTTTAGGTACAGTACTTGTTCTCATTTGGGAAGGAGGGGCTGCTTTTTCTCTCTCCCTTCTTTCTTTCTCTCTCTCTCTTGCTCTTTCATTCCGAGGGTTACGTTTTGTTTGTGTGTTTTTTTTGTTTTGGTTTGGGGGTGTGGGATTGTTTTTTTATTTCTTTCGGGCTGTAACTTTCGGATTAACTGGAGGACCCTGCTCAGTTTTCAGAAGAGGTTTGGGGGGTGATCCCCACTTTTTATTTCCTTTTTTTTTTTTTTTTTTTTTTTTTTTTTTTAGGGAGCTCAGGGAGGGGGGAAATGCTGTCAGATTAGGAGAGACGTTACGGCTGTCAGAAGTCATCGCCTGCCAGACCCCTCAGTTCTCGCACTCTTGTTTTGCAGCTCGGTCCCCCCAAAAACTTTGAGGTGCTTTTTGAAGGCGCATTCCGCTCTCCCATCCTGCTTCCCTCTCCTCCCCATTTCCACCCCTCTCGGCCTCCTAAACTTTCGCTTTCGGGCGGGGGGTGTGTGTTGAGGGGGGAAGATGCCAGCAGGGCAGTTGGGGACCCTGACTGCGTGCGTGCGTACAGGGGGAGATGTGGGGTGCTTTTCCCCCCTTCTCCTACACCACCCACCCCCCCCCTTTTTTTTTTTTTTTCCTTTTTATTTTGCAGGTAGGTTTTTCAGGAGCAGAGACAGGGATGGCTGTTATGCGGGTGTGTGTGTGTGTGTGTGTGTGTGAGCGCAGGGGCATCGCGCTGCTGGCTGCCGTTTTCTGGCAGCAGGAGGAAGAGGAGCCCGTTAGGAGCGCTCCTTGCCTCACTGTCAGTTTCGCTGCGCGGCGCGGGGAGGCTGCCCGGGAAGCGGCGGCACGGCCCGGAGGGGCACGGCCCCGCTGGCGGGGATGCGCGGCTGCCGCTGCCTGCGGGCGGCTGCCGGCGGGGCGCCGGCTGAGCCCCCGGCATCCCCCGCCGCGCCGCTCCGAGCTGTAGGGAAGGCTCCGCGCCGGCAGGGTCGGGAGCTGCTTTCCGAGCTGCCTTTCTGAGATTGTTGAAAGGGGGGAAAGGGGTGTCGGTTGTTTTGCGGGACAGGCATGTGGGGGGGTTTTTTGTTTGTTTGTTTTTGTTTTGTTGTTTTTTTTTAACCTAAGACTAAGATTTTTAAAAGAAAAACAAACGAAAACCACACAAATACACACACACACACACAAAATTTTAAAAAACATACAAAAAAAGAGCCACCTCATAAACAGCGAGAAGGCAGTTCAGTTCCTGCTCTAACTGCTCGTGCCAGAATCAAGTGCATCCCTTCCCATCACGGCGGCTAATGGCAGACACGTCCCTGCTTTCCCCTTTTGCCTCACATGAAATTTCCTGCAAAAAATGCTAATAAACTTTCCCCCCATCCGATGCCAACTTACGGCTGTTCCCCTCCACTCCTTCCCTCCTGCACCTTCTCCCACACCCCCTATACCCCCCCTCAAAGCCCCCCCATCCTTCCCAGCAGCAGCAGCAGAAAATGCACGGGTTGGTATTTCTTTTGTTACCTGTGAGCCGGGCGGCCGGGGGTCTCTCATCGGCTGCTTAGGGCACTGGGTCCAACCGAGAGAGAAGGCACATCAGTCGGGTTCAGCCTGTTTCACCTCAGCGCCGTCCCGAGGAGGCTTTAGCCACCATTCAGTAACACACCCTCCTCCTCCTCCTCTTCCTCCTTAGGTACCAAGGCAGAGATCGCAAACATAACCCCCCCCTCCCCACAAAAAAAAAAAAAAAAAAAAAAAAAAAAAAAAAAAAAGCCCAACCAAAAGACAACTTGCCAGACTGAAGATGGTGGATTTACATTAAGCCAGACACAGGCAGGTTCACTCAGGAAGTCTGACCATCCCGTTTTCTGACAGTTGCATTTCCTCGGCTCCATTTCGTCCTCCTCTTTCTTTTTCCTTTTTTTTTTTTTTTTTTTTTTTTTTTTTTTTTAAATTTCATTTTATTAGCTTTGTTCCGTTTTTTTAATCAAGGATTATGTAGTTGGCAGGAGGAGAGCAAGAAAGAGTGGAAAGCGAGGGCTCGAGTGCTTTGGGGGTTGTTGCTGAGGGTGGTTTTTTTGATTTTTTTTTTTTTTTTTCAATTGTGTTTCCCTTGGATTTGCAGTGGCTCGATCCTTAGGAGCGGTGGTGGAGTGTTTAAAAAGATCGTATGTAGCATTATATTTTTAGTTTGGTGGTGGATGGATGGAAGAGGTAGTGAGAAGCCTTTGCAGCCCTGCCTGTTGTTGGTTAGATTGAGGCAGAGACTTGGCTGCGATTGGGACGCGACTGTGACATGGGCATCGATCGCTTCCATTGAGAGCAATGCAAAAACACAGCCTGGGTATGTAACACTCTCAGTGCCATCAACACTTGTTTTACTTTATATTTACTGGCTAAACTGACAGAACGATCCGGCGTGCTTTTCTTTGAAATAAGGAATACAAACATTTGGATGGGAAGGTGCACAAAGAAGATTGTGGAAATAAGTTGGGGGTTGAAGGTTGGGGTATCTGAGGAGGGGAAGAACCTTAATCATTATTGCTCCCCTTCCTATTCAACTGACTGTTTTTTGTGGAGTATCTCTTTTCTCGACTGGGGGATCCTACTAAACTGGTTGAAATGTAAAAAATCAGACAGCCATTCTTGAGGGAATATCTGCTGGTTTTCAGGGTTTGTGGTTTCAGCCGGTAGGAAGGCACACAAAATAAAAGATGGCTAGCCAGCTGTTTTAACCTCTTGCACCTGGCTCTAGAGCTGGGGCTCACCAGGATTATTCAGTTATTCGTTCTATCTGTGCTTGAATATTTATAGTGTACGATCTAGAGATCCACACAGTTGCATTGTAGCATCTCTTTATCCTTTAGTTGTGGTCTTTTTTGGACTTTGTCAACATAAACATGTATTCAATAGTTTTCATTTTTATGATAATGAATAGAGAGGGTCAATGAAATATAGAGGGAAAAGTCGTAAATCTGCAAAAGTGAAACCTACCCAAGGAACAAAGAAAGGTCAGGTGAACCATCTGTGTAAGTCACAGTAATAGTACCTGCTGTTTGGTTTATGCAGTGCTACTGCTTTATTATTCTGTAAAATTAAACTTATCCGCTGGATCAAGTAAAAACTAAAGAAAAGCTGTGGAGATGATAAATGGCATTGCATGCATCTTTCAGAATAGGGAGAGTGTTTTGTTCCTCGATTTTTGAATAGTTCAGGCTTATTTGTGAAGATGGTGCACCAGCAAAGAACATATAAAGGGGGCCGAGAAAAATCACTTTTTAATATTGCAGAATTTACTGCTTCCATTCTGACCATGAGCCTAAATTTACACAATGAAATTTGATTATCTCTAATAACAATATTAGATCCTCCACTGGATGGATGAGAATTGAGGTGGTTTTGTTGATTGCAAGGGTTTAATGTTGCATTTCAGAATCTGATGTGGTTTAGCCTCCCTTCCATTAACTGGAAAACCCCTGAGGTTTTACAATTATTTCTTAAAGATAATACATTTAAGATTGCATTGGTAGGCTGAAGAAAAGTCATAAAGGCAAGAAGGGAAGCCCTTAATAACTCTTGAGATTCAGACATGTTCAGCAGTTAGATTGGCTCTGACTTCACCAAGGGTCGACAATGTGTCATTTCCATGAAGCCAAATTGCCCTCTGCCTATATGATATTAATGTGCAAATCAATATTTCAGGGATTAAATTTCCCTTCTTCATTTTTTATGGTTTCTACCTCAATAAGTCTCAAGTCTATTAGAAGAGGCTGGATGATTTAAAATCTTTCACTGCAGAATGGCTTGTCATAGCCTTGTTTCACAGACTGTTTTTGGATTTTCCTTATAAAAAACTAAAGGCATTCCAAGGAAGTTGATAGTCAATATAGGGAAATACTCACTGCTGTAAAGCCCTTGTTCGATTAAGAGCTAAAAATGTATCGAAAATATAATATATATGCTTATATAATATATACATGTTCTACTGCTTTAAAAATATTGTGTTAATCACCTATTGATTTATTTCAAAATCAATTGAAGTTCCTTTCTTATTAGTGATTTGTTCAGCATTCTTCTCCTTGTTGTTAATTTTATTAAACAGCATGCATGAATTAATCTGCCGATAGAATGGGTTTGGGGTTTTCTTTGAAGAATATTTAAAACCAGACATTTTTACCTATTTAACCTAGGTGGTGTGAACAGTTTAGTGTTGTGGTGAGAGCCAGGGCACTGTTTTCTGTACTTCAGACTCAGCATTGTTTTAATGAAGCTAAGGGGCATTTTGTAAATATTTTATGATTTCTGCTCAGATGCTTATCAGCAATGTTTATTAAGAGTTTCCACTGAATATTCAGGATCAGTGAAAATTAAAATGGAGGTATCTGATCTGGAAGGAAACAATACATGACAGAAAATTTAGGTCAAAATACAAGGTTGTGACTTTATCACATAATCTTGGGAAGGCCCTACTGTCCATCATTTAGTGTTGTTTTATAGTCTTAGACCATCTGGACCAAGTTCCGCACAGCTGCATGAATTTCATATGTGACAGAACATTTTTTCCATTCAGTGTGAAATGTTCCTTCCTAAAAACGTACACCAGACTCGCTTAATTTAGTCTGCTAAAAGAAATGCACATGAAAAAGGACAAAAGGCTCTTTAATCTCTGCAAGCTGTTTGTTTTTCTTCAAGATTCCTGTCTGTTTGGGTTTGAAAAGTCATGTTTATTGAGGAGATGATTCTGAGGTGTGACATTAAAATAATACATGATTTTTGTGCTAGTTTCTGCTCCCCTTGTTAATTTGCAGAACTACTTTTTATGCTTGTCAAAACACAGAGTTAATCTATTCTTATTTACAATTAATCTCAATAAAATTAATCTTAACTATGCCTTAGTCAGTAGCTTAAAATATCTAATTATATTCAATTAACTGCTGTCATAGTAATTAACACTGCTTAATTGCCTCTGCATATATTTATGTAAAGCTCATTAGTTACTGCTTGCTCTTTTCTTGTTCCCATTTTTGCGGTTCTGAGAACACTGACATAAAAAACAGTCTAGTTTTTGACAATTCGGGTCTTGAAGAACCTCTGACAACTGCAATACATGTGCTGGTAACCTGTTATGTGGGTAAATATCTTTGTTTTCATATGCAAAAAAGGTACCAGAGCTGGGTCTGTCAAGAACATCCAGTCCAGCTACCCCCCCCCGCCCCTCCCTTGCCCCTTTCTTCTACCCCAACCCTTACAAAAATGTTTTCTAACCTTGTTGAAAGAAATATGAGAACCCAGGTTAAGCTCTGTGTTTATAAATGAAGAGCTTTTCTGCATCTGCCTTGGGGCTGTACCCAGAAGGCAGAGCTTTGCTGCTCCGAATTCATTCAAAGGGTTAAAGACTTGGCCAAGGTTCAAACTGAGAAGCGCCCAGGGAAAGTGCATGTGAATATGTACAAGTTTCATGTAATTAGTGCTTAATTATATTAACATATGCAAATTGTCAACTTAGGAGCTTGTTGAGCTGGCAAAGATCAGCCAGGCACAATTGCTGTATTGTTCTGAAACAATAATGGATTTCAAGTTGGATTGTGAAAACACATAACTAGCTATCTAATTTAACTCATACCATGGTGAAATTTCATTAGTCTCCATGGAGACTGGTTTAATTGTGCTGACTAATGTTCTGGGCTGCAGAATGTCCTAAAAAGAAAGCGTTGTTTGCCTAATCCACCTTACAATGACACTTGTTTGTACATGTTTCCCTTGTGTGAGAATTTGCATATGCAAATAAATAGTTTCTCTGCCCCATTTGTCATGGCTGTTCATTACCCATGAAGAGGACATTGTTACTAGGCTGTTACTGAGTCTCCCAAGACAGGATAGTGTCAACCAGTCCAGCCACATTCTTTCATAATTTGTTTCTGATTAATAGACCAGAGTGAGGCTCATTCTATTCAGGCCTCTGCAAAGGGAAGGTCAGTTCTGTCACTGAAAAGAGTTTCCGCAGCAACTGAAGTTTTTTTTTTTTTTTTTTTTCCCCCTCTCCTTCCCCCTCCCCCAGCTTACTTTGGCTAAAATAATAATATTTAAAATAATGTATTCTTGCTCTAAGGAATACCTCCACTAATAATCTCTAGTTTCCTAAAGCAAAAGATAGGAAAATAAAGGAGATTCTGGTATTGGAATATTAATCCTGTTTTTGACAGAAAGGTAAACTGATATAATTGCTTTTCAGTCGAAGGAATGGGGGTTTATACAAGTGTGAAAGCATCGGAAAAGGATTAGCATTTTTTTGCATAATGAAAAGCTCTGTTGAATAGGGCACTGAATGGTTGACTGAATGACTGAGATGAAAGGAAGATGAAAATGCAGGCTCCTCTTTCTTTATGCCTATGTTCAGCTCTCCCTAAAGTTATGTTTGTCCAAGACTTGAGAAAACAAGCAGAAGCTCAGATTTCAGCAACTTGCTAAGATGCCCCGAGTTTCCATCATCATGAGAAGTAATATGTATGAGAGTAGAGCAGCGAAAGGATGAGAAACACAGGTTTGTATGGCGGGGAGCTCCAGGAACATGACAGGCAAACCAAATATTGACTATTGAGTATCGAGGATTCCCAGCACTTTGCTGGGGGAAAAGAGAAAGAGAGGAGGGAGGGCTGGGGGGGGGGGGGGGGGGAGAGGAAGGAGTTATTTTAAAAGTTGCAAATGGAAATTAGGCATCGATGCATAATAATCTCATAAAGTTTGGTATTCAAGGAAGCAGACTGTAGTCAATATCTGTTTTAATTATTAAACTATTTCTCTTTTGGAAAAAGTTATGAATTCTGACTCAGTGCTAAGAGTGTAAGTGCTATAGAAGTCTTGCTGGGGAAAAGATTACTCTCTTCGTTCGGCTTTGAAAACAGAGAAAGTTTACCGAAATAGAAATTGATACATGCACAAAAGGAGAGGGGTTTTTGGCATGACTGTAACAGCGTGATCAGCTTGTTGAATATATTTGGATTCCGGTAGATTCAGGTGGCAAGAAGGGCCCCGGCCTCCTCCTGCAATCAGTGCTAACTCCCACTGACTTCAACCGGAGCAGGATCAGGCCGCCAGACAGGGCTGCAACTGGTTAGCTGTTGACAATGTGATCAGTGCTTCTAATTATGTTCTCTCAACAGTAATTAGGGCAGTTAAAATACCATAAGTGTTGAGCCACTTTTGAAAGTGGGAAGTGGTTCTTTTGTATGTATGTAAATCAAATGCAGTGTGAATAATTATTTGTATGTATGCATATTAAATAGGCTCTCTTTTTTTTCAGGTCAACATAATTACTGATTTAAAGCTACTGAGGAAAACTGCTGGTAGTTAGACTAAATATTAACTTGTCTGGGGCTTTTTTTTTTTTTTTAGTTTGGAGCACCTTTATTTGTAAATGCTTTTTGGTTCATTAGTAGGTTTGATCTGATGAACATCTAGAGATGCTACTAAGAAATAAAGATTATTTATAGATAAATGAAGTAGAACTGTAAATGCAGCAAGTGTTTAGTAAGAATAAAGTCACAAAAATTCTCTCTTTTAAGACAAAGCTTCTATGGGGTTTGAGAATGTTTAACTGCTAACTTTATGAAATTCCTTAAAACTTATTTTAAAGGAATACACTTAGGGGATATTCTTTCATTCTGGGAACAGCTTATTAGTGTATTTCCATAAGAGAAATGTGTTAATTTAAAAAATAAATTAATTTATATTTTAAAATATTGTTAACCAAGCACCATGTGTTGTCTCTGGCAAAGTTCCAGACACTGTAGAACTGGATAGCACATGGGTTAATAATAACTTATGTGATGTCTGCATTCTTACTGAATGGGTAGAAACTCGGCACACTGAGATACTGGGATCCAAGATTTTACAGAAAAAAAGATGTAATACAGAATATGTTTATGTGAACAAATGCAAAGATAGGAGACGCTGAAAAACATATTGTTTTTTTTTACCTAGTAGGTAAAACAAAGCTATTAGGTTCTCTTTGGTTATTGTTGGTATTTGTTGTTTTTGACAGGGGTAATAAACTTAATTATTCATTATATTAAGCAGAACTGAACTTGTTTTGCATAAATGAGGGCAGCAGGTTTAGTCTTTAATATAAATTACTCTATTCCTTTTTTAATAGTCACTCTATAGCACTTTGAAATAATTATTTTTTTTTTATTCCTACAGCTTTTGCTGAGTTCCAAGCCAGAAAACTTTGTACTAGGCTGAAATATGGCAGCCTTGTTGAGGGATGACTTTTTCTGCTTGACCAAAATATTCCAAGGAATAGTATAACTACGTTATATGATCAAAATGAAAGTTTGCCATATTAAGATGCTCTTCTGTATGTTCACATTACTCAGAAGCAGCTTTTAATTTTTTAAAAAAGATATATTTAGAAGGTAGTTTGTCCAAATCATATTTTATTTGCCTTTGGTACTTTTCAGAACAATTTTTCTTATGCCCTGAAACTACTATCTCTTTACAGACAGATCTAGCAGACTTTTAGCACTGACAGCACTCTCATAGGTTGCACCAGCTCTTAAGAAGGTGTTACAGACTTTCAGTTCAATAGTTCACAAACTAAAGGCTGCATGTGCAGGATAGACCATGGTGATTCTGAAAACAGATTTACCATGTAGGCTGCAGCAATGTCTGCAGAACAAGTGATTCACATACTAGATGTACACCTAAAAGTGTATTATAGAAGACATTCTGCTTCTGAAACAAAGAAGTTCTTAAAAAACGTCTGTGTTGAAACCAGCCTAGCACATGTAAACCCAAATGAACCAGATTGTTCCCATTCACCCCAAATTAAATTAATAATAACTCCTCTGAAATCAGAGTAGTAATATGGGTGTAAGATTGGCAAGACAAACAATTTGATATTAGTAGAAAAAAAAAATCAGGCCTTTTGTTACCAGCTGACAATAATCACATAAAATCAAATTTAAAAGGCTTCATCTCCTCTTTCTATACTACCATTTCCATTTTTAAGGATGAGGTGCTTAGTGCAGAAGGCACTGTAGGGTCTGTAAGAAAGGTTTTGTTAGAGAGGCTGATGAGGGTCAATTCTGTTCCTTTTACCAGGTAATTGCATAGATGAGGGTTTGGGACCAGTGGCTGCTGAAGCTCCTCCCTGTTTTGACACCGAGGCTGCCTTATAAATTCAACTAGTCTGAGATGACAAGGCACCTGTCATTGGTAGTGCTCCAGTGTTAGGGGCACTCACAGAAATCTGGACTAATCCCAGTTATTTTCGCAGTTGTTCCAGAAGATGGTAGTGTAACAGATCAGAATAATCTCTTTTTGAAGAATAACGAAAACATTACTTCCTTCTTTCCCTTCAGTTGTTGGGGGGGATCCTTTGATTTTTGGTATTTGGAGGGCCAGAGCTCTTGTAAGAAGAGGGGAGGGGGGGAAGTCCTTGGATTTGCCAAGTGTTACTTGATGCTTTCAAATGCAGGTGGTTTTCTTCTGTGAGAAACCATGGCTGTCCACCTTCAAGTGAGAGTTTCCCCTTGTTTAATACCTAACACTTCACATGCCTTCCCTACTCCAGAAAATAAGGTTCTGAGTGAAAAGTAGCTCCTTAAACAGGAAACTTATTCCTGTGGGTTTCACTCTGGTCCTTTTAATACTTTTTTATACTGAAATATGGTTATTGATTTGATTTTGTTTACGGCATGGAGGGTTTAAATTAAAGAAAATGTAGCACTTTGAAAATAAATTATTTAGCTATATGGCAAATGTCACCCCTCAGTCCCTCAGTTCCTTTGAGTTTTATAAACCTCACCTCAAAGGAATCATTCTTTGCCACTGCAGTGCAGCCTTCTCTGGGGTGGGAAGTGTCACCCTGTGCAGAAACAAGCGTGAGCCACCCCCGCTGCAGCACAGCGATCTGCTCCAGGGCTGTTTCCAGAAGGAGTAACCAGGGAGGGAAAGCACGATTTCTTAGTGGGTTATCTGCCAATGCACCGGGACAGGCATTTCAGCTGCAGTGAAAAGCATCACTGGAGTTTTAAGTCTCAAATGGTCTGACCCGTGGGTTTTTCCTTGATGGGTGGTTTCCCCAGCGTTGCTGCAGTTTACAGTTTTGACCGAGGGCCTCTTCCAAAGTCGAGCGCTGCCTTATCGATTTCCCTGGCTTTGGATCAGGCCCCTTGCGAAGACGACTGCCGTCTACCGAGGCACCCGCTGAAAGGCAACTGGCGGCAGGTCCGCGCTGCCGGCCCCAACCCCGTCACCGGCGCCAGCCCGGCCCGGCCCAGCCCGGCCCGGCCCGGCCCGGCCCTGCGGGAAGCGCTCCCTGACATCACAGGGCAGAGCACTGCGGTCACGAAAATTTTTTTTGTCTTTTCTTTTTTTCCATTTTTTCCACCCTTTTTTTCCCCGGGTGGGTGGAAAGGCAACAAAAGACAATGGAGTAAAAAAATATTAGTGTTTAGACATAGCAGAAACTGGGAACCTGACAATAACTCAACTACTGCAGAATAAATTCAACCATCTGGAGATCGTGACACATCCAGAAAGGGGGAGGGCAGGAGGAGACCTTAAAAATGAAGGATTTAATTCTACATTGAAATGTATTCTCCAGGCAGACTCCGGCTTTAATGTTGAGCAGCATAGGTCTCTGAGTGGTTTTGTGAATCAGGCATACGTACTGAAACACCTAGCAGCTTGCCACAGTTGGATGTTAATGTTTCTAGAGCAGAGCTGTTCGGCCCAGTGCTGAGTTTACTAGTTGATACCAGTCTGTTTCCTAATGTTACCATTATTTAAAAATAAAACAATTTGAAGCTATTTAATTTTTTTAAATACATACAATATCAGTGATTTATAAACATTCCTGGTTTCAGCTGTAGCTGTAGAGAAGGGTGGAATCTGCTCTCAGCATATTTTTTGCATGATTTTAATAATTGGAGGCAAATATATTAGAAATACTTTAGGTTCATTTAAAAATCTATGTAATTTAAACAAACGCTGAATTGTGTAATGGTTTGTCTGGGAATTACTTAGGCTGCACTGTGTAATAATATTTTATTAGCTGTCATTTGTTTTCTAGGAAGAAAACGGTGATTTTTATGTCTTGTGTTACGTGAAAACTTGGCACTGAAAAGGGACAGTCCCTGAATTTCTAAAATGGTGGGACAGTAGTTTCCCAAAAGGTGAAGACTTGAGAAAAATTGGGGTGGGTCATTTCTTTCCTGAAGTGAAGCAGGGTACAGATTAGGAGCCATTAAGGTTTGCCAGGAGTTGCTGGTCATAGAAGCCTGTTTAAGTGCTCACTGTCAACAAGGAAATCATGGGCAGCACTTAAAGTGGCTCACCTCTGATTTATTCATAAACCTCACACGAGCACTTGGCTTTGTTCTTGCTCTGGTAAGGGGGAACTGATGCCAATAAGAACAGGAATAAAGAGCTTCTTGCATGGTCCAAAAGTGAATAGCACTTTATCTCAAAGCATGACCTCCATTCCCAAGATCTGTTGTGTTACAGTTGACTCTGCTAGATGTGTATTCTCAGATGAATTGCTAGAAGAGGTTACAACAAATATATACTTTGTAAACTCTCTAGACGTAACAAGCACTGTGTAACAGGAACATAGATTCTAACTTGACAGAAAGGTTGTGGTATTCATAGTGAACTGAGAGATTTCTGTTTCAGGCAGCGCTTTATGCTGGGTGTTTTTTTGTTTGCTTGCTTGGTTTTCTTTTAATGTGAGTCAGAAAATAGTATGAGTATGTGGCTGAGATTCAAGCAAAAATTTTATATTCTTTAAGGGATTCATTTGATAAGCATATTTTGATAAAAACAGACAGAAATAGTAGTTTAGAAGTAGTTCATAGATGAGAAAGAAAGAAAAAGAAGTGGGCTTCATTTTTAGGCATATTTGATTGCTGTTGCTTTATTTTTGTTTCTCTAAAAAAGGCAAAGTAGTGCTAGCAGTCTGCGATGGGGGAAGGGACCTTTCGAAGACGGTCAACTGCCATGTTTGCTCTGGGGCAGAGGTTGAGTACAGTTACTTAAATCCCCAGAGAAACATTTAGTTAACGCTAGTCTCTTTCTGATCCCGTCTGAGTCTGGTTTTCTTTTCTGCTTTTTAATGAAGTTTGTTCCTTGCTAGGTTCAGGTTCTGTTTTTAAACTGACTTGCATTTTCACAACAGATTTGACCAAAAGAATCATAATGGAAGACAGTGATGAGAGTTAATGATACGTCTTTGATAAAGCAGTCCTCGTGTGCAATCTGATCACAGCCATCAGCTCATTTGTCATGGCTGAAGTGAAAATGTCAGGACCAATGAGTGTATCAGTGCTGAAGGGGGCGAAAGGGCTTTTGGAGACACTTTTGTGCTGGGAGTGGGCCATAGCTTAGATGCAGCTCTAGGGAAATACTGGGATTAGCCAACTCTGTGCACAAATCCCTAGCATAACAGAATTAGTTGGGAAAATGAGGTTTGTTAGGAAAAAAATCTGTAGAACTGCTCTAGGCTGCAGCCCAGGAACTACACAAAACAGTAAGGCATTCTATTAAAATAATTTTAGCAATGTGAACACACACACATTCCAACAAATACTAAAATCAGTAGCCAATATTATAGCAAAACCCATCTTAATGCATTTTGCACATGTGCGTGGTTTTGCCTCTAGAAAAAGTGCATTTTAAAATAAATAAAGTCTCCACAACCTTAGACAAAGATTTTCTGAAATTGACACGGTGGCAATTAATACAACATATTCAAATACCAACTGATGCTGCTGTTTTTTGTGTTTTTTTCTTTTTCATGGGCTAGTTCAAATAAATGCTAAGGGTGTTCTCCATGTTGCAGACACATATTTAGTCAGGAGATGTAATTCATAAAATAGGAACATATTGATTGTCAAACTGGGACTCTGTTGTGGTTTGCCACTTCTCTCTTTGACTGAGCTTCTGAGGAGTATCACAGTAGGCAGATGCAGGAAAACCTATTGCATATACCTGCCTTGCCATGGTTGCAAAGGTAAAATTTTCAGGGCTCTGAAGGGCAAGGTTTAATATCCCTTGTAAATTTTTTTTGCTGTTGTTGTTTACATTCATTCTAATAATGCTGGGTACTTTCGACAGCCAGTTTCCGTTTTGTTTTTTAACCTTGGTAAATTCATGATTGCAGTGGTATCCTGCTGCAATGAGTCCCTTTCCCCCTCTCATCATAGGGTTTTAATTTGTCACGGCTTAGCTTTCCTGGAAAACTATGTGTCTTTTGGTAAGCTTTGTCTTGCTTCCTGTTACTTACCTAAGAAGAGCAAGGTGCTTTTGCCACTGTGTTGTCCATAAAAATGCTGAAGAAATCTTGATTTCTTTGAGGTGATGATCCTGCTTGCCAGACCTATTCTGCTGCTGTGGAACTGCACAGGTGTTTAACCAGGTAATCCCATTACCTGCACTTTGTCAGCCCAAGAGGAGTGAGGGGGAGTGAGTTATTCCACTTCCTACTGCATGGAGCAGTTCCTGAGGAATTGTCCGAATAACAGATGAGTGTAGGTAATTGTCTGTCGGTCTGCAATAGGGAAAAATGGCTTTTTGGCTGTGGAGGGGATATTTGCCTGTTTTGCTTTACTTCCTGCATGTTTGGTATTGCAGAATTGGGGCTGTTTTGATTTCACAGGCCTGTGGTGAGGGGGTTCAGCAGACTGCCAGTGCTGGGCTGAGAGCAGTTTTTCCTTTGTCTGGTGTTGTTATAAGAGGTGCTACTGCAGGTTTATAATCTTTCCTTTGCACTTAATGGTAGCCTGAGATAAAAAATAAGTTTTGTATCAGCTCCACTGTATCACTGAGCTTGCCATCAGTAAGCAAGGCCTATGAAACAGAGAAGAGTGCGGTGGAGGACAGCACGGGCCCTCCTTGTGCCCCGCATTATCAGTGTCCCCGTGTCACTACCATGCGTTGTTCATCCGTGGTGGAAAGCTCTCTCTTTTCTTTCCCCAAAACTTGGGCATAAGTTTGGGAGCAGGCAGAGCTAGCATGCATGCTGATGGGAGAGGGTGGAGAGCAGGGGACGCGTGGCACAGCCTTAGGCTGTGGCTCAAATACCAGGTAATCGCCTCTGGTAAGCCTGGGCTTCCTCGCAGCAGGCTTGGAGCTAGCATGTGAATCTCCCTTTTGTGATCATGGACTTTTGGGCCCGTGGTCCTTCTGGGCCTTCTCATGCTATGAACATGGTCACAGGGACTAAAGATACCAGGTAACCTTGAGTCTGACATAGAAACATGTAATAAAGCTGCAGCCACCAGCCTCTAAACCCCAAACACTTCTCTGTTTATGCGTGTCAGTGTGAGTGGCAGCAGCAAGGTAACTTATTTAATCTAACTAGTACTTATCTTTGGTAGGAGTTGTCTGCAAATTTCTTCTACTTCTTGTACAGTGAATTGTCCTCTTTCAGATTATGTGCTTGTACAACCTTTTTTGTTTTGTTTTTTTTTGGTTTTGGTTTTTTTTGGGGTTTTTTGGGGGTTTTTTTTTGTTGTTGTTTTATTCTACTGATTTACAGTATTGAAGTGAAATATCTGAGATCTGTTTCCTACACTTTGACTATATATAGTCAAAGAAGCTGATGAGATTCTTCCCTCCCTTCTACAAGCCCTGTAACTGTTTTAAATGTATAATTATCATTGCATGTCATTTGATAGCTGCACTAATTGCTGCCAACCATTGTCTGTTTGCACTTAATGCTGAAACCTGATCAACATCCTGCTTTGGTTGATGTTTGGTGGTAAACTTTAATTAACTCTTATTTCATTGAAGAAGAGCTCAGTCTCTGTGCTAACTAATCATTTACCTTCATTATGTCCTGACAGCTCCACTTGTTCCTGGTACTAATAGATACACCAGTCAGTAAATAAACCTGCAAACCTTCATGCCTTGAAGTTGTTCCACATTGATATTTTGTTGCTTAAAGTATAATGATAAAGTTAATTATTTTATTTAGTTTTGTATCTCTGTTTTCCAGACACAAATCTCAAATTGCCTTTTTCATGCCAGACAATATAATTTTAATAGTAACTGTAGATTTAAGATAACATTATTCCTTCACCATGGTTCCTATGTACATGCATCTTTTGAATCAATACAATTAAGCTTGTCTCCTGTTGGAATTCTTGTAATTATTTTTCCTGAAATACTTTTCCTGTAATGATATTGAAGTTAAAGTAATCAGGTTACTGGCAGATCATGTAAAATTCAACTCAAAATTGCTGGCTGCTTGATTTTAATTTGTCTGACATCAAGTTTGTTTGAAAAGGGATAATATGTGGTTAAACCAAGGAGCTTATAATTATGGTTGACATTTGTTTGTTTATAATGAAATCTAATTAAAGTTCATACATTTTAAAACACAAAAGTTAATTACTGAATTGCTCACTTCACTTATGCACAGCAGTCAAATTAACTTGCGGAGTAAAAAAAATGACAAAAGACTACGCATAATAGAAACAAAATGCCCAGCTGATCTTGGCAATGCAAAACAATTCTGTCATGTTAATATTATAGAAAAGCCAAATGCTTTATTAATAACTAAACTGTTTAAAAAGCCTATATTTTCACTGTCCAGGCTGATTTTAATATAGAGTAATATTAAACTGCTTAACACGAGTCACAATACTGACAGCCATTTTTTTTTCCTTCAAAATGCATAACTGGAAGAGTCTTGCAGTCTCATAAATGTGCTCGAGAGCACAATGCTTTAATTTTTTGTTTTCATCGAGACTCCTTCTGACGTCGTCTGGAGTTGTAGTATCTCCCTGAGAAATGGAATGTTTGCTCAGCTACCTGCCTTGTGATAGCATTTAGAAAGATAATTGCAACATATTTAGTATGCATGCAAATTAGTATTGAACTAGCAAAAAAGTACTGTAGCATTAATTTCATAGTTGGTTTTGAGACAACAAAGAGATCAGGTCAATATTGTAGAGTCCCTTTGACTCCCTGCTCATTAGTTTTTAGTTTTGCAGTTCAATCCTACCTTCCAAATGTGCTGACAGAGTAGACATCCAGATTTTAGTAAAATCACAAAGTTTGAAATAAATCACACTCTAAAAGATTGTTACTCCTTTTTACATTATTAAAGTATTTAAATATACTTACTTATGTTAATATTACATCTTTGTTAAATTAGACTGAAGCTTAATGAAGCAAACCCCTACATTTCTGTAATTTTTTTCTTAAAAGCTGTGAATGAAAATGACCTATTATAGAGGGTTTGGGAA